>NW_015971595.1:446669-775719 GCF_000835475.1 Cladophialophora bantiana CBS 173.52
AGCGACAGAGACAGAGACAGCGACAGAGACAGAGACAGCGACAGAGACAGAGACAGCGACAGAGACAGAGACAGCGACAGAGACAGAGACAGCGATAGAGACAGAGATAGCGATAGAGACAGAGAGAGGGAGGAATTCAACTTAAGTAAGCTGCGGATCAACATGAGCTACAAACCCCTCTAAGTCCATATGTGGCTTGAGATTGTGTGTGGGAGTTGGGCACCAAAATGTGGTGAAATTAGATTTGAAGTGTAGGCTTAGAAAAGGCCATGAATGATTTGAAGAGCAGGACCTACGGGTTTCATGATGGGTTGGCAACATCCAATTTGCAAGGGTAGAAAGCGGTTCTACGGGATTTTGGAAAGAGGAGGACGCCCCGCGATGGAGAGGCACCTTGTCGAGGTGCAGGGTGTGAGTAGCAGCACCCCAGTTCGTCCAGGGACGGTGGAACCAAGACCTCTCCGACTGCTTAAACAAAAACTTTGACATTGACATGACAATGGGGAAAGGTAATTTCAATCCCTTGTTTGCTGGAAAGATCTGGCTCGCTTTGAGACAATCGATGAGAGAATGCGATCCTGACAACCCTCGTTCCTTTCCTCGGGGCCGTCACAGTACAGTTACAGTTCCCACAACCCGGGGAGGTAGCTCCGCAGGAGGTAAACCACGGTATGGTATTTGCACTGTAGGTGCTTGGCTATGGTAGCATGAAGAGCGGCTGAAAACAACAGGTCCCTCTTCCTTTCAACTCCGCTCGCTGATCCGCCAGCCCGCGTTGGCTGCGCGTCGAGCAAGGTGTTGTGCTCCAGCTCTCGACTTTCTTCGAGTCCAGCAACTAACCTGCGGCCATGTCTGGAGAGGTTCACCTAACAACTGGATTGGAAGTTGGAACAGCGAGGAGAACATTCTGCCTCTGGCAAGTATCCATTCGCGTTCCGGCCGGCCATACGAGAAACTACTGCATTTGGTTAACGTCATCCATTGCGTTGCGCTGCCGTCTATCTCGCTGACTGACTGACTGACGTCGAAGGCTAACAATATCTACATGAGAAGCAAGGATCAGAATTGGCAGCCTGATTTCCTTATCCACGTGACTCCCTGTTAGGGGTGTTCTAAAGGTATTTATACTCCAGTGGCGACTCCAGTGTTGCAGCTACGAGGGCGGAACAGCAATTTTCGGAGCAAAATCTCCAACGATGTATCTCCAGATATCTTCCTCCGGCGCTGTCGTCGTGCCCAACGTCATTGGAGGAGATGTCGTCTCTCTGCCCGAATCTCAGAATTTCCCGGTTATTCAAGGTTCGACCGGTAACGCCATTCATTGTGCCCAGAGCGCGACGGTCGACGTCGGAATCAAGGCTGTCGAGACCGCTGCCGAGGTCTTCAAGACGTGGAGGAAGACGCCGCTGTCTCGGCGCCGAGCGGTGCTGAACAAGGCTGCTGACATCCTGGAGACAAAGGCTGAAGAGTTGGCGAAGAGAGAGATCTCGGAGACTAGTTGTGATCCGCATTGGCCCGAGTTTGGAGTGACCTATGCGTCGAAGTTTGTGAGAGAGACGTCTGCCAATGTTTCAACCGTGCACGGGAGCATTCCTGATTCGGAGGTCTCTGGAACAACTTCATTGGTGTTCCGAGAGCCCGTTGGTGTCGTCCTTACTGTCATACCGTAAGTTCGATTTGCTCTTCAACCATCTGACATCCTCTTACTCACCGGGTGGCAGATGGAATGCTCCAATCATTCTAGCCTGCCGTGGCATTGCAGCTGCCCTCGCAGCAGGTTGTACCGTTGTCTTGTCTTCAAGGCCTCCGAACTATGTCCATGGACTCACCAGTTGGTACTTGAAGTCTTCACCGAAGAGGGACTTCCCGCTGGGGCATTGAACAAGATTCAATGTTCTCGTGCCGATGGCCCCGCTGTCACTGAAGCTATCATCAGCCATCTGGCTCTGAGAAAGGTCGAATTTATTGGTAGTGCCGCGGTTGGGAGGATTATAGGGAGTATTGCGGGTAGGCATCTAAAGCCTGTCCTGATGGAGTTGGGAGATCAAAGTCCAGTCATTATCCTTGAAGACGCAGATTTGAAGGCTGCTGCGGAGAATTGCGTTCGAGGAAGTATGTCCACCCTGCTGTTTCTGTGTATGATGAAGCATGTCTCACCAAGTCTGAGCGGTCGCCCACCACGGCCAGATCTGTTTCGGCACTGAACGAATCATCGTACATCAGAAGGTGGCCCAGGAATTTATCCAACTGCTCGTCGAGGCAACGGAAGCTGTGCCCTCGACTGGCCACGCCATCACGATAGAGGCGGCAAAACGCGCCCACGAAGAAGCCGTGGCTGATGATGCCAAGTATCTCGTCGGCACCGCCAAATACACGGGCCGAACCTCCCTTGAGCCTTCGATCTTGACGGACGTGAGATCAAAGTCTCGGCTCTCCCACGAAGAGTCCTTTGCTCTGTCTGCGACCTTGTATGTGGTCAACAGCGACGAAGAGGCGTTGGTACTGGCGAACAACACACCATATGGACTTTCCGCCTCGGTCTTTACAAGGAACCATGCGAAGGGACTGGCGGTGGCTAGAGACCTCGAATTCGGCCAGGTCCAGATCAACTCTCACACCATGTCTGTAAATGGTAAGCACTCTTCTATATATGTTCAGGTCGCTCACTCACGGTCAATGAAGTCTCAGCGGCACAGACAGGATTCAAGGGAAGTGGGTGGGGAAGCAATGGCGCTGCTTATGGCATCGGGGAATTCCTATTCAGCAAGCATGTTTCGCTGACTCTGTGAACATTGGGCGGCCATGTGGACAACTGAGGTAGGAGCAAGAACACACTCGGTTAAACTGTGTACCAAAAATGATTCTCTTGTTTACCGTACGACGAGCGACGAGGCGCATCAGGTGGTGCTCGGCTGACACAAAACGACCTGAATGCCCATTTGGAGGCAAGATGGCAAATTCGAGCATGCTTGCAGTGGTCAAGCTTGTCGGCGCTTGGTTAGCACCCCCCTTTTCAGGCAAGAGAGACGGGGCTCGGGATTCCCTTTAGGGGCGGGGGGACTCGGGCGGGTGAGGTTCTGGAACGGCTTCCTTTCCAAACTGGTATAGACTGTTGGCTATTGACCCACAGCCTTGCACCACATGGCGATTTCCAATGCGAGATCCAATTGAGTTTCTCATTCCTGCGCATTCAGCTCGCCACGAAAAGAAGAACGCTCGCACTTTGCACTTCCCAAATTGCTGGTCCATGTCGGCCAGCATCCCGGGACTGACGAAGGCCTATGTCCACAACTGCCTTTCCGATAACTGACGGGTGTGCCTCCAGATTCTCAGCAGCCTGCCCTGAGGCCATACGGTAGGTCTGAGATGGTTGTCTTGGTGGGTCTACCGCCTCTTCAAACACTTTGTAAATAGTCCTCAATCCCACCTTTTCATCCTCTTCATGTTCCTCTGAATCAGTCACTCTTTCAGAATTGTTTCGCACCTTTATCGTCGTTCCGCCCAATCATACTTTTCTTTCCTGGCCTTCTATCCACGAAAATGCTTGCCTTACGTTCCGTTCTTTCGCTTCTTCTTCTTCTCCTCCTGTCTGCTGCTCAGGCATGGACAAATGAATGGGACGTGGTAATTACACTGACAAAGACCAACACTCACACTGTCTGTCCTTGTGCGGAGTCAACGGAGACTGTTGACTGGCAAGATTGGGTATCGACGTGGTCAACATTTACGCACCCTACGATCCCTGCCACTCGTACAGACGGCCATCTTACATGGGGTGATTGGGAGTCGATCGGTGGCGCGGCTTCGGTGTCATCGAAGCCTACCTCACATTCGCGCACCACGAAAACGAGGACCAGGAGCCGTCCCCAGCCTCATTCCTCAAAGACTCACAGCAGTTCTCGGACGTCGGCTTTGAACCATGACCACAAGACGAGCAACTTCATAATCACGATACCTCCTTCGACTCATTCGACGTCCGCTCCGAGTACGAGCGAGAGCACAACCTTAAGCAGGCGTACGACCCTCGGGAAAGACCCTGCCTCAAGCACCAGTACGAGCTCGAGTAGCCCAAGTACTCATACTACATCGAACCCTCATCCAAGCTTTAGCAGCTATACAGCATCAGCAACCACCGACCCTGCGAGTGCTCCTACCACATCCAGCATCTACAGCAGTTCAACAAGTCCTCATACTACCTCTAGTGCTCGCAGCACGTCGACGACCACCCATACGGCCTCAGCAAGCACCGATCCTCTGCCGATTATTCGCACCGCCTCAACCAGCAGCCATACCACAACGAGTGTTCATACCTCCAGCACTGACACCACTTCAAGCACGACTTCGTCGGCTTCTCGCGTTGGCACTACTACATCGTTGGAACCATCTTCATCGGCGCCAACGTCCACGTTGTCTTCCACCCTGTCAACCACTTCGAGTACTGGTACCATATCTTCTTCTCCTGGTACCCCCCCGACATCTACGGCAGATCCCCAGACTACCTCGTCTCCAAGCACCACCTCCACGTCAAGATCCATTCAGTCGACGACCTCGGATCCTACCACGTCTACTTCTTCTGCGGGAACGACAACATCCTCGGTCCCATCTTCGACGAGTACGGCGACAAGCACGACTTCGACAACTTTAGATGCGCTCATAGCCACGTCCAGCTCCAGTACCAGCACTACCACCACGACAACGACAACGACAACGACAACTACAGTAAGTCTCAGTCCCTCACCTATGGCTTGACAGACCGTTAACTAACCCTTTCGTTTTCGTAGACCCAGAGTGCGTCGCCAACACCAAGTATGATCTGCGGCGTCATCGGCACGATAGGAGGCATGGCTTCACTACCAGGTTACCTCCCTTACACTCTCGCCGAATGTGCTGCGAATTGTCAATCGTATCCCGAAGGGATATCTTATTGTACCGCGTACATGGTCTGGGAGGCGGCCGCGGTGTGCTACCAGTTCCACGGCTCGACGCTCACGGCTGCCAACGTGGTACCTGGGAATAGCAATTACAAGGTCTATGATCGGAACTGTCCGATCGCGTCTTAGTCACCCACAGGCTGGTGCCATGTCATGTAGCAGATGGGAAGAAATCCATGCATGTGCGGGAACTGTTTTCCTGGTAGAATATGTCAGTCTGGGGCATGTACTTGGTAAAATCCCGATGCGATGTGGCCCAATTCAAGCGAGAGGCGAGTCGGGAGCAACAGGGGTTAAACATGACAGGATTTCCTTCTCCTTTTTCTTTGTGTCTTCGTAGCTGAGGTAATGTTTTCTCCGTCGGTTCCATTACAGCACCATGAAGCCTGAGCGGACTATTATCCATTTCGTTTTCTCTCCCTTTCTTCTCCAGTAGTTAAGCCCCTCACAAGCCACAGAGACGAAACAGGGTTTGGGTATCTGCACCGCCACCTTATCTACCCAGTACAAGCCCATCTCGCCAACTAGCGACGCCAATGACATCACATTGCGCCTGGGCGCGTGCAGACGACCAAGCAAGCAAGGTGCAGGGCAGAGCAGGCTTGGGCAGGGCAGGATTGAGGGTCGATGATCTCTGGCAAAACGACCAAGGAAGGACAAACAAGCAAGCAACCACGAGGGAAACATCTCATGGCATGGCCTTCCTTGCGTACCCGTCATTGGAGCGTGCCCCATCATCTGCCTCTTTGACGCGTGGACGTACTCATGTCTTTATCCCACCTAATTGGCCGTCAATGTCTGTGTCTGTCTATCAGTAAGTCTGGCGGGCTGGATTGATCTACGCCAATTTCGGGCGTAGTTTGTAATTACGATCGACATCTGAGCCAAGCAAGCAAGCAAGCAGAGGCTGGGGTATGAATCTTGGCCGATGGGCTCAGCACCTTCTGATATACCTACATACCTACCTACCTTGCTACCTTGCTATCCCTGGATCGCAACTTCCCACATATCTACGACGCGGGCCAGAAATTCTGAAGACACTCACTCCGCTACGAGCATCCAAGGCCGGCTGCAAACATAGATAAGTCAACAACACTGCATCGTTAGACTCCATGCCTCTTCGGTTATACATACCCATCCCCGTCTTCTTCTACGACTATTCTTTTTTCGAGAGTTCGAATATCAACAAGAATCAGGAAGGAATCTCGTGTCCATTTAGGCACGACTTTCTTTGCTACGCTGCAGTCCGATTCGGGAAGAACGATCAAGCTAAGCCTCCCCAACATCGCAAGAGCTTGCTTGTTCCACGAACCTCCTCGGACATCGACAGCTTTGAAGCAGGTCAAACGCAGGGCGAGGGTGAGGTGAACGGCGAACGCCCGCCGTCGCCTTCTTTCGCCACTAGCTAGCTGGTCATGGCCAGAGGAGACCGTTTGTCGAAGGGGCATCTGGGTGGGAATCATGCAAAGAAGCCCAGCCCACGACAACGCCAGCGCCAGCACCACCATGCCAAACAACATGCCTCCTCCTTGCACACATCTCGGCTGTCATCAAAAGCGTTCACAATCCTCTCTTTCTCCGCCGCCGGCCTCCTCCTGAGAGCACCATCGACCGTCCAAGCAGCCGACGACGTCACAATGCTCCCGCTGCGCGTCACCAACAACTGCAGAGAACCCATCTGGCCGGCGATCCTCACGCAGTCCGGCACCGGGCCCGCCAGCTCCGGCTTCCTGCTCGGCCCGGGCGCCACGAAGGCGCAGACTGTCGGCCTCGACTGGAAGGGACGCGTGTGGGCTCGTACGAATTGCAGTTTCCCCACGACGGCAGGATCGGGCTCGGGTCCGTCGAGCGGGCAGGGAGGCAGTCCGTGCCAGACGGGCGATTGTGGCATGTTTTTGCAGTGCCAGGGTGCGGTGAGTGGTTCGCTTCAACCTTTTTGCTTCCTCTCCGTCGTCACAGCTTTGGCGACCGAGCAAGTGTGTGTGATAAAATATTCTTTGAACAAGACTTGCTGATTTTGACATGGTGGCATTCAGGGACACGCACCGGCAACATTGGCTGAATTCACCATGTCGTCAAATACCAACCAATGCTTTTACGACATCTCGCTGGTCGACGGCTACAACATCCCCGTGGGCATCATTTCCCTACTTAGGGAGAGCGGGAACGCGAATCTGACCGATATCCCACCCAACCTCACAAACCCCGTTTGCATCGGAACCTCTTCCCTTCTCGCGCCCGTAGGCGACAGCCCAGACGCCGACTTCGGCACTAATTCCACCTATCCACTTCCCCTAGACCAGTCTGTTACTTCCTCCTTCGTGCAAGACTGGTGTCCATGGCCCCTCCAACTTACTCCACCCACGAAACCAGGCGACGGCGTCTATCCTTACCCCGATGACAGCATCCAGCGACCCATCTTCAACCCGTGCCTCAGCGCCTGTGCAAAGTGGAACAAGGCTAAGTACTGTTGTACCGGTAATCACGGAACACCCGCCACCTGCTCCCCTAGCCTGTACTCGCAGCAGGCGAAGAAGCTATGTCCGGACGCATACAGTTATGCGTATGACGACCAGACTTCCACGTTCATCATTCCTCAGGGTGGAGGCTTTGAGGTCGTATTCTGTCCTGCGGGTAGGAGTACAAAGATCTTGGCCACGTTTGGGGATCAGTTGAGGCAGCTGGCACAGACGGGGCATGTGACGAGGGATATTATCTCGATGGCGCAGAATGTCTCCTATATCAGGGAGAAGAGTACTGCTGAGCGAGTAGTCACTGGGCCGAGCGCGTTGCTGATTGTCTTGGTGGCATTGTTGCTGTCTTGGTTTGGGGAATTTGGAGCTTCGCGGTGAGTTGGAAGATGGACTAAGTGCGCGTTCTCTGCAGACGAGTTGGGTACGAAGTCCGCACGCGATATCTCGTCGCATTGTTGATACCCTCTGAACGCTCAAATGCACTTGAACTCTTGTTCAATCATCGCAGCCCTTTTTTTCCCCTCATCCTTTCTCGTCTGCTTTGCTGTTCCAGCTCCACCCTAGTGTCTTGTAATCCATCTCATAGCTCTTATTCTGCCACTGCAGGGTTGTCACACCAGGGATGACGGCCGAGCATGACCCGGGCCAGGGCGCATCCTCGCCTCCGTACAGCACGGCCCACAGAAGCCTCATGTCCCGCGTCGGGAGTTTCTGCATGAGCACCTTTGTCGCGGCCACTTGGATCTGCTTCTTGCGGTCTTCGTCGTACCGGGCGAAGATCAGTGCTTGTTGTTCGCTAAGGTAGCTGTCATGCTTGACCGGGTGCGCTTTCCAGCGTCCCGAAGGCGTCAGTGTCGAGAGTCGTGGGATACCTGCTCCGGGAGCGGATTGGGAAGGTGCAGGTTGGGCTTGACTTTGACCTTGGGCATGACTTTGAACCTGGGGCTGAACTTCGGCTTGTGATTGAGGTTGAGCTTGCGATTGGGCTGGGACTTGGGCTTGAGCGTCAACCTGTACTTTGACCTTACTCTGGCCTTGAACTTGAATTTGAGCTTGGGCCTGCACATTAACCTGTTGCTGGGCTTGAGCTTGCGATTGGGCCTGGGGTTGAGGCTTTACCTGACCATGAGCCGTAGCGTGGGCCTGAATTTGCGACCGAATTTGAGATAGAAACTCGGTTTGAGCCTGTGATTGGGTTTGTTGCACCTCGAGACCCATCCGAGCTTCACTCTGATGCGTTGTCTCAGGCAGAGTCTCATGCACAGTCTCATGCACAGTTGCACCCCTCTGCTGCTTGTCGAACTCCTTTGCTATACTCTTTGCAATATCTGCAATGTCGAAGGCTTCCAGCGCTCTGCGAGCATCCTCTACGTTCGTAGAAACCTCTCCCGAAAAACCAGACGATATGATCCCGTCCAATCGCGGTATTGAAATTTTGTCTTTGGACATGTCCATATATTTATCCGCGTTGTCCAACAATTTTCCGGGCACGGAGCTTGGGACAGAGTTCGAAGAAGACGAGAGTTTGCCGTTGACAGGTTCCGCTTCACTCTTACTTGCACCAGAACTGGCACCATCGTCGGCAACAGCTGCCATGGTGTTGCTTGCCTCCGCAGAACTTCGTTGTTTCGCCCAGGCCTTCATACGCTTGGGAGTAAAGTGATCTTCCAATGCCCTCCAGATATCTGACGCGATTTCAATTGGCTCAGCAATCTTCCATGCTTCGCTCCCTGGGACCAACGTTGACAGTATTAGAGCTTTCGCGCGGGCATTCTTGGTCCAGAAGTCGTCATCGATGCTTGGCTTGGGTAGAGTCAGAGGTATGTAAGGAGTCGTTTCTTCGGGAGTTGTAGGCGCCACAGACACAGCAGCTTTCGCCGGTCCAGATGGATGAGCAGGACTTTTGCCCTTCGACGCATTGGGTTTGGATTTCTTGTTGGGCATTATGTCTCTGTGTGTGCGAGGGTTACTTTTTTTGATGCTCCAAGGCAAGGAGGCGACCTTTGCTTGAATCGCCCCAGTGTCCTGGCATAGTTGGTTTTACAGCGACCGACAGGACGACCAGGACAGCGTTGAACAAGGAGTTTGGCCCATTCGATGGCACACGAGGCGGAGTTTGGAAGATTTTGGAAAATACGGTTGCAGGAAAAAATGCCTGGACGGGTGTAGTACAGCGGAGCATACAGATGTAAAGTGCATTTCTGAACCAGAGATTGACCAGAGCTGACCAGAGTTACCGGAGGAAAGAGAACTCGATCAAACACGGTGTCTTTTCTTCTCTTCTTTACCTATTTCTGATACTTGAGATCATCAACTTACCGAACGCATCTCAAACATATCTTCTAGTAAAGCTTCTGTTGGCATATCACTGTCCGCCTTCAAACTACGCGCCCGGTCTCGCCATTCCTCACCAACTCAGAGCGTGTACTTGAATCCCTCATGTCCCTCAATTGGCTTCTCCAGGGTCCCATCATCCACCTGGTTATTCTTCCTCCAGAAGTAGAACGAAGTGCAACAGACAGAGCCTAGTATATAGAGCTGCAGTGCTGCGGTAGTCCACAACCCGCTCCTATATGTCGGAGCTTCCTTTTGAGAGAAAGCGGTCGAGGCGATGATGCCGCCAATTGCTCCGAATCCGATCTGAAGAGCGCTACCGACACTGCGCTTGGACTGCATCCGAATATTGTTCGATTGATATGCAAGGATGGCGGGAACATTTCCTTGACAACCAGCAATACCAAGGAATAGGCCAAAATATCGAACTCCGTCAGCTCTGTGATAGGCGGTAATCATGAGCCCAACAATGATGATGAGTGCTTGAGCTATAATCACAGGGGCGCGCTTGTGGTATTTATCGCCGACCCAAGCGAATGACAAAGCACTGATCACTGCTGCGCCAACCGGAGGTGCAGATAGTAAGTTGGCAACTCCAGCAGTGTATCCCATACCCTGTCACAGGGTTAGCTCCACTTCCATGGAGAGGTCAGCATAAAGCATACCTGGATTATGACTGGGGTAAAATATGCAAATGCATAAGCTGGCATAGTCGTCGACATGAACATTGTCGCACTAGGAATTGTTAGAGGAATGGGAAGACGCGTGAGATGGGCTGGCATACAAAACCCAGAGTTTCCAGTCTTTGAGATGATGGCAGAACTTGGCCCATGTGAGAGGATCAGGAATAGCATCTCTTCGGTCATTCTCGATCCGTTGGACAACGAAGGCGGCTTGCTCATGGGTTAAGAGACCCTTTTTCTCAGCCTTGTCTGGAAAGTCGACAATAATGAACCATGCAATAACGGCAACGGTCACTGTCATCAGGCCTTCGATTATCTGTTCACTGTCAGCTATGAACACACGCCTGCGGTATCGTCTTACAAAAATCCACTGCCATCCCCGCAGACCACCAACACCCTCCATCTGCATCAGACCATATGCGAGAATATTTGAGAAGCCGCCGACGAGAACGGACAGAATATAGAAGAAGGCAAGGCTGGAGAGATTAAGACTTTACGCTTTCAATGAGGGGCGTTGAAACGTACCGCTTTTGGACCTCATATCGCACATACCAGCAACTGATCAAGTACACGCATCCCGGAAAGAACCCTTACAAGCACTCCATCAGTTCACTTCAAGCATGGGGAAAGGATTTCCTCACCTGCTTCGAAAAATCCAAGCAACGTACGGCAGACAGCGAGAGCCTCGTACGACTTGACGAATCCCTATCGTGTGTTAGGCACAAAGCACAGAGTGAGACCAAGGACGCCTCCTACTTGACCAATCATGACACATCCCCACGCAAAGGCAATGAATGAGAGCCAATTAGCACTTCCGACTCGACGGAGAATAATGTTTGACGGTAACTGCAAAGCGTTCAATTTGGACGCCTTTATATATACATGAAGATTTCTCACCTCGAACAAGAAGTACGGAGGAAAGAACACCACTAAGACGACAGTATATCGATTTCCAATCTCCAAGTGAAGGTCCTCTCCCATGCCGGCAACCCGTGCATTGGAAACCTGGTCGAGTCAGTGTTGACGGCACACCCAAGTGGAGGATTTGTCCTACGTTGACACGATCAATGAGGGCAATCGAGTACAAAGCGCCCAGGATCGGGAGAAGACGCAAATCAATCTTTCGAATCAGCTTACTTTCAGCGTGCTTGTCGTAATACGGCAGGTCTTCATTTGGGCTTTGTGGCTGCTCCTGGGTACTCAAATCCGACAAGTGGCCGGTTGTTTCATTGTATTTCTCATCTGTGGACGACATGATGTCTGGAACGATGTAGTTCAAACGCGAAAGGTGATCCCTGTGGAGATGTGCTGACTTACGTCTTATGCGCTCAGTTCCAACTCAAGCAGGGATATCTTGCACGAGTTGAAAGGTGGAAGACCTGGGCATTTATGGTTCTGGATGCATCATCTGTGCCCAGGCGTGGCAGACTCAGTGTGAGGAATCAATCCGCATGTCCAAGACCCTTGGCCGTTCTTGTCTGGTAGTGTGATGTGCTGTTCAAGCATGCTGTACGGTTTACCCCTCTCCATGGCAGCTTGGCCCTCACCATTCAGATGAGTTGCCGCGTTGGTGCCAAGCTTTTAGGGAAACATTTACCTGGTAAGATCCAGGACATGGTGAGGGTGTCACGCTACAGCAATAGCTAGCCGTCGCTGACTCGAAGCGAGCAAAAGAGCCTTCGCAATATACAGGCATACAGGACTATTTGTGTTGGCAACCTGACCAGATTGAGGCTCTTGGTCCGATTGACTAGTGGCTTGCCCGCGGGGAGGCTGGCTTGGCCGCCGTCTTACACAACGCTAGCCTTGCAGAATCTGGGGAATCACGCCGGGCTAGTGCGGCCTCTGGCAATGCAATCCTCTGCGCCAGCGCTCGAACAAACGGTGCAAGGTTGTCCCTTGTACTTTTGTCGGATTTCATCGTTTACCTCGGGATCCCAGAATCGGGTTGTCATTCCGTCCTATTAATCGACGAGCCTGCAAGAAACACGAGGAATCTTTGATCGGACATCATCTAAAGCTTTTCTCTGGCAAGGTGAGGGTAATGTTGTTCTGTTGCTCCCAACGGCCACGAGGCAAGTCAGGGGAATCTCAACAGGAACCTCTGAATTCCGGATCCTAAAGTCATCGCCATCCAACTTAACCTGAATGGGTATCATGATACTCATTCCTCCCGCCCGATCAAATCCGCGGCTTGAGCAGCAATGGCATAGGTCGCCACCTGAAGGGGGGCGCCAATTGGCAATGGAATCACGCTTGCATCCACGACTCGTAAGCCACTAACGCCCTTGACTCGTAGCTTCGTGTCCACTACGGACCCCATACTGGCTGTCCCCGCCGCATGGAAGAAAGAACGGGCTTCGGAATTCACCCGGGCATCGATTGCTTCATCAGAAGACGAAATGGTCAAGGCTTCGAATGGAGGCGGAGGATTCTCCGAATCGATCACGACAGACATCGAGTTGTGAACAGCATCGAGCAAGCGGCGAATGGCGTAACGCATAAGTGTGTGGTTGACACTTGTTGCGTTATAGTTGGGATCAATGACTGGAGGGTCTAGTGCTGAGGTGGAAGATATGCTGATGCTGCCGCGAGAGGTCGGAGACATGACTCCAACCACGGCGCCTATATGGTTTCCGTCAAATGGAGCATGCAGATTGGCAATAGGTGGGCCACCGGGTACGTATATCATTACTGATTCAAGGTGTGTCGACCGAGGTTCAAGAGACATGACATATTCGTCTTGATCCCGAGATCGATCGCTGGCCAAGTCTTTCTTCACAGCCTCCTCCAGAATAGACCTCGGAACCTTTTCAGTTACAATCCAATCCGCAGCAAGACCAGACTGGTATGCTGGGTCTGCCCAAGGACCGGCTGCGCCGCCCATGGCAAGACCCAATGAAGGGTCCTTGAGTCGGAAAGCAAATCCCACAAGAAGGTGGTCGTAAAAGTTTTGGCCGACTCCAGGTAAGTCGAGTCGTACTGGGATGTTCGCTTTCTTCAATTCTGCGGCTGGACCAATACCACTGAGCATGAGAAGTTGTGGCGTGCGAAAAGCCCCTCCCGAGAGGATGACTTCTTTTGATGCCAGAAAATGCCTGCCGTCATAGTGTTGTACTCCTTTAGTGGCCAGCTTCCCCTTTCGCTCCTCGAGAAGCACCTCTTGCGACAGTATTTCCGTCATGACTGTGATACCTGTCAAATCAAACGCTATGCTCGTCAGCTGCCTTCCCCCATCCTTCCAGCTCTCGACCATTTCTCTGACACCCTATGGGATCATCACTGTTGGCGTTTGCGATTTTATCCAGTCCAAGACCAAGCCATGCCTTCAACACTTGATCGCGCAATGGATATTTGCGGCTAGAGCTGCTCTCCGATACTGCTACAGTTGATATATAGTCTCTTTCAATCTTCTCGAAATAATGTAGGAGCCCGTTATAACTCCATCTCGAATCTCCCAGGAGTCCACCCCGTCGGTCATAGTCGAATTTCGATCCACGAGTCCAGGTGGCATAATTGGTTGCGCTACCGCCACCGAAGGCTTTCCCACCGGCTTCATATAGAAGTCGGTTGTCGAGGTGGGCTTGAGGTACAGTTTTATAATTCAAGTCAATGTCGGATCCGTGTGCGGCAAAACAGGCCAAAGGAGCCTGGGTTAGTGGGTGATTTGACATATCAGGGCCGGCTTCAATCAACAGAGCAGAGGGCGATGGTTTCGATTTCAACAGGAGAGAAGCGAGCATGCAGCCAGCAATGCCGCCACCCACTATAATATAGTCGAAGACGCCGTCGCAGAAGCCATTTGAGGAGGCTTGAGCAGCGCTACAAACCAGAATCGGATTTCGCGAGTTTATTTGGTCTGGGACACAATATGTCTGGGCTTCAGGCATGGAGTCGTCTCTTGCTATAGTCGTTAGCTGGCGATGATTGGGAGAGTATGGGATTCTTGCTGATGTCCCAAACAACGCTCTTATGAGACATCATCGAGGAGGTGTGCGGGAGCACTGGAGGACTAAAACCACATCTTCGCATGGTTTTAGAGGGCCTTGAAGCAAACCATATGCGAGATGAATAATGCTCATCACCCCGGTTCCTCCCAGCCAGCACAGGTGCAACATGTCCATGCGCAGGGGGCATTGGGAAAGGCTGGTGGCCCAGCCTTGGTCCCAACTAGCAAGCATGACTTGCCGATTTGGTGAGCATATCCGGAGACAGGGACAAGGTGAAGCAAGGATTGGATATATTTTGGACAGAATTGATGTGTTCCAGCACACAAATTTGGACTACCAAAGTCCAGTATCTCTTCACGTCCCTGTTCGGGTAATTTGGCTGGAAACGACCCGCCGCTCCTGTCCTGCCATACGAGGAGGGAGGTCTGTAGGGCTGAGGGTTTGAGGCTAGCCTCGAAGTTCAAGCAACATCCTGTTGCTGGGGTCCGAATCTGTCACAGGTTGTCTATCCTGTGCAGAGCCTGATCTGGCACGGCTGCTGGCTTGTTGCAGCCAACAGAGCTCATCCATCCTAGTTTATCCTAACCGAAGGTCTAAGGCTGGTAGGCACACTTGCACCCATTACGTGTATAAGGTGTACCGCGGGGGATGGCACCCTAACGTTACTAAGCAGACCCAGTGTTAGCCATCGCTGGTGGGCATCGATTGGGCTTTCTCGGACGCTGTCTCACTTCTCACAACGGTGCCGACAGTTATTATTCTTGACACTCGCCTATTCTATGCTTGAAGCATGTTGAAGCTGATCCCTTTTGGATTTATGTGGGCGACCAGGCCAAAGCCAAGAATGCAGATCGACACGTATCCCGAGATTGGTTCGAAGACAGAAACACGATACTATTGACTTTGGCAAAGGAAGAACTGCTACCCGAATTCCTGGAAGTGAATGAGGGCCCAGACTACTTGACCCTATCCAGGGGATCGGACAACGGATTCGTTAAGGTCGAGAAAAGGGATTCACGGATCCCGGACTGTCCTTTCTCAGACGTCCAGACCAACCTTTCAGATGCACGTGTGGTGGCACAATAAGTTCCACGCCTTGACAAAAAAAATTCGAACGGCCTTTCAGTCTTTTCAAGACCGCTGCTTAAGGGGCCCCCCTTCCTCAACCCCTTGCTCGAGGTGGCAGCTTGCGACCACGAATCGAAGTCCGTTAATAACCCCGATTCCGAAAACACACCTGGTGCCATTGTTAATCAGAAACAGCAAAGCTCGATTCAACGTCGGTCACTTGGTTACCAGTACCTGGATCTTCAGCGCAAATGTAGGAGCCCCGTCGTGGTGTTTTTGATCTTCTGCAGGTACGAAAAATCAGTAAATAGGAGCCAAATCTCTCAGAGATACTATGGCACATGTGAGACGACAGGCTATATACCCGAAAATTTCCAAAAGGAGAATCTGATCTTGAGAAATTGCACTGCTTGTGCATGGACGAGGCTTCGCCTACTCGCAATGGTCTTGGATGGTTGCTTCGGGCCACAGACGACTTCTACCATTCTGCGTCATCAACCCCAGGGCCAATTGGTCAAGACAATCTCAACTCGCGCGGTCTCTTTGCGGGATTCTTACTGTACTCCATCTAACCATATACGAGCTAATTATATCTCACCGAAGACATCGATCTTTCCGAACCCTTACGAGCGGCTGGCCTGCTCGTCGTTGCTGCCACTGCTTGAAAAACACACCAAAAGACCACTTATTGGAACGCCTCACTGCCGACTTGGCACTACAGCTTTCCGCTGACTCCTTTTACACTCTACGGTCCACAGGTTGTAGCCTCCAACATGTTGTGGATACACTTTGTGGGAACTCACGGATCCTCGACCTCTCAAAAGCATGTATTCTTCCTGCACGGCATTGCGCAACTGGCTCATCCATTCAACGTGGAGAATTGGGAGGCGGTTCGAGAACGATTGAAGCTGTTTCCCCATGTTGACAACGAGTTCGATGGCCCATTTGCAGAGTTTTGGAACTTGGCTATGTTGTTGTCGAGCTTGACTGCTTGACCACTTAGCGACGAGCTAGTCCTGTGTCGTGTTTCCGAGTGTCTTTTTAGCATCTACAAAACCCATGTGCAAGATCATATGGTTTTCTCATTTGTCCCTTCCTCGAGATTGGACACGGTTTCACCCCGATCATTGATAGGTTTCAATTTCAATTTTCTCCGTCTTTCAGCAATAGACAACTCCTATGGCGGCACCATAACCGTACCTACCCATATACCTCTGCTGACGAGATCATCTATCGAATTGGACAAATACCACACCATGAATCTTCGATACCTTCTGCTTCTACTGGTTCCATATCAATAGCGCAGCAGCACCAGTGCGTGCTACCGTGTACCGAGTCCCCTTCTCCAGCCCTTGCCCCCCTCGTCGCCCAGCGAACAACAATTTTCAAGCGGGAAGATCGAACTAGATACCTAGGTAGTTGAGTCTGGCTAGGTCCACGTACTTCGGAACGAGCGAGTCTTCTGGGGGAGCGGGTTTTTGAATGGGGTATAACCTAGGAGCTTGAACTCGTGCATGCAAAGGGGAGTCGCGTTGCCTGCTCCGTATTCCCATACTTGGTAGGTAGGCGGTACGCACTACTTAGGTTTGAATGGACCTCAGAACTGGGGCCTTTCTGCGACTGTAAGTAGATCGGTGACCGGTCCGGTGCTTCTTGAGTCAGCACCACTAAGCAGTGGCTTGTCCTCGTTTGCTAGCATCTGAGAGTGTGTGTAGTTGTAGGAGGACTACCTTTAGTGAAGTCGGGTCGAGGGGAGCCCCGAGTCCTTGGATCCTTGAGGCCTTGTACTCCACGCAATCTCTGCTTGGTTGAAGTTACTCTGAGCGATATGCCCGCAGCTAAACGGGGCACGATGCCGCCGAGCTTGTAAATAGCCTAGAGTTCCCGTCACAGTGTACTATGGCCCCTCGAATGAGAGTGCTGAAGAATGCTAGTAGTACGTGGTTTGTAGGGGGTTTCAGCCTTGCCGCCCTCTTGCTCGAGTCGCAGCAGCCGATCCGGATCAGGAGTCACGAGCTTTCGACGTCTGAACCGAGGATTTCTGCAAGAGCACATCTACAGATAATGGAGACGCCATTCTCAGACAGCGGCCGCCATGTTAGTCCAAATAAGCTGCTGATTCCTGTTGCATCGAGGTGGTTATTGTGCAACGTCTTGGGGCAGCGCAGTGGCACATCCCAACCCTAAAGTAAGTCTAGACGTGACCTAGTGATGCGGGATTCTGTCTAGTCTGAGGAAATGATGCATAGTTGTATATCTATGCCAATAACTTGGTGTTAGTTTTTGCATGTTTCTAGAATCGACTCCTGGCTCCCTTTGTGTTTTCTTATCTAGGGGAAAAAAAAAAGAAAGAACAAACAAGGCCTCAGTTCGGCAAACTACAGCTCTCAACGCAGAGACAAAAATGGACGATCAACTCAGCCCTGCATCAAACCGGATCTCCTCGTGTGAGCTCTCCGAACGGAGCATCGAGCGATTCATCTCTCAAGGAAGTCTCGCCATAACCCGCTGAATACAAGTCTCTCTCGCCTCCGTCTTGATCTCCCCGCTCGCATTGGACTTTAGTTTCATCCCTTGCGCATCGGTCCCGCTATCCACAGGGACTTCGGCGAGGAGCTTGAAGCCCAGTTTCTCATACGCGCGGATCCCCTGTGTTGTCGTCGTGTCGAGAATCACGGGCCGATCGGGGAACTCGGCAAAGTGCTGTTCGATCTTGTAGTTCAGCAGGGCCGACGCGTATCGCTTCCCGGCGTATTTGGGATTGCTCGCGATCATCTGGACGAAGCCGCATTCGTCCTCCTTGAACCCGTGGGGCGGCAAGTCCGGCAGCGTCCTTGTCCACATCTTGTGGATGTTCTCTTCGAAGACAAGCTGGATGCGGTAGAAACCCGTCAGGCCGTAGTGCCAGGGCAGCATGAGGCCCAGGAAGCCGGAGCGCCAGAGTTTGAGCAGATCGAACGTCCCCATTCGCTTCTTTGGAGGTAGCCAAAGCAAGACCGCTCCTATGTCGGGCTGCTTGGTGGTCGTCGCGTTGTTGGCGTCAGATTCAACCGCTGGCGGGTTAACCTCCGCGACCAGAACCAAGCCATCGAGTAACCTCGTCATGCTGATCAGGCTTCGATAAAAGCGGACCCTCGACTTCTGCAGGCTGTTCATATGTGGTTTGCTGGTGGGCGTGCCGATCATCACGGGCTCTAGGGGCCGTGACACGCCGTGGAACCAGTTGTGGTTCCTGCAAAGCGTCAGCTGGCTCATCACACACGCTGCTCCTTACGCTCAAAGCTCAAGGTCTTAGTGACAACTTACCAGAGGGGAAGAAATGCATTACACAGTATTCTAGACAGCATGTCATCCTCGTGTGGTTCCGCGGGCCGGAAAATAGGGGTCGCCTCTCTCTCAGGCGCTGCCGGAGTTTCACCAATCTGATCCTCGGCCATGTCTTCAACGCTATGCCCGGCAATAATGGAGCAGAGAGATATTCAATCGATTGAGGAGTTACAGGAGGGGATGAGAACGCTGCCTATCTTTAGAGTCGAGAGACGACATTTTTTGAGACATAAGCAACTTAGGCCTCCAGCTACTCATAAGATCGCTGCGAACACGGGAGTTAGATTGCATCCATCCAATTGGCCGAAGCCGCTAAACGAGAGAAATACGATAAACGGCGAGGCAACTTCAAAATCGACAAACACCACACCATGTTCCAGAGACTAGGCACCGGAAGCAGCTTGATGCCTACGTCTCCTGATCACATTATGTGGATGCCACTTCATTGTCGACGGTCAAGACGTGTATTTGGACGAAGACCCCAATCATATTGACATGTCAAATATCAGGAGATATTCCGGGCTTGCAACTCTCCTGACTAACAAGGCGCCCAGCTCGACTGAGTGGTCCCAGAGTGCATGTCAGGCACCACGAATACGACGTGTACGAAAGTGCCAAGGAAGACGATGAAAGAGCTGTAGCCATAGTTGCAAGAATAACTACCTTCCACTTATTGAGAGCATTCCCTCCAAGATCTTCGCCGGCGGATATCCAGAAAGCAATAGAGAACAGGATGATAGCCTTCTAATCTTCAACCCCTTTCAAGTGTAACAGCAGTTTGGCCCTGTTGGGCCAGCGTTGAAAGTATCGTACTGCCGCATATCCTCCTCCGTCATGGAAGGATCGATCGCGGCGTCAAAGCGCAAGAAGAAAGAAGCCGTGAGCAAGATGAGTTCCATCTCTGCCAAACTAGAAAGCCGCGATTCAGTCAGCTGCAATCAGTTCATGTCTCAAAGATGGTTTGGATGCTAATGAAACTACAAATCTCTAACAGTAATATCATCAAGGACAACAAGGATGAACTTACTTCAATCCAATACACCTCGGTCCGACGGAGAAAGGAGTGAACGCCAGCTTACGCTCCTCGTCACTTCCTTTAGAAAACCATCGGTCCGGATCGAATTTCTCCGCATCCGGGAATGCTGATGTCCACCGGTGGAGGGTGTAGTTTTGGGTGCCAACAATTGTCTACTCAAGACTTATTAACCGGGAAATGCGTCAAGAAATACCGAAAAGGAAACATACTCCTTTCGGGAGAGCATGGCCAGCCACTACGACATCCTCGACGGCTGCGCGCGGCAGTATGGCGATGACGGCGGGATATCGGCGGAGTGTTTCCTTGATCACGGCCTGAAGGTAGGCAAGACTGCTGCAGGTCTGACGTACGAGACGACACAGCGGCAATTAGCGAATCTGTTGTCTTTTGCACGACTCTTTGGAGAGTAGTGTCTGATGCGAAATCACATACCAAATTGTCAAGAACCACAGATCAATCCAAGAATGCCGTCTTCAGTTCCTGTTTCAGCTTGTGAACGATGTCCGGAGTGCGAAGACAGCCCCAAAGAACGTAGACAAAGGTGTTCGCCGTGCTCCCGCCGCCTCCAAACCTGTCCGTTCGATTATTTCGCCAACACTGACCGAAATTTGTCTTTTTATGACTGGCGTCGGAATGGTCTATCTTAGATGCCGCCCATACACTCCTCTGCTAGTTCTGAGTCGTTCAGCGGTCGTCCTAACTAAGCATCCTGGTTGTTGAGAACATTGCTGAGAAAGGGGGCCTTGGCCCCGTTGACACGAACTTTTGCCGACAATATTCATAGCAACCTGTAATCGAATGTTATTGGTCACATATCATAAGGAGTATTGAGATAGCGGGGAGGGAGAGGACGTACCTTTTTCCACGTCTGCACATCTCGAAAGTACTCACCCACTTGCTCGGGCAGATATGGTCCCCACTGTTCCTGCTCCACATCTTACAGTAGACCGTCTACTAGCACGCAGATCGAGAAATCGTGTTCAATCTCTGGTGGAGAAATTCAATGATATCGTGAGCCGTGACTACGCATACCTCGGACATCCGCAAGCCCATGTCTCGCAAGAGAGCCGTTCGGAAAATAGTCTGGTTGTCTTTCACCCGACCGAACTCTGTCCGCATGATGAGCAACAGAACCGGGCGTAGCAGGAGAATCCGTACATGTAAGAATCTAATGTAGTTAGAAGCATGTTTCGGCGAAAGGGGCGGAGGAGAAAGAGGAACCCGGGTGGACAACGTGCCGAACTTGAAGCACGTTGGCCTGTAAAGTAGTCCGTTCGCCGAACAGAGAAGACCACTGTCTCGGCCTCAAAAATGAGGGCAGATCACGTTGAAAGTCACTGAGACGCGAATCCAGCTCAATCACCTTGGTGAGATCAGGCACATTCGTCGGAGTAACATTTTGTCCTCGTGCACGCAATGGCGCCGCCACTCCGTCGTACAACGCCGACATAATATGCTCGAGGATTTCGAAGGGCTGCAACGAGTTGCGAGACAATTGCAAGGGGAAACGGAATCGATCCCGAGGTCTTGACCGTTTTCAGGCCCATCTCCTTCATCCGAAAGAGCAGGCATGGTGACGGGCGAGGGGTTCAGAATCATGAAAGAGCGGCCAAAGGTCACTGACACAAGCCTGCAAAATTCCAAAGGTCATTATTAATCACACGGATAGCACTTTCTTCGCATACCGATCCAGGGCCAGGCAGTAAGCCCAAATTCGCAATCTCAACTGGCGATTTATGTCAGTCTCAGCCGAAGCCTCCGCCGGCGTCGAGGGTGGTCCATAGCTCAAATGCAATCCGAGTCCCTGGGCGGCCCGAATGGCCAAGCCAACGACATTCCAGCATTGAGCGGCATGATTCGTCGATTGCAGGTAGATGCCCGTTAATACCAATGTCTGGACGGCTGAGAAGGAACTGGCATCCAAAGCATCCAGTGCCCGTAGCCGTCTGGGTCTTTGAAAGAAATCGTCAGAAGCCCGCGCTCTCTGGCCGGGCGAGAAGCCTTTGTTGATTGAGCTGCGGGATAGTCTCCAGTGTTGTTCTTCTAGAAACGCTGTCTGTAACTGCAGACAGTGGTTCAAAATGAGACGAACAGAAGTAATGGAATCACTGTTTGACTGTGACTCACTCACGGATCACGTGTAAGTGCATTGCTGACATACTCGAGAACATAAAAGCAACCGTTTGAGGCTACACTTGCGTTGATAGAACTGGTGTCATGGTACCAAGGTATTCGCGACAAGAGTGATGTGTTGAGGTGATTCCACAGAGCAGCCGGATTCCCTGCCCGGAAGAGGCAAGTGCAGGGCCCGGAGTCTAATTTGGCAATAAATCGGGTACTTTGGACCTAGTCGCTAGGTACGGAGTATCTCCTATTCCAGGGGGCCAGCGCAAGACAACTTCGCGGTTCCCAGATCTGGCGCATTGGGCTTGTTTTTGCTCTCCTGAAGCTTTTGTGAGGACCGGGTGCCCGATCAATCTCTCGTGGGCGGCAATGGCTTGGCCTCTTATACCACTGGGCCAGTTTGCCGTGTGAGAACAACACCAAATCCAAAAGCGAAGGCGGCGAACCACGATGGAGGACATTGCAGGTCGACCGGAAGAGTCTGGATCTGAGGCTCCTGTTGCGGAACAGAGTATGGGAGCCACCGTCGCTTGAGCCTTCAGATATTGACTTTGCAGACAGCATTTTCAAAGCTCGAATGGAGCAATTCAAATATTTTCCATTGAAACAAACAGATGGAACGCGGCGGTCCCCTCGACTTGCCAGTCCACGTGCATCCATTCTCTCCAAGTCGGCGAGCGTGTCTCCGTTGCCGAGAAAAAGGTCACGCATGCAGGAACAGGACCAGAACGAGGAGAATGATGAGAATACTGTCGAAGTTGAGGAGGATGGTCCAGCATCCGAGCCCTCGACGGCCGAAGCAAGATATACGGCGCTAAAGTTCAAGAAGAGAAGGAGCACAACTAAAGAGCGATCATCGCAGGATCCGCACAGTCCAGTCAACAACCTGGTGGACAGTCTACGGCCTGGTCTGACACTCGTATGCATCGGCCTCAACCCTGGCCTCATGACAGCCGCAACGGGCCATGCTTATGCTCACCCTTCTAATCGGTTCTGGCACCTACTTCATACTTCTGGCATTACGCCCAAGAAACATCTCCCATCCGAGACGAGAGATCTGATGGATCTTTACCAGATCGGCAATACGAATATATGTGCACGGCCTACCAGGAGTGGCGATGGTTTGAGTAAGCAGGAAATGGAGGAAGGGGCTGTCATTCTTGACAAGAAGATTGCGCTATATAAACCGGAGGCGGTGGTGATAGTTGGAAAAGGCATCTGGGAAGCTATCTGGATGGCTAAGAAAGGTCAAAAGAAGTTCAACGATCCGAACTTCCACTGGGGATGGCAAGACGAGGAGATGCAACTGGGCAGGGTCTGGGAAGACGGCCATCTCACGTGGCCTGGGGCAAAGACATTTGTGGCCACGTCTACAAGTGGGCTGGCGGCAACTCTGACTCCAGCAGAGAAACTGGCCATCTGGAAGCCGCTGGGCGACTGGATAACGTCAAGGCGCCAGGAATCCAGGGCTGGTTGAAGAATAGCTCAGCCTTGCACCAATACCAAGACATATACACCTTCTCTTTCCGCCAGATAGGGGCTTTGTCTCGGTGGGCAGTGTGAATCGCTCACCATTTTGTCTTATCATACCAGCCAACAGCCAAAGAGGTGACCGCCCAATCCAGGGGCCGTGCTGGCCGTGATATCAAATATTCACCGCCCCCAAGACAAGCATCGCCAAGACACGTCGGTGGTTGGATTTGCTGCTGTGATTGGCTCCTCGGCCGGGGGTGAAACCTGGCAGAATGACCCTCATCTGACCTCAAGCTACTCACTTTCACTTCAATTGAAAGAGACCCCTCCTTGCCCTCTTCAGTGACATCAACTTCACCTTCTGTCTCACACGATTCCTCATAAAACACTGTGTGCCACTCTAGGATGTCTGTCTATGGTGCATAAGACACAACCAGCTTGGCCATCTTCTTTTCTTCGAGACAACATCGGTTGAGCCGTGAGCCTCATTTCCACATCCTTGACCTAAAGTTGATATTGCAATATCGCTCTGCCTGAGAACAAATCCAAAACCATCAGTTCAATCCCTGCTGCCCACAATGGCGCTTTCTTCCTCACAGATCATCTTTTTCTGTGCTGTCGGCATCATTTTGCTGGCAAGACCTGCTCACGCTTTTGGTGCGGGCAATATCGGATCCACATCGAAAATTGAGGGGCAAAACTGGCGACACGGTGATCTTGAAGACACCTTGCTGACCATTGTGGCCTCTCGCGCCATGGGCGGCAAGAAGTTCAGCAAGCTTGATGTGAAGAGAGTGAGTCGTCCTCGATCGACACTGGCACATATTAATCCCAAATAGGTTTATTTCGGTAATTGGCTGCGCGATTACAGTCAGGCAGTCGATGTCGGCACTGTCAAATATGTTAGCGCAGAAGCCATCCGTATCTTGCTTTGGGTATTGGGATTCATGTCCTTCGGATATGGCTCGGGCGAGTTCGAAGTCACAAGTCAGAGGCTAGGGTGTTACCGACCTGAGGAACATATCGAGTGAGCTAAATGAGCCTCCTAACAGGGCAATAACTAAATCCTCCCAGCAACCCTAAGGATTATGCGGACAACGAAGACGCCAGGCGGTACGATCGTCGCCTTCGCGGTCCCGTTGACGAACGCCGGGAGCTCTCTGTCAATCCACAGACCGGGTTGAAGAATTACATTGCTTCTGAAGGCATGGGAATTGAGACATCTGCTGGCCTCGTGAGGAGACTCTTCGGTAGGAGCATCGAACTCGGTCGACAATATTCACGAAGCAAGAATAAGAAGGATCTCTACGAAGCACTCCGCCTGCTCGGCACCGGATCTCACTGCTTGGAAGATTACGCGGCGCACTCCAACTATGTCGAACTTGCTCTGATCGAAATGGGTGAACGTGATGTCTTTCCTCATGTCGGCCGCCGCACTGCTATTCAACTCCGCGAGGCACGTCACCCAGTCTACCCAATTGTCACGGGTACATTTGGCGGCGTCGACTTCCTCCATTCCGTTTGTGGCGAGTTCGACGACAAGACAACGCAATCCGAAATCCAAGAACTGGACAACACCTTGCAGCAGTACCAAAACGGCAACCAGGACAACAGCATTCTGCAAGATCTCCTCAATAAATTGCCTTCGGGAGTGTTCGGTGGAAAAGACCAGGCGGGAAAAGCAAATGAATTGAAACAAAATGCTCTGAACCATCAAATGCAGAACGCCAGTATCACACCTCGTCAACCGGAGCAATGGACCCGCTACCTTGACGACGTACAGAAGCAAATCTACCCGATCATCGAATGGCACGACGAAATCATGCAATCTATCACCGAAACGATTGAAAAGATCCCAATCCTGCCTGACCTGATTGAGCAAATCCAAGACGAGATCAATAAATTTGTGTTCAGCCTCCTAGCTCCTTTCCTCATACCTATCATCAATCAAGTCAAGACCGAGCTCAACACAGGCTCCAACGAGATCATCCAATCCAGCGTTGCTCAGCAACACATTGTCTTCAACGACGACAATTCCTCGGACCCAACCCACTCTATGCTCTCAAAAGACCACTTCTCCAACGTTCTCAACGAACCCGCGGGAAAAGTGGCCCGTCAAACAGTGAAATGGGTGGTCCCACAGATTGTCGCCTGCTGGGACGATGAGGGAATCGATGTCGAACGCACCCTGAACCGCATCATCCACGGCGTCCTTCATCACCCTGCCTTGCGTGACTACGGGCAAGATGGCGCTAGCGACGGGCGTCGTCTCATGTTCGGCGTCGTTGAGGAATGGTGGCGCGGCAAATCCGCCTCTGAAAAGGATGGGTTACGTGAACAACTCAGCCGACGCGGCGTCGAGACGGGCAGAAACCACAAACCGGGGGTTAAGGACCACGGACACGGAAACAACCGTCCTCTCGGCATGGCTAATCTCAACTTCAACACAAACCAGCCGTCCGGTATTGCGGGTGGTGCTCTCGGTGCCATCAGTTCTGTCTTGGGTGGAGATCAGAGCGGTGGTGGCCGACCACCTAATGCTTCCAGGACAAGCGACCAGCTGGGCAAGATGGCCGGCGCAGCAGTGGGTGGGGGCGTCCTGGGCTCTCTGGTAGGCGGCATCACGAGTCAAATCGGCGGCGATATCCTCGGCGGCGGACTCAACCAGGGTCAAGAAACCTATAAGCGTGACTCCTACAGCCGCCAAGACGGGTCCCGTACGGAGACTGTGATGCAGCTCGGCCACTCGCCTTCAGGAGATAGGTACGGTCAAGCACAGTACTCGAGGACCACCGAGCCCAGCGGTGAGAGACGGTATGAGGAATATAATCGGTTTGAGCAGCGCGAGACCGTAGGTGGAGGGTGGCAGAGTGAGATTCATCATCAAGAGCGGACCAGCGAGGGAAGATATCAGGAGGAAACGAGGTATGTTTTTAAGAAAAGAAAAGAAAAAGCAGCCTTCTACAGCTGAGAAAAGAAGAGACTGGGCCAAGCGGACTAACGTGTTCTTTACGCAGACGCTACGGCGACAATGATGATGATACCCCCTACGGCGAACGTCGTCCAGAGCATCATCGTCATGGATCTCACCACCGACACGGACATGACGATGATGACGATGACCGCAATCGCTACGAGCAGCGCCGTAACCGTGACGAGGAGCCATACTCTGCCGACAGCTACGGCAGCAGCGGCAGACGCCAGCAGTACGAACCGCAAAGCTCTGGGTACGGCGGCGGCTCGGAGGACTACGGGCGCCGCGAGGAACGCGAATATGGTCGACGAACTGATGATGACAGTAATGAGTACAGGTCAGGATACGGACGCCAGGAGCAGCGCCGCGAAGAGTATTCCTCCGACGGCGGAGATGGGTATGGTCGGCGGCAAGAAGAATCGAGGTACGAGTCCAGCGGAAGCGGCTTCGGAGGAGGCTACGGCCGGCGTGAAGAAGAGCTTTCAGGCTATGGTGGCGGCGGATATGGTCATCAACAACAAGAGGAATCTTCCTACGACGTCCCCGGCGGCTTCGGCAGTTCTCGACAAGACGAATATTCGTCCTACAGTGGTGGCGGTCGCGGCGATGAATACGGCGGTGGAGGTGGAGACGATGGCGGCTACGGAGGGCGACGAGACGAGTACGGCGAGAGTGAAGGCTATGGTGGCGAAGGTCGGCGCCGATACGGTGATGATGGAGGCGACAACGACGGATACGGAGGTGGATACGGCAGCTCGCGATACTGAATTTCATATCGGATCGCCGTGCGTACATCTGTATCAACAGACCATGACTGGCTGGATCGACCAGGTACCTACCTGGTTGATCGATGACTTACTAGTATGCACGATGGAGGAACTGCAAGAAACCGAATGATCATTGATTTACTGGTCCATTTATGACAGGCCGCGAAATGCTGGCATTTGTCCAGCTGTTTCGCGACTGCTGGACGCATCCACGCCCTACCTACCTACCCATATTAGAGACGAAAATCGATATGAAAACTTGATAGAGAAAAATAGAAATCATTCGGTTGAAAATTACAAAGATGGCAGATACCAGGACAAAGCAGGACTAAAGACAAAACTTACCAACGCGGCTTCCGAGGTTGTCATAGCGGCTTCCAAAGCTCTCACGCACTCCGTCTACGGCTTCTTGCATTCTTCGAGTTCCTCCAACTCCAAAGTGGCAACTCGAGCCTCGTCGCTGGTCAAAGCGCCTGCCAGAATCAACTCGCGCGGCACCCTGTACAGCCTCAATTGCTTCTTCGTCTCCCAGAACCCCTTATCCCATCGTGAGCTCTCAACAGCCTCGAGGAGGCGGTAGATCTGGACGTATCGAGCTGCAACTCTCTCGGGATCAGACACGCAGTCCGTTATGATCTTCCGCCGGAAGTTCACAGGCGAGAGATGCGTCTTGAAGATGTCGTGTCTACAAAGAAGTTGCTGGGGGTGTTGTGTCCATCACGGCGACGCAGTACAGCCGTTCGAGTGTGCCTTCAAAAACCACATCTTGCTTCGGGAGCCTGTGCACGAACACGACCTCGGCCGTGGACGTCAAGGATTGAATCCAGGTAGGTTCGCTGCAGACGATGTCTACTTAAAATTCCGTTGAGAGCGGGCGCTCTCCACGTCCCACGCGTGGCAGAACCACCTCTTGGGCTGTGGAGGGCAGATCTCGCGAGGGAAGAGGGCTGCTTTGTGAGATGAGTGAGGGATTGGAGGGTTGCTCGTCATTCTGCGTATTGTCCATGTAGAAGGCGGGCTCTCAATGGCGACAATTGGCAGAAGCTGAGACTGGACGTTGGTTCTAGAGCTATGTCATGCAAGTCAGAGGCAACCTCGACAGGCATTGAGGAGTCTGGGCAAAATTCTATATGAATAGTATGGAATACGAACCGCAGGTCTCAAAGTGGTCTCAAAGTGGTCTCGTGTATTATGGCATGATCCATCGTAATTATGTATGGTATGGTGGACTTGAACTCTACACTTCTCTAAACGGAAAGATGACGTCTCTTCTTCTTTCACCATTCCATCATGCATAGTGATTACAACTCCTCGCATGCGCCGTATTCCCTTGCCTGCGAATGGCACTATAGTCTGCGCCACAGATATAGCAGAATTCGAATCCACAGCCACCTAGGAACATGGAAGCCAGAGTTAGCAGAAGCCTCTAAGCTGAGGAGAAAGGGGGAAAAAAGGGGGGGTCAGGGGGAAGACTTACGACCTCTCGCACTCGAGTGCGCATCCTTGCCACATACAATATGATCACAACCTTCAATCCTCTCAAACGGCAGTTGGCATTGTGGGCACTTTTTCCCTTTGGCCAAGAGGGCTGCCGTGGCCGCCTCCTCTTCCCTTCGTCTTTCAATACCTTTGGCCTCTTCGCCCTGGGGACAAGGCTCGTCCCTATGCATGTCGTACAACTGATTACACTGTATGCAGGTATATTCACCACATACTTCGCACGGGAAATGGTCGTGTTCTTGTCTTCCTCCCCGAGCCATGTCGCCCCTGTACAGCCAGCCTTGGCGCATTTGGCCATATTATCGTTAAAGAACATCTGAGCAAGGGCTGCATCGTAGATGGCGAATCGTTTTGCATCACCGAGGGCCTGGACCACTGCATGGCCGAGGATTTCTAGGCAATTGGGAGCCCAGCATTTTACTTTGGCGGAGGGGAATCTGTCATCTCCCTGCGGGAACATCTGTGATTCGAGATGTCCTCTCAGACAGTCGGTACAGATGATGTCGTCCTCCCACCCGTGGTTGTCTTCACAAGATGGGGCCAGCGCTGCATGAATTGCGTTTCGATCGGGAGGCTTCTCGGCGCAAACAGCACAGTCCTTTTCTCTCCAAGCACGACGGCGTGCCCTCACTTCGGGGGCCTCGAGGTGTTCTGGCACATTGGCAGCGTCTTCTGGTTGATCTCCCTCCTCAGCGTAAAAGGTCCGCGTGAATTTTAATGCTTCTAGACGAGTCGACAGTTCCACTCGTTCAATGTCAGACAACTCAATATCCTCTCCTCTTTCGACAAGGCTGAGGACCGAGAACATAAACCGGTCTCGACGAATGAGAGGCAATTCAACCACTTCTGGAGGCAGATAACACAGCAGCGCGTTGAACAATTGATACGGCGATGAACCCAATAGAGCCAGAGACAAAAGGTTGGGTTCACTGCTCCAGAAATCTGCTGGTACATTGGCGTCGCACAACAGCACCGCGAGTGTCATCTCGAAATGATCAGGTGCTGCCCCGGAGTGGTTAAACCGTAAGAAAGCTTCGAGCGGAGTAGCGCCAAAGAAAAGCTCAGAACAATAGCCTGGTTCGTGCCCTGCCTCGAGAAGCAGCTGCATGGCTTCGTGATGTTGCCAGCAAGTCGCGATGTGCAGACTTCCGTCGTCTTGTTCCGCGCCGTGCCCGATCAAAGACTCCATTGTATCGAGAGATTTCCCCAGTGTGGCTAGGTACAATGCGGATCGTCTGTCGTAATCTCTTGTGTTTGGGTCGGCACCGGCGTCCAGGAGTGTAGTCACCAAACAAAACTTCTTGTGCTGGAGCGACAATAAAAGTAGCCTGTTCAGCGAAGCAACCCCCAAAGCAAAGCCAATATCGTCTGCGGTCAAGCTCACAGAATCTGGTGCGTCAATCTGTAAGACCCTGAGCAAGAACTCAATTCGATCGTCTAATTCTTTAGCTTGAGAGTTCATTATGGCAGCAGCAAACATTTGCTCCACATCATGGCGATCGTCGTCGGAACAACGTTGCAACGAGAACACACGGAGACCTCCTAGCATGAAGAAGAACGTAAACATCAAACTGGTCCCTGTAGACGGAACTTTCGGATTTAGCATTGCCTCAATCAAGGCAACGACGTCTGAGGCCTCAAGGTCGAGATTCTCAGCTGCCGATGCGGGGAAATTGATGTTGTATAAGGATGCCTGGTCTGATGGATTGGGCTCTTGCGCAGCTTCTCTCACTGCGGCATTCGAATATCCTGTACCCTGGTTGCGGAACAGGCGATGGAGAGCTAGCAAGCGAGTTCGCACATGAGGCCGGCTGTTGATAACTAGGGAGGTGATGTTGGGATCCTCGAGGCGACAAACTTGATAGAGGGACACTCCAGCCCCATCGATGAAACGAGCCCCTTTCTCCAGTAGCAGTTGGATGATCGAGGCAGACTCAGGCTTATGATGGCAAGCCCTAGCAATTGCATCCAGCACCATATTACGCACATCCTGAGGTATGTCTGTCTCAAGGAGAGCACTCAGGACGAGCTGCATATCGGCGGCCCGAAGACTGATACGATCCTTTTCTTGTTGTAAATAGTCGCCACATGCCTCACTCAACAGTCTTGTTCTGACTGACTGCCGACTGCAATGGCGAAGGAGGTCGGGGAAGAGTTGCACATTGCCTTGTCTCCAGAGTTGTATCATGCAATCACCACTTTTGTAGTCGATAGACGCTCCGCAATCGATCAGAATTCCAACGTGATCCGAGCTGGCAGACCGCAGACTTGACAGTGCAAAGAGAGCTTCGTTATACCTCTCTTCTACCTGGAAGCCTGCTTTGCGGAGCTGCTCAAACATCGTGCAAATGTTGTCCAGATCGACCTCGTACGCAGTAAGACGCTCTTGAAGGTATTGGCATGCTGCGTTAAGCCCCTGGGGGGATTGGGCGTAGGGAAGGAGTGCTGCAAACATATCAGGATGGTCAAATCCCGCCGCAATTTTCAAGGGCTCAAAGTCGTATGCTTCGATTGAACCGCCGAGGTGTATAAGACCTTGCACCCAGGTTAGGCGATTGTGTACCACAGCTTGAAGTAAAGCGAAGTTGACCGCCTGACTCATTGCAGGACGTGTTTTTGAGTATTGAATCATCTCCACGAGAGCACTGTGACTTCCCAGGACCACTGCAAGCTCAATGAGTGATTGTCCTTGACATACAAGTGGAGCCTCGGCCGTGCAAAGGCGCCGACAAATAGTTGCTCGGTCTCGACGAACAGCAACTGAGAGAGCGCGAGCGAGCGCCGAAAAATAGTCTGCATCGGGCCCTGGGCCTGATGTTTTGGAAATTGGCCGGCGTCCTTTATAGTCAAACTCTTCGCGATACTGCAGGGACCGTGGACTTTGCCATCGACCCAGGATGAGCGTGATGAGAGGCTCGTTGTCTGTTTCGATGGCATCTATCAATGTAGCGCCGACTGAAACACCGTCTGCACCGGCTTGAAGCAATATCTCCACAAGCGTGAGAAAATCATTGTTGTGATATTGATCACTGACGTGTTTCCAAAGTACTTCAAGGTCAACCTTGGAACAGGATGTTGCACCAAGCAAAGCAGCAATATAGTCGAGGTCGGAGGCATCAATTGCTTGTTGCAGAGGTAGCAAAACATCCGCGATGCGTAGTTTGCAGCGAGATTTGGAGCACAGAAGGATTGCTATCTCCTTGTCTTGAGCAAGGCATGCATGATTGAAAGTCCGCTGCACAACCTCAGAGAAGAATCCATCGTCCATGCATGTCATTGCTTGTGATTCAAGAAGGACTTGGATCGCACGAGGCGCAAGCAGAGACGTGTCAACCAGAAAGAAGCGGGCAACCATCTCCCTTGGCAATTGCCGGTCTAGTAGTAGGCCAAGAACAAGCCACTGTTGAAACACGATGGCCATGTAAAGACAGGAACTGTATTCTGACATTGTGACTTCGATCGGCTGGGATAGCAGATATTGTATTGTAAGCAGCGGCCACATTTCGCCCTCAGGAATGACTTGGGTACACTGTTCCAGGTGTCTCTGGAGGAGTCTTGTCACAAGGTGACTCTCATAGGCACCATAGAAGTATTGGCGAAAGATAAGCTTCAAGCTCTCAACACTGTGTGCGTCCGAGAACTCCAAGGGATTGTGACGAAGCGGAGGTATTTGTACAGATGAGAACATATTCAGTGCCCTCCCTGATTGGGAATTTAGCATAGGATTTTCGATAGAGGTCGCGGGAGGTAATGGGAACGGACTGCTCAGTGGCTTGGACCCTACAACCAACTGGAGTCTGCTGAGTTCGCAGAAACAGGCTGTTGTCAGCACAAGCTCGGTAAATGTGTTGCTGTCCATTTGTGGTGCCCATCTAAGCCATGTTGAGAGAAGATCAATGTCCTCTCCACCATGTTCAAGATACTGATGGAAGCATTCAAATCGCCGATGACCTTCATGAGCATCACAAAGTGCTGCGATGGCGTTCAGTTTGCCAAATAGCATCTTGAGGCATGCAGAGGCTACTGTTGAATATTCATCTTTCCGTTGCGCGTGAAGAATTAGCATGCGATGCCAGCTTTTAAACCATTCCGTAACAGATTCATGGAGCACTATCCTGGAAAGGCCTATTTTTTGGAAGATCGCCGCGTCTTTGTGTTCAAAAGCGACTGTGAGTGAAAGATCATTACAGCGAGCGCCGGACGTGATCAAGATGTCGACTAACTCGGGATCTCTGTGGTATGAATAGTTGCAAAGTTCCCTATTGAGAGCGTCGTCGAGACATTGCCCTGACAGTCCTTGGTTGATAAAGAGCTTTGTAAGTAGTCGTCGTGGTAAAGGTTGGAGTTGACTAATACTTGGAAAGGCAGCTTGCAAGCTCTCAAGAGATACAGGGCGAGATACGAGCTTCTGAACGATTCGAACGTGTCCCAACGAAACGGCTTTGAGAAGTGCCGCGCCGTTGTGGTGGTCTACTGAAGCATTCGCGTTGAGGAGAGCTTCGACCCATTGGATTTGCCCAAGCGAGACTGCCGTGATGAGTTCCTCATGTTTCCACGTACCCTTGGCTCCTCCGGCAAGGAGGCGCTGGAGGATCTTCGGACCCATGTCTCTTTGAATTTGCCCTTGTAGGTGCGAGATACAAGCAACCACTTGCTCTTCTCCTCGAATGGGGCCGGCGAGGAGGATATCCAGGATCTTTTCGTCATGGTTTTGGCATGCGAGCATAAGCGGCTCTGCCGAGACACAAACGCCATAAGATACCATTAGCCGTAGTATATCTTCATGCTGTTCTTGTACACAGCGGCAGTAAGACGATTCAATCTCTGGGCTTGAATGGAACGCTGGCGACATATCACTCAGGCAGAGTAAGACCTCTATCATGTCTTTCGCTTGACAGCGATCTATCGCGGCAGTGTCCAAGATATGCAGAAACAAACGATTGTCTCTCAAGGGCCATGTAGATGTCGACGTCGCGATGCAGAAAAACATACTCTTATCAGGGGAACAGATCGCTGCTTCGAGGAGACTATCTCGGCTCCACGGCAGAGCTGAGCTGCGAAATATCGGATAGTCCGCCATACTGCGGAGGATGACGTTGAGAGTATTTGACAGTCCATTCCGAATAGCAGTGGCGCAAAGATTCCCAAAAGTTTCATACCGTAGCTGCTTTGGAGCGCGAAGAACGAGTTGAAGTAGTTGGCAGTCGGTTTCAGCCAGTCGGATGATACAGGCGGGACTTAAAAAGTTCGGATCCGCACCATATTCAAGCAGGGCCGTGACGATATTCAAATCCCGACTGAGCACTGCAGATTCGAGAACGGCGCTGACCGCGTCGACTGCTGTGAAAGGAGCCAGGAGGCGGACGAGGTCGGTGTTTCCATTCTTGACAGCGGTGGCTAGTAGACCGTCTGTAAATTCTAACTGCAGATTTGACTGTGCGGTATCGAGGAACAGTCTATCAACGTAGATTTGCGCGACTTCGGCGGAGCCGTTGGCCTGAACATGATTAGATAGTACAGTTAAAGTCACAGCCTTGTCTGGCCGGCTCAACTTCGATTTGACTCTTCGAAGTAGCGGTTGAGATCCCCTCGCAGCAGAAGCCTCCTTTTTCAGAACGGACTCGGCAAAAGCCTTATCATGCTGTGTGATTGTTTCGACTCGAAAACGAGGCTGAAGGCCGATTCGTTGAGGATGCGGTTCCTCAACATAGAGACCACCTGACAGTTGGCGAATTCTTACCGACTTATGTGCCAGCATTGGGCGACCGAGACAAAGTCATCAGGGTGTCCTAGATATGTGGAATTTAGGTGCAGAGAATCAAAGATCGACAAAAGTCAGAGCATCAGGCTTGGTAATGGAGGTTTTGATATGACGCCCGCCAGGGAGGGGGCGTGGGAAAAAAAGAACGGCCATGATACTTCGAGGCGTCTTTAGGCACGCCCGGAGACGGTCGACAAAGACAGGTTCACTCATTGAGACAGTGGCTTTGAGAACCCAATCAAAATGTCTCTCAGGCAGAATTTGGGCGCGGGAAGCGAGGCGTAGACATAGGGACATCGAGTCGGTTTCTGCAATGGGGCGTTTGCCTTGTACTAGTTCGGCGGGTATTGCAAATGGCTTCAGTCCTGGGTCGACCAAGCCAAGGGGGTCGCACTGAATCGGAAACCTTCACGTGGTCAGCCCCCATACGCTAAGGGTAAGAATCGCCTCCCGAGGCGAGGTCGAGAACAAGCAGGCAGATCCCGTTCTCCTAAACAGCGTGTCAGGCTGAAAGATGAACATGATCAATTCCCCCATCTTCTGGCACAGAAATATTAAGAATGCTTTCGCTTGCTGACAATGTATATCAAGCCCGAATCTGTTCGAGACACTTTCCGTTAGGATAAGTTGACTTTCGGCGTGTTAGATATTGTTGTCCTAACCTGGTACTGAGGTGACGCGGTAGGTCGTGTTGCGGAATTGTACCCGTACCTGTTTTTGTCAGCCCCTGAAGATCTGGAATATAAACACGGATTATAAGAGATCGATTGTAGCTCGACAACTGGGGCCATGCCAGAAACGAATTCCGCAGCACAAATGACTATCACAAGAAGACAGACTTCCAACGTCACCGTCTTCAAAAGGACAGCCCCCGAGGCCGTAACCTACGACTTTTCGAGAAGTGATAGTGTGATGATCACCGTACCTGTTGCTTCTACTTGGACTTCTGGCCCACATTGGCACGAGACTCACACAGAGTTTCTCCAGATCCTGCAAGGACGCGCATTTGTCAAACTTGGGGATCGATCCGGGGTCTATGGAGCTGGGGATGGCGTTATTGAAGTACCGAGATATACAGTCCATGAATGGCGCAGGATTGTAGGAGATGACGACCAAGGAGACCTGATGGTCCGAGAATGGACGATACCTGAAGATGGTGAAAAAGAAGGGTTTTTCCGGATGCTGAACTCGTTCCTGACCGAACCTCACCCCAGCTCATTATACCAAGCGCCCAGCATGACTCCCGAATGGATCAGGACGCAGATTGAGCACTGGATTGTGATGTTGCAGTTGTTCTGCATCTTTCACTCCTGGGACAATTGGCCGGTATTGATAGGAGAGGATAGCGGATGGCTCAGTTGGGCGGTGACACACTTGGTGTTAAGAGTCTCAACGGCGATTGGATTTATGCTTGGACTACGAGGGACATATGGTGCATACGTCAGTGACGAGCTGATGTCTAAAGCCACTCGAGAGAATGGTACGAGAAAAGCAAGATGATGGAATCATACAATCATGGCGGAGGGGCAAAGGCCAGGTAGGTGTGGTGTACGTACGGTGTACATCTTGATGGTTGGGGCCATGGCACGTGTCAGCTGGAAGTCTGGATGGTGACAACCACTGCGGCGTAATGGGTGCATAACCTGGGTAGCTCGGAAAGTCGCGGTCAGCCCTACAAGATTTATTTTGGGGCCTATTGTTGCGCGTCAGGGGCCCCTGCATTGCTAATCCCAGGCGCCTTCCCGCCTATAACAGGGCGGCGATGTCTCCCCCCATTTCAGCTGATCCCGACCCACCTGCGCCTTTTGCCCTCGCCAGCCTTACCGCTTGTCCCGGCTCACTATGCTAAGTGCTCACGCCCACATAGTAATTGACTTTTTGCTCCCTGACGCCCTCTGCGCCCTCCATGCGATACGACCTGGATTGCGTTGCTCTGGAGCGCAGTCAGTGCGCAATGATGTCTCGTCCTTCTTTCTCACCGCGCTCTCTGCGTCAGCCTGTTCTCTCTCTATTACTGCTGCCGTCCTCAGTGCTGCTTCTTCGTTGAAACATCAATCTGTACCAAGTATTGCTTGGGTGATTCCCCGGTTCACCCCTCCACCTCGCTTTCTGGGCATCCGAGCCCTCAACAGCGGCTCGGTCCCCGTCTGAGAAGCTACACAAGAGCAAGCTGAACGTCCTGAACCACACTTCAGTCTCTTCGGCCGCTTCAATCCCACCACCCTCTCCTGAATGCCTCGAAACGTGCTCTTTGGTTTGTCATAAGGAGGATGCAACGAAACTACCGGCGAATGCGAGAGACCCTTTTCGATCTTTACACCGAACGCGATGCTCTGCCGTGGTACTTCAGGACTACTGCCATCGCTGCCTCCTGGCTCGCTCTAGGCGGATACATCGTATTCTCGCTCGTCTTTACCTCAGCCGAGGAGAACATCAAAGTCTCACGTACCTTCCTGACGGTCCTCGCCGCAGTGTTCCTTATTCTCGGTTACGGCGCAATCACAGCAATCGCATATTTCAGTCGCAGCCTGCTCTTTCTCTTCGACGCCGTTCTGCTCCCAATATTGACCTCTTCTTTTATGGGCGTCTTCGTTACAGTTATGAACCATGCTCTTCACAAAAGGTTCCCGATTCCGACCCAGGTTTACATCTACGTACCATTGGTCATTGCCTGTGCCACCACGATTGGGACCGGAGTTCTCAGTTATATCACATTCAGAAAGTTGAGCAAAATCAAGGAGTTGGACAGACAGAGGAGGCAACATGTTCAAAGATGGGATAGAAGCTCCTATGTCAGCTACGGAGATGCAGCCTCCACGACCGAACTAATCCCAATGAACCCCTGGACTGCGAATAACATCCCTGAAGATGAGGCACAACGGCGGCAACTTCTCCGACTGTTACTCACTCGAGATTCGGCCGAGTCACCCAATCACCGAAACTCGCAGAGCACCTACCACATCACCTTGCCAGGCGAGGAGGCGGGATCTGACAGATTGGAGGTGGCCCAGCCTGACACGCGACCCCGTAGCGGCAGTCTCCCAGCAAGCACCGGCAAATGGCAGATCTTAAACAAGCTGTCAAGAGATCGAAGCCCGGCAACCGACAACGGAGCTTCCAAGAATCTTCGAGAACGGCGGCGGGAAGAGATTGAGAGGTCATCGGTCCTCCTGACGCCTGGAACTGAGCCTGGTACATGGCCACAGACTCCAGGATCATCGCCCTCTCAGACGGTTTCTTATTCTCCAAACCCAGTCTGGACAGGGTCGACGAGATATGCATAGGTAATGACTTCAGTGTGTCAAAAAAGAGTCTGGACTTTTAGCGCGGCGTCTTGGTCTGATGTACGAGGTATTGACATATATGGGGGTTTCTGGCCATATTCAAGATGTAAATGTACGAAAGTCTAAATGGCATTCTTGGGACAGTCCGGAGGAAATCTAGATGGTCATCGGAACTAGGGATCTGGTGTCACCCAGGGCGTCCTATGGAGGTGTTTCAATTGTACCACATGCGATGCCTCGATCCGTGGCTTATTATTGCTTCATACCTTTTCCATTCGGCGCCCGAGTCTCGGGACTGAAAATCCTCGCGACGAGCCTCGGCTGTTTGGTCGAGCGAGTCGAGTTCACCCAATGATTTCTCTGGCCGAAACAACGCCCTGCTTCGTCTCATCCATCAGATGTAAATTGGCCCGAAGCGCACTCTTGATGCACCGGCATCTTGCAGTCGAACCGAGATTTAACGATTTGTCGCCCGGCCTATTCTAATATCCTCCAATCGAGCTGATGGTACGACGATAAGCACAAGTTCCGAAGGCCATTATTAACAAGACCGTTCATCCGCCATCAGCTCGCTCAGCCTTTTGACCTTCCCATCATATCGGCGTTGAGTTGACGTATAGAGAGAGGCATCTGGTTGCCATCCTCCCTCCAGTTTCTCTTCCTGAGAGCGCATTTCCTTCTGTCTTCATATTCATATCCTTCTACAGCAATGTCTAAACAGGCAACACTCATCAAACCTCCGAAATCCCTCCCGCACCACTCCCCCATCGAAAACGTCCTCTCCCTCCTCCCACTAATCGACATCGGCCCAGACATCTACACCAACGCCCGCCCACTCTGGCATCCTCCTGGCGCAAGGGGAATCTATGGCGGCGCCGCAATCGCGCAGTGTCTCTCTGCTGCGCAGGCCACGATTCCGCCCGATTTCACGGTACATAGCATGCACTGTTACTTCGTGCTTGCCGGCAACAGCGAGATTCCTATCTTATATCATGTGGAGAGAGTCCGAGATGGAAAGAGCTTCATTACACGGACTGTACAAGCGCGACAGAGGGGGAAGTGTATCTTCACGACGACATTAAGTTTCATGAAAGAGGGCTCTGGCGGAAAAGAGACCGTCGACCATGCTATCCGAATGCCCACAGACGTCGTCCCTCCACCGGACGCGAACTCCGACCGCCAGAATGTCAGCGCGGACGACCGACCATTTGAATCCGTGCGCTGTCCCATCACCAACCGCAGCGGACCGCCTTCCGAGCGCAAATTGCGACAATGGATCCGCGCTCGCGGCCGAATATCCGACTGTCCACCAAACGTCCGCGAAGAGGAATTACAGTCCGGCCAGAGAGCGAACCGGCCAGGTGATAACCATCAAGCTCACTTAAGTGCGTTGGCATACATGAGTGATTCGTACTTTATCGGCACGGTTGCGCGGGTGCACAGTCTTCAACGCTTCGCCAACCGCCGCAACATCGAACGCACACTACGAACCTTCAAAGGCTCGGAAGAAGAGAAAAAAGAAATGCGAAAGTACCTTGAAGACATTGCCAAGGAGGAAGAGGAGGAACACGCCGAAATGGCCCAAAGTGGCAAAAGGGACGAACGCCGCATTGGCATGATGGTGAGCTTGGACCATGCCATCTTTTTCCATAATCCGAGGGCCTTCAGGGCAGACGAGTGGATGTTGACGGAGATGGATAGTCCGTGGGCTGGCGATGGGAGAGGGTTGGTTATGCAGAGGATGTGGAGTAAGGACGGGGTTTTAATTGCGACCTGTGTGCAGGAGGGCGTTGTGAGATTGAACCAGAACCCAACGGACAGTAAGTTGTAGGATATTGTGGTGGTTTGGAATGCGCCCTGGAGTTTCGCTGGATGAGATTTGATTCAGAATTGTCAGGGTAGAGCGGTGGACGGCACGACTTCTTTCTTTTGCCTGTTTCTGTACTAATTCCCCCGGGGCACGGCAATGGGATGTTTTAGTGGTGTAGATAGACCTGGATTCGGAGAGAGGAATCAGTCACTTCCGTCTTTTAACAACCGAACCAAAACGTGATAATCCGCTTCTCCCGTGCAGTCCTCATCCGGCCACATTCGTCATCCTCGCGGTTCCCACGAGGCGTCAAGCGATTGGAGATGACTTAGCTGAGATTCGAGGGATTTGGCCGCGTAAGATATTTATCCATGCGTCTGCTCCACAGATGCTGGACTTCCACCATCAGCTCACGCCCTGAAGCTGATTTCTTTTTTTGTTAATGGCTCAAGCGGTCGTCGTTGAACGTATCGCCTCATACACCTCTCGCATCCCCCCTTAAACCCCCTTCCCAACCTTGTCCAAAAGGGAGGGGGGCCCCGGGTTCCCAGTGCGCCCGCCCCTTCTTAAATCCATGCTCAGGCTTCGAGATTAATCCCCTTCCCGAACCGAGCGTAGAGGTGTGCCTTTAAGCCGCGAATCTGCTCCCTGATGGTCTCCAGTTCCTCCTCGAGCGCCGACACCTCGCCTTCGATTTCCGTCGTCTGCGTCGACAGCAGTTCCTGCGCTTCGGCCAGCGGGAGGTGCATGAACGAGTCGCCAATTTTGTATCTGCGAGTGCGTTTCGTTTTGTCAGCCAGTTGCATGTGTGACAGAGACGGTGGGCATTTCTTCAAATGAGATAGGAGATTTTGGAGGGCCTGGGGGAATCTTACGGGATTAATGAGTCCTCGTCGGCGAGCTCGAGTTCGGTGGACAGTTCTTCGAGGTCTTCCTTGTCTTTCTGCGAGGACGTGGGTGAGTGCGTTGGGCATGACAAGATGAAGCAGCGGTATTCTTAAGAAAACAGCCCTGGGGAGGCAATGATGGCGACAATGGTGGCTAGAAAGACCTTGATCTTTTCTTTGACCTTGGGCTCATTTTTCATCAATGAGCCCATCATGTTCTTTGCCCAAACCTGAACCATAGTTTATCCACGTCGTCCGTCCAAAGACAGCCACCTGCCGTAGCCTCTTCACGAAACAGGGCCTAAATGAATACCGACTTACGTGTTTCAAGCCCAATTCTTCCTCTAGGGCTTTACTCCGATTGTGCAGTCTCGAAAAAGTGTTGATCTTTTCTTGATCTTCCTTGGTGACTTCGGCGTCCGTAGACTCTGATTCTTCCTCTTTGGAGAGCTTGTTTTCCCCCAAGTCAGAATTTACCCCCATTCATTTGGATGGCTCGTGGGACCAATTCCGACATCTGGTTCAGACGTGGGACAATGAGACTTACTACTCTTCTGGACAGCATGATGAGACTGACTGGTTATCGGAAAACGCAAGGCCCCAAGTCTGGTTTGTTTGTAATTCGCTCGAGGATTAAACTCTCAGATTTGATCGAGCTTTTTAAGTCCTGTGAGGTGACTCGTATGCTATTTCTCATTGAGTTCAAACTGGGTTGGCAACTGTCTCATTATCCCAAGCGCTAAGTGGCGCTATGGTTTACAGTATCACTGTTAGCACGGCGAAGCATAAAGCTCTTGGCCGTATTTACTGTCTGCCACTCGAACAGCCCCCCATATAATTACCTCGTCTTCTGACTACTCTGACTCCTCAATCCAAGGCTCTCTGCCCCTTCAGTAAAGCATTGCCTCTAACCATCCAGGGATGATACAATTATTGCTTGCAGCTTCACGTGCAGATGAGTCTTCATATCGGCTTGTCACGAATACATCGTCGTTATCCCCTTCAGCCAGTGGTTACTCAGCACCCGATTCTTACGTATGCAGCCATCAAGATGCAGACTCCAAACATGCGCAAATCTAGATCAGTCGAGCGCTACACGAGGCTTCATTTGCTCGAGTAGCACCCACTACTTACTCCGAGCTTACCACACCAGGGCTCCGCTCAATCTTGCGTCAAGGACGCGAGATCTTAGTCATTAACCCTCGAATCTAGCCTCAAATGGGAAGTCCCTCGCCCTTTTGATCGAGCCTCGCGTGGTCCCCGCTGATTTCCATACTTGTTCTTGACAGCACAAGGTGAAATCAACGTTCGACAAGCATTGGGCAAGCAATGCGATTACTGTACATGGTGTCAAGCAAGGAAGGTCAATGGAGGACGGTGTATATATTCAGCCACACCTACTCCTTCCTGACAGTTTGTCTTTCATCAAATTCGGAGGTCATTGTTTCAAGCTCTAACCCTGACATCCTAGCCCTCAGACTAAGACACGTACGTTCTTTCTACACAGAAGCAGATACATAGCAGCCATGGCCTACCAACAACCGCCCTACAAATTCGAACGTCTCGACAAAGACAAAGCCATCCTCCTGATCGTCGACCATCAACTGGGCCTTCTTCAACTCGTCAAGGACTACACCACCGCCGAATTCCGCAATAATGTTCTCGCCCACGCCGAACTAGGCAAGCTCTTCGGCCTGCCAACCATCCTGACCACCTCGGCCGAGACTGGTCCCAATGGACCCTTGCCCAAGGAAATCATCGACATGTACCCCGACGCGCCTTTCATCAGGAGAAACGGCGAGGTCAACGCTTGGGATAATCCGGATTTCCGCAAAGCCGTGGAAGCTACGGGACGCAAGCAGGTCATCTTGGGGGGCATCGTCACCGAGGTGTGCACCATGTTTCTGGCGCTGAGCTTGAGAGAGGCCGGGTATTCGGTGTGGGCGAATACTGAGGCCAGCGGGACTGCGACTCCCAAATTGGCCGAGGATGCGAATCGGAGGATGGAGAATGCTGGCGTGCACCTGGTAAGGCCAAAAACTTCTCCTAAAACTTCTCCCTTCCGCCTCACCAATGCCTCGAGTGCGATTCCCTCAAACCCGCTAGGCTGACTCCCCTTAGACCGGCATGTTCGGCATCGCGATGTTCTTGATGAAAGATTGGCGAAACACGCCTGGCACGGCTGAGGTGCTTCCGTTCCTGGACAAGGTATTTGTTCTTCCTCCTCTAGGTTTTCGGTCTCTACAGATACATAGTCTGTCCCTCTCTGTATAGTCCTCTTTCGCCGGAAAGAAACGCGCTGAAATGTCTGTCCCCTCCAACAGTACTTCCCCGCCTATGGCATCGTCGCCCGGAGTCACGGATCCGCAAAGAAATTCGGAGACATCGTCCCTGGAGAAGACCAGCTGTTGTAATGGTTCGTTCCCACTCCGGATTCCAAAATGATCGACCTGGGAGGTGCGGATTTGGGACTACAGACACGATAATTGTCTTAAGAGTGAAGATGACTACCAGGTCCCTATCTAGGGAGGATGGATGAGCATGACTCAGGGAAATCGAATCGCATGATTCAAGGCTGATAAAGGATACATACATACAAATAAAAGCTCCTCAAATTTCATGCGCCGCGCTATGCAAGGAGCCCCGTATCCTCAAGTTTTTCTTACCTGGCTCCGTCCGTCTTTCCTCCGATTATTCTACAAAGGTATTTTTCAACTTCCTATTTTAATTCACCCTTTCTGGGGGGGCTCACTCACATGCCCCGTACGTAAAGAACTTGGCAGTGCGGTGCGGCCGCCCATAACGAGGCAGGTAGGTGCCAGGCCCCAAATAATCCCCCCGCTCCTCCTCCAACAAGCACCAGTTTTAAAAAGTTGATCTTCATTATACAGCGCTATAGCCGCCTCTAGAGCCTCCTCCCGATACGGTGTCGATGACTTTCCTCGACCAGTCTTTAAAGAGGTAGGGGATGTCGCGAATCGTGTCTCCGTGCGGCAGCAGGTCCCAGCCACGGGCACCGTAGCGGTTGTAGTTCAGCCACGAGCCGAAGATGAGGTAGGCGGCGATGCCCAAGAAGGCGCTTTTTTGGGCATACTCGGTCAGCGTATGTCATGTCAGGAGGGATAAAGGGGAAGGGGAAATAAAGAAAAGCACAGAAACATTCCCGGAAAACCCGGAGGTAACACTTACATCAGAACAAACCAAGTAAAGAAACCCCAACCGCTCTTCCTCGCCTCGTCGCTGTCCGCATAGTCCTCGCAAGCGTACTTTGTCCGCCAATTGAGTCTCAAAACCTCAATCTTATCCTTTCCCTCGACCTTGCCGTAGCTCACAAATGTCAAGCTGGACGTGCTCGGTTGCTCCTCCTTGTCCTTGTCTTTTTCAGTGTCCTCACCATCGCGCTTCAGACTCCTTTTCCTCTTCTCTTCATTGCCCGTCCGGTCCTTGTCGCACGTTAACTGTACCACCGCTTTTTGCTTCATGTTATTGTAATTGCCGCCGTTCAACTCGATCTGTAGGCCATCCGAGTTCGAATCCTGCGCTTTCAACCGTGACACTTTGGGGTCCAGACTGGCGCCTGTGCTAGATTCGAAGTTCCCAGCGACGGGGATCACGTTCTCGACTTCGACGTGTTTCTTCTCGGGGTCATCGGCGGGATTCCAGGATCGGACGACGCCGCATACTGTTGGAAAGGGTAGAATAAGCCCACGTTCACCCTATGTGGTTGCTCCTCTCCATTGAATGAGATAGATTCCAAGACTTACCTCGTGTTCCCCCCGGACATTGATCCTGGTCTCTTATACCCTCAAGCTTCTTCAGCGGCGCACAAAGGTCAATCGTCCATGTGGTGTTGTACTCGGCAGGTGGTCTCGATGTGTCGTGAACACTGACGGAATGACGGCCCGCGAGCTTTGATAGGTCAAACTTCTTGCCGTCGACCCGAATATGTTGACAGTCTATCGACACAGAGGCGGCAAGATGTGATACCGATAGGAGAAGTGGCAGCAGGGAATAAACTGGTGTTTTCATGATTGCGGAGGGTGGAGAGAGATGACTGAGGGGAGAATGGTTTTCGATTGAGACGAGATCGCGTGGACGTCTAGGAGGAGCGGGGGAGAATCCAACGCATCAAGAGAATGTTAACGAAAGGCGAGAACTGGACAAGGTAATGACGGCGCTTCGCTTTGCGGCTGGCCGGGTTGAATCTGGGGAGAAGATAAGAAGTTGATGGATGAGCTTGATCGCTGCTAGGTGCCTGCGTTTGCAGTCTCGAATCGACGGTTTGACTCGGGATGCCAAGAAGCCCTGCGACCCAACCATCTCTTTCGATGTCCCGTTTGAGCGCTCCAGGATCCCCTTCGGGCTCTTGTTAAGTCCGCCCATCAAGTAATGCACCTCCCAAGCAACACACTACGCGTCAACCCACTCTATAGTCAACTAGCACTATCATTTACAGAGAACATTGTCATAATCGCCGCCTTTGGGTCGGCGGCAGCGAGGTCAGTTGCGAGGCGAGTACTGTGACGAAGCCTCGCTCGCCTTGCTGACCTCGTCGCCAGCCTCGCCATCGTTTACCTCTATATTCTGGTTCGCGCTCTTAAGCCTCGCCATACTCAATTAGGCGTCAATGACGACGAATACGCATGGTCTTTTCACTGGAGGCTGAAGGACTGGAAGGTCCGGATACGAGCTGATACGCGACATGCTTAGCCGCACGCACGAGCAGAATAAACCCTGCTTGGATGTCACTTTAGGACTCACCCCGACCGCGCCGCTTTCAAAGCCACTTGCTTACCACTCACTCTCTTCTCACCTTCTCTCACTTACCTACCGAGTCCTCACCCTTTATGTCGCCCTTGCCTGAACGGTCCCCTTTCGTCCTGCATTTATGTCCGTAGGCTATCCTCGTGCTGGCCAACTAAGATCTAAAATTGGTCACCAAGGGTGTTTTCAAGAGTTTGGTAGCCTTGCATAATATAATAGACTTATCAAAACAGGTGATCACCCGAGCCTGGAAACGGCTAACTAATACCTAGGAGTTACTGAAGTCGTCGAACGATCGCTTTTTTGAACCACTCTGTCCGTCAATACACCATTTCTGGTCCGGTCCTAATCTTTCCCCAATCGCCATGCGCTCCGTCTGCTGCCTAAACTCATCCCGCCTCTTCTTGATGATGATTAAGTTGGTCTCCAGTCGAATCCAAGCTCTCCCTAGGATGGTTACCCAACGGGTATCGTCACCCAAGGGGCCAATTTTTTTGACAAGCGTTCCAATCGTCCAGCGCCCTTTGGGATTGTGCTCGCTCATGATAATCGATAGTTCATCCGCTGTCCGGATCCTATCGGCCTCGAACGTTTTCCAATCTTCCTTTGGCACATCAATCTTCACTTTATACCACTTGTGGAGAGCCTGATGAACGGGGATCCAGAATTCAGGGTCGTCCCATGGCGTTTCGGGAAGACGTAGCACAATCCCTGGAAAGCGCACTTCAAAGCCTGCCCACCTCGGAACACCAGCATTACGGTATTGGCGAAGGAAGCGGTAATTGTAAACCTGCTGAGTCATCCAGGTGCTGGGAGCCCATCCGAAGCCCTTGGAATCTGTGATTTTCCAGTTGTTCAACCTGCGGCCAGGCACGAAAATGAGACTTGCCGGTATGTCCATGCCCTCGGTCGTGTGAATAAGTTTAAGCAGTGTCGCCATTCTTTTCGCCGCCAAGGTTTCTCGATCTTCATCCTCTTTCATTGTGATTTCTTCAATCTTGGCCACGTTAACACCGTCCAAGATGTTAGCCAACACCAGTGCCTCGTCTTCAGGGGCGCTGCAATATCGAAACTGCAGTGCCTCCCATGCCCTCGCCACCTTGTCCTTTGAGTGTTTCACTCTCAGTCTCGAGACGGCCTTGCCAAAGGGGTACCCAGCTTTCCAGATGTGGTGGAAGGGGTTGCTCGTGTCTTGTTCTGCCTTTTCTCTCGCATCGTTGATTTCCTCCAAACTAAGGAACTTTCGGTTTTGAAACTCGAAGTATAATTTTTGGGCAAGGACAGCTTCTTGAAGAGTCCACAATCTTCGTGACCAGCCTCCGAGTCGCATCCTGACATTCATCTCAATTGTATCCTCAGGCTGCTTTTTATGCGTTGAGAGCAAATTTCTGTCCCAGACAATGACCGCCTTTGCTTTTTTAAAGACAGTCTTCAGTTGGTCTATTGCCTTTGCCGTCATCGAATCCCTCTTTGGGAAACACAACAAATCAACCCAGAAAAAGGTGTTCTCATCTCTCCGGTTCTTAACAATTGATTTCCCTATGAGCTCATTGAAGCTTTTCTGCAAGCTCTGTATTTGGCACTGGTTGATTTGACATGTGTTGCTCCCTCCAGAGTCCTTGGTAGAGTCGAAAATGCGATCTCCCCAACCGTGGGAGACTGCACCGAATGACACATCTTCTTTCTGTAGGTCGTATGCCTGCACGTTGATTTCCCCGTTGGCAAAACTCAGCAGAGGTGTCTTGCCTGCCTTGATGTGTTGGGTGATTTGTAGGCTTTCCCGTCCTGTACCAAGTAGTTTGCAGTTCTGACGATCACAGGATGTCTGGTGGAGGGCCTCCTGTTGCTGCTTCTGGGCCTGGCATTTCCACAATGAACAGTTTTGGACATCATGATCGCCGTTAGTTGGCATATTTTTGAGCCTGTGGGCGTAGTAAGCACCGCAAACACCTGGCATTGTCGATTCAAGGAGGCGAATGTCGTTATCGCAACAGCCGCGGCCCTTCATTTTCTCCCTGCAAAACGTACTACTCCCCCAACTCTTCGCCTCTGTTTTAGGGTCCATCCAGAAGTGGGAACGGTTCTCTGGACTGATGATCAACTTTGCCCGCACCCCTTGCAGCGTTTCTCCAAGAACGGCAATTGAGAGAGCCAATTTCTTGTCTACTTCCTCGTGAATGCCATGGAGCTCCTTTCGCTGGACCACTTCATTTAGGCCATAGTCATAGTTTTCGAGCGACAGGTGTTTGCACACGAATCTTCGTGCATTTTCCAGTGCTATGCCGCCGCGTAAGTAAAGAATCTTTTCCTTCTCACCCCCCTGCTTCATCCGTTCACTCCAACCCGCGAGGAATTCGTTAAGTCCCTCTGTCGATATGGTCTTCTCGACAGTCCGACTGCTGTCCACGAAGCTGAGTGGATTGATTGACTCTCCCAAGACTACAGCAAGCAGGCTGAAAAAGAGCCACTCCTGCAGAAATTGGTTTGCCTTCTTTTTTGTCCAATGTTTTCGGTTCAGTCCATGCTCCACCAACTCGTCGAAATCCTCAAACTTGTAGTCCCCTTTTAATGGAAGATTGAAGAAGTCATCGGTGGAGAACGGCCTCTCATCTTCCACAAAAAATTTCACCCGCTCGTGTGCTGATGCGTCTATCGGGATGGGCAGGTGGTCCATATTGAGATGTTCTTTGGTGAATTAGGATTACAGAATTAAGCTGTCCAGATCGTGGTGGAAGTGCGATTAACTGATAATAATCTCTCCAGGTTGACGGGAATGACGAGAGCTTTTATGTCTTTTTCCGTTCAGCACTGTGCTCTGGATAATATGGCTAGAAAGGCAAGAGAAATGACGTCGTGAAGGCACCACCAACTAGACAGTGTTCATGCGCCTGCTCCATCTTTTTCGAGAGCGGCCTGACAAAAGAGCCGCACTAGGATAAATTAGATTGGCGTCCTGCACCTAGTTCTACTTGCGAGGACAATTCCCGCGCCTGGTAAAGCCACCGAAAGGGTGAAAGGAAATGTCGCTGTGTCAATGTGCGAATCGGCTCTCTGAAAACTCACTGGCAGACACTACCTGCCATCTGGACTGCCTAGATCAGGTCTAGTTTCGTTGTGCTGGTTCATTAGATGCAATGAGGTGGATAGATTGGACTGTCGTCCATCATAAGATGGGTTAGTGGTACTTCAGGGATATGAAAGGGAATTTTGAACCACGACATGGACATGCAACCGGCATGACGTAGGTGGACACGGGCAAAATAGCTACTCGTTTTTACCCAGTTCGTGTATGCAGGCTTGTGCAGGGTAGTTTTTATCGTTTCTGGTCTGCCCCTAAGCTAGTGTTGCGGGTGACCTTGTGCCAGGTTGCCTTTGATGTGGGGAATTCCGGCTTGGGTGGGCAGGCTTTCCTGTTAGGTGTATAGAACCACAACGTACCCCATACAAACCACAATAACGTGTACAGCGAGCAATTTATTTCTCGACAGAATTGCAACTATGGGTGATAATGACGCGGCTATTACTGTACTATGCGCCGTGGAGGGGCCAAAAATATCTCTCGGGCATCCAAAGACTATAGTATCGAGTGTGCGCGTCTCTCCAAGCCTAACGTGCAGGAACCCAGACCTTCACACAGTCCGCTCGTTTACTATTGGACCATCTGCATGACTTATAACCTTGCAAAGTAGTGGTGTGATTCTACGAACACACAGTTGTTTTCTACCCATTTGTTCGTGTCATGGCCCAAGTTCTGTTCTTGGGCCAGGGTTCGAGATTAGCATGGACAATTTCCTTAATTGGATTCATTGTTTTTCGTATGCTTATCGCCGATGACAAACTGATTTTGCTACCCTGGCCGGTATTTTGATGAGGATTGGATTCTACGCCGTACATGTCATCGAATATGGCGTATCTAGCTTTATGGGGTTAGAACGCTGCGAGCACGAAGAGGCCAGAGAAGGACTGGGTATGCGTGCTCTGAGAGACTTCCTCGCACTTAACGGCTTTCGAAATTTTGATGTATTCCGTATGACCCATGATTTAGGTCTTCTTCGAAGGGGTTTCAATGTATGTGTTTACCTAGTCTAGGGGATCTGGGTAGTTGGCCTAGCTTGTTTCTAGTGGTTCAGTTTCATATGGAATGCTCTTGACTCGGAACTTCCAATTGGCGAAAGCTCGAATTGCTGGGAAATGCGTGGTATTGTTTGTGGATGCCTTTTGGCAGCTTCTTTCTGTGCAGTGGTCCGCCGATGTGTAAGATTTGTTGAGTGTTAGCTACTTGTCGATGGAGGAGTCTATTCTGCGTTTGGTTTTTCTAGTAAAATGCCTTCGGAGTAACTAACTTCTCCCTCTCTCATGTAGTAGTTGTATACTCTGTGAAGAGCAATTCTTATTGCTTTGATGTCAGTTTTTCTTTGTCGATTATGTCGTGTCAAACTAGCAATGTCTCAGCAATTGCATAGATTGGTCTGTTCTATCTGTGTTCTCTCTGAGAACATTGCTGATCCTTTGAAATGATCGACTTTCAACCCTCTTTATGCCCTAAACTTCACAGTATCAGGGCTATGACGAAGAGGACCAGGAGATCCTATAGCGGTAGTAAAAGGGGTTTGATGCCAATTCGGCTGTCCAAGAAACGACAGCGAATGGATTATGGGACCTATGTATCCTACTATCATCTGGATAAGGACCGTGACTGATGAAGAAAACCAGAACTCTGACCTGTACTTGCTCGACTGAGGACGTTTCAGCACCCAATCACCCAAAATTCTCCGTCAGGTTGCTCTTCTGGACGCGCGAGGCTGGAAAGTTAAAAATCTGTTCGTTGCCTCATGTTTATGTGGGCTTTTGCCTGGCCCCTATCCAATCAACTGTCTGGGATGCCATGGCCAAGGCTCTCCATCTCGTGTTGAACCGTCCGTTCTCATCATGCATGCGAAAATGACAGGGAGACTTTAGAGGACCATCTTTTCTTTCCCTCTCTAAGAGGTTTCAATTGCCTATCCCGATGCCGATGCTGACGACTTTGCGCCGCCGCCCCAACGGTTTCAGCCTCTACTGTCTCGGTGTCGGTGGGTGTCAGGGCGTTGTCGTCGTTGTATGGTTTGATTCTTGGGCAAAGGTTTCTTCCTCTCCTTCTCCTAAAAGCATCGTCAAGTCTTCTTGCAACATCCTTCATCGGCGTTAACTCCCCGGCTGAAGATAAAACTTGTGGGCTACATGGTGAGACGTGGTCAGAACCGGAGAGTGTTTATGCGTGTAGTCCATCGCCAGGTAACTGGCTGCGCTGAGCCACGTTCACTCCCCCTTGACGCACATTTAATCTATGGACAAGGCGGACTCGGACAGAAGAAAATGTTGTACTGACAGTACATGTCGGAGGGAAAGGGAAACTTGCTGGGTCAGGGATGATGTTCTTTCGGAGTATATATATATCCCTCGGGAGCCGGTCAGCAAGGGAACATATCCAAAGGAAAAAAAGGTTCAGAAAACTCACTCGCTCTTTCTCACTCTCAACACATTCCATTAGCCAACTCATTACATACGCGGAACTTCCTGTCGACGCTCTCGCCGAACACTATGCCTACCCTCAAGTCCATTGTACTTACCGTGCTGGCAGCCTCCGCTACTGTCGCCGCCGCCGCTCTTCTATCTCCTCAGCAGACAGTACCTACAGACGCTTCTGACGCTGCGCCATTGTCGCACCTGGAAGTGCAATGCGGGTGCTGGAACCTGTGCACGCTGCAAACTCTCGGCGACGCCTCGATCACGGGCTGCGACTCCGCCTGTGGTAAGTCCATACAGAGGTCCCATGAGGAAATCATTCATCTTCTCATCCGAAAACCCAGCATCCAGAGAAGAAAGGTGGAGGGGTGGAGGACAGCGGTCCTGAATGTCCTCGATCTTCCCAAGATAATGACAACGGCGATGCTAACATGTCTACTATATTTCCTCGTTAGATCCACACTTCCTCTGCGAGACTATCGACGCGCTGATCAGCGGCCCGACCATCATCGCCGCAGCAACTGCTTCGGCTTCGACTCCAGCGATTTCCAGACGGGGAGGTTCTCTCGGCGGCACACCACCGCCATTCAATCCCTTCGACTCCCGCTCAACTCCTGGTTCCACGGTACCCGACGAGCCTCCTTGTCCCGGGGTTGCGCTCAAGGCCAAGCGCGCGCGCGAGCGTCCCCTCAATCCGTGGCTGGACTGTCGACCGCGCTAGACCGACTGCCTATCTCTAGTCGGTGCCGTGGTTGGTGTTGGGAAGCGCAACACGTCGCCTAGCCTGCGCCTAAGCCCCATCATCGACCCCTGTCCCAAAAGCGTCGTCTGCGAGGCCGTCGCCAACGAGATCTAGATCCACGACCGCAGGTCGAGCCTCTCCCCTGCCCTTCTGGGCCTGACTGTCCACCTCCCGAGGACGGTGGCCTTGCGAAGAGGATGATCCCGTGGGACCTGACCATCAAGGGGTCGTGTAGCGGGGGCGGCTGCAGCGGGGAGGTGCGTGTCACTATACATTCCTGATAGACTGAGACGCAAGACGGACGCAGGCGAGACATCAGGAAGGCACCGGGCCTTGTATTGGCCCACGCGCGCGAGTCGGGTCGGCGAGTGGCTTTTGTGTATTTTGGATGGTGAAGAAGCGGATCATGGGATCGGCCAGCGAGCGAGATGTGAAAGAAGGACAGTGCGAGGGTGATGACGACAACAACGACGATGATGATAGGAACTGAGCGAGGGTTCGGAGTCGCGGCTGATGCTGTGCGTTGATGTGGTAGAAGGACAATGAGACAAGTTGCGTGAACCGCAACATCTTTCAAACATCTCTCTACCCTCTTCAATCAAACCTAAGTGTTGCTGCACTTTGACACCCATGCACTGTTATTGAAATGTGTTTTGGCTCTGGGTTCTTTCTTGAACATCCTTCTGGCTCCTTTTCATATCAGACTCGAATCTACACCCTGCTGGGTCTCTCCAGGGCGGAATTAAGTATAAAATGGGTCACGGAACGCGCGTTGACGGTGGTACCGAATACAGGAATTGGGAAGGATCCAGCACCACCTACTTCATGCTAATAGGCTGCAGAAGGATTGCGTGTTGGAGGCGAATGTAACACGCTGTACGTGCTAGTGTGCAAGGTCGTAAGGCAGGTCTTCTCTGTGTCTGTTATCGTTTGGGGAATGGGCAGATATGTCATAGAAAGGGGATGCACCGAGACCTGTAATGGGGCGGTTGTCTCGAACAATCATACCGTCATGGGAGGGAGCGAGTACATCTGCCACGTTGTGCTTCGGATATCGAGCCCCATCTGGCATAAGTGAAGAGCCGACTATTGGCCTTTTTGGAATGGAATGGAATGGCGATGATGGCGAGCTTCGATCGGTACTTGCAGAGGCCGACTGTTGCCACCCTCTTGCGTTGCCCTCGCCTGTAGCTTGACAATTTGCGCAACAGAGAATGCCTCCAAACCAAGAATAAAGCAAGACATGTTTCAGGCGGGTTGGCATAAAGGTAGGATCGTAAAAGGATGAACTGGATCTTCGTTCGGGATTAGTCCACCACCCACGGCGAGCTGGATCCTGTTTGTTATATCCCTTCATTCTGCTCATAGCCAGCGTGCCTTGATCTTCTGGGGAGGTCTTGGTCGAAGAAGCCGTAAAGTCCAATATGGAGGAGCAATTTCCATCTGCAAAAATGTCGTGGTCGAACTAGAGCCCGAAAATAGCACACTCTAGAAGGTGGGGTGAATAAATATGTTGGACAGTGGAAAGACGAAGAGGGGGAGTAGCCTTCAAGTCGCAACGAGGCATTTCCATACCTAGAATCCGACAACTTGCCATGGCTCTACCAACGCCTGATAGGGATGGGTTATCGGGGGTGATTGATACATAGTAGCCGCCAGCACAGATGTCCACCAGCTTTAGTTACCTTCGGACAGATTGCTTGCACGCCAGTTTGGGATGGTACCTTAGCCGAAACCGGTCGGTGTGGGCAGCTGCTCAGCCAGATGTGCGACGGTGTTGAGTTTGATGAATTGAGAAGCCGTCGACCTCGGCTGACGATTTGAAAAGGCTGTTGAACAATTGGGCCTATGGCCGGCTGCAGAGAGGTGGACAATCTCTCCCCCCATCTGTTTTGAAAAAGCGGGCAAGCAATTGCCCAAGAACATGTTGCCCCAGTCGGTCCATATCCCCAGCGCACTATTGCCAAGTCCACACCCGAAATTGCATAAACAAGGAGTGAAGTGAACCGTGATATAGCGACAAGACGGCTGTCTGTCGTCGTCCACAGAGCTCTTCGCTTCCCCAAGCTTTTGTCCACCAGAAGCCAATTTACTCCCAAGGAAGCTTGTTGTTAGCGACCCCTGCAATCTTCAAAAGCGCGCCGTCTTCGCAGCTAGTGAAGCATGGTGGTCCACGGCAGCCTAACTAAACTTTAAAGTGACAGCCTAGTAAGCCTGGGCGGTAGCACTATGCGTGACCGACTTCTGCAAGTAGACAATGCGAAGGTGAAAGAGGGGCTTGAGTGTGCGTCGGACTCAATTGGACACGCAGCCTGCGTGTGAAGGTGCAAATTGACTTTTCTCGCGCGTAAGAAGCGTGATCGTGTGCTCAGGCGACTAAACAAGGGTGTCAGTAGTGCGAAGAGGGTGTCGACGTGCCACTCACTCCTGTTTACCTAATGAGATGCAAGAGAAGTCCAGCTCGGACGAGGACAGTACGCGGATGCCCTGCTGCGTCGCGTCTCGCCAAATCCTTCTCATCTCGAAAACCGGCTATGCCTGCCGCGAATCTCCGATTACCAAGGCACCCTGTTGGTCTTATGCTAGTAACGGATGGAACGGAAAATCCGGAGTACGTGGGCGTCAGGCGAAAATAATGCACACAGACAGCAGTTGCGAAGGGGCGCGCACAGAACGACTCAGTTTTCTCTTTTTGCTTGAATGACAGTGGATATATTGGACCAATCTATCCAGTCGACAGATGGATCAGAACGCCGCTGTGTACATGATTGGATGCGATTTCATCTCGTCACGCCGTCCCATATGCTCACCAGGCCATCTTCCCCAGACGTATTATCCATTCATTCGTTATGTGCTGCGGACTTTGCTTTTTTTCCAACTGGCATTTTGTATTGCACACTATATATCCCAAGAAACAAAGAAAAAATGCAGACCCAAAAAAAAGGAAACTCATTACAAGACTATTTGCTTCAAACACATTCACAGAGCCAAAGCGAGCGCAAGAAGACCAAGAGCGGCGGTGCCAGTTGACACCATCACCGACGAGGCAGCACCGGTGAAGGAAGATGTAGAGACATTGCTGGTAGTGCTAGACCCCTCGTTTTGGACCTGGGTGCCTGAGGTACCGTTTCCTCCGGCGTAGGTGCTTGTGCCAGAACCAGGGCAGACCTTGCCAACGTCAGAAGGAGGAGTAGGGAACTGGTCGACGCCGTCAAGAATAGCAACGGCCATACCACCGGAGAAGTGGGATTGGACGTGGCAGTGCAGAAGCCAAGCGCCGGGAGTGTTGACCTCGTAGCGGAAGACCATCCAGGTGTTATTACCCTCGGCGGGGATGCTGGTGAAGCCGTCAACATACGGAGGGTTGACCAAGTTGAACGGATATCCTGCAGTGATAGCATCCGCGACGTTGGTGAAGTTGAAGTCGCCCACACCAGCACCAATCATGTAGAATTTGTTGGCGTGCTTGTGGATAGGATGGGGCTCAGCAACAGGTCCCGCAACCTTGATGATAAGGTCAACCCATTGGTTCGACTGGGTTTCCAAGATCAAGTCGCTGGTGGGAATGCTCGAGGGGTTCTGGAACAGAAGCGGTGGGACTTCGTCATCGCTGCTCATGTTGTATGAGTCAGTGCCCGAGAGAGTCCAGGCCCAGGCCTCAGTAGTCTGGATGGGAGACTTCTTGATATCCAGAATGAAGCTGACATCCGCGCTTGGTGCCGGGGTGTTTGCGGGGAAAGGTGCAGCTAGAGCGTTGTTCAAGGGAACAATGGCAGTAGTGTTCTGACCACCATAGTTCATGACGGACACTCCGATTGGTACGTCATTGCCACCCTTGTACGACAGGACACCAAAGCCCGAGATAACCTGGTTGATACCTTCGTTGGCAACACGGATGGTGTAGTCACCTGGAGTCTGATCGAGTTTGACAAAGAATGAGATACGGTCACCGTTGCTGAGACTGAACTGGTCGACAACCTGAGGAACGATGTAATTGCCGTTGATCTCGTACACATACAACTTGTGGCTGTCAATGGTGACCCGGACCAACGCGACACCTGCAGGGCTGATGAAGGTCATAGCGGCCCATCCATTGCTGGGGTCAACGGAATAGGTGAAGTTCGAGCCACCGTATCCAATGCAGGTGTTGTAAGCATCAGCGGGCAGAGCGGCAAGGTTCTGCAGTGCCAGGTACTGGCCGCCTTGAATTACCGCATTGTTTGGAGGAACGCAGCCCTTAGCCGTGAGAGAAGAGCCGTTCAGGACTTGGGGCTCCTGAGGTGCCGCAGCGGCAGTCAAGTCTGCAATTGATGGGCAGTATTGCGAACCGAAACCGTTCAAGGTAATGGAGTCACTGCAGGCCCAGTCGATGTTGGCAGTCTGCTCAACTTCGAAGAACTCAGCAAAAGTGTATCGGTTCCAGTCTGTGACGAAGACAGGCTCAACATCCAGCGCAGCAGCGGTCAAGGCATCCACATCGCTGCTGCTGATCTGGCTGAATGGAGTCTGGGCATCATCAGCAGGAGCAATGATGATGGCGCCGTAGAGACCGTCCATCATTTGTCCCTTGTAGTGTGCGTGGTAGAAGTAGTTGCCCGACTCAACCGCGGTCCATTGGTACATGTAGCTCGTTCCTGGTTGAATGGAATATTGACTAACACCCGGCACACCGTCGGCCCATGGTGTACCATTTTGACGAATACCGTGGAAGTGGATGCCTGTGACATTAGGCATGTTGTTGTTGACGACAAAGTCCACGCAGTCCCCAACCTTCATTTTCAAAGGGGGACCAGGCAGGGAGCCGTTGGTGAGGATGGCATTTCTGGAGATGCCTTTGCTCGGGTCGGTCGGGGCCCAAGTAAGGTCAATAGTGAACGGAATACATTTTGACGAAGTTGCGCAGACGGAGCTGCTGCTGGAGCTACCGGCTGAGACTGATTGAATGGAGGAAACGAGTGTGAAGGCGGCGACGGCCTTGAGGAGGCGTGTAAACGCCATTATTAGTGTAGACAAGTGGGCAAAGAAAGAGAGACTGAGGCTGGACAACTATGTAGGATGGAGTGGGTAGAACAAGAAGACAAGCGAAAGGAGACGACGCACGAGGGAAAAGGAAGAAGTCTTATGAACAAACAAGCCCTCCCAAGCACCAACAAGCACAACGCCCGCCAGTATGGCTGATTTCCCCGAAGTGGCTGCAGATTGGAAGGACCAGCCTGCCAGCCATCCTGGAACAGATACGGCGTCGACAAAGTTTGGTGTTTTGGAGGGGGCGCAAGAGCCTCCTGGTGCCTTTCAGCCATAGACACTTACCGGTTTCATGATAGTGGGATCCTCTCTATCCACTCGGATGGAGTCTGATCAGCCTCTCCCCATTTATCAACACACAACCCCCCTTCCCCCCAGCCCCAGGAGCGAGCTATTGGGCGGTGACAGCATCAGTGCTAGAGTAAGATGTCAGCTTCGGCAACAGTTTTATTTGGGGAGGGAGAGAGGGGTGCATATGCATCATTCACTGCATACTGAGTATGCGAGCGGACAAACTACTGCATGGCAGCGACTGTGACGGCTCGGTCAACCAGAGCATTTCAGGCAAACCCCTGCCAGTAAATGATGCCATCAGGCGATCTCATTTGGATAAGATTGCAGACAAGGAAGAGCCAACCCGGCCGTGACCTGTCAGTTGACGGACGCAGGGATGCAGCCAAGCTTATGCACGCGAGAGGGGACCGTTTGAGAGGCAATTCAATCAGATGCGACGGTGTGATCCATGTTCGGTGGCTGAACCCCAGCTGCCACAAGGCCACAAGTTCCCGCAGGGCCACAACCCCAGATGCCACTCAGCCTGCGATTTGGTTTGTGCCCTGTTACGCGACGGAGACCGCATTCAGAAGTCTGCTCTGCACCAGCAACCACGCTAGATGTAACCAAGCCCTCTTAGTGGCATTAAGCATCGGGGGCTAGAAGCTGGATTATCCTCAGCAGGTGCTGCGCCCGTTATCCCTCCCTGGAGGGTCTGGTTGTTTTCTTGGGCGTCCCTTGCCCGGGAGCTTGAGATCTTATCAGAAGGTCCGGCTGAGAAAGACACACCACTTGGGAAAAACAACAGCGAAATTCGCTCGCGGTGGAGTGAGGAACTGGACGGATGTCCCCTGCATCTACCAAGTAGATGACGGGCTGCATTCAGGCTGCCTGTCACTCGAAGGAAGACTGGATGGATTTGTTTGGATCCGCCTCTTTGATCCTTCAGGTACCCTAGGAAGGAATATGGGAGCGGTGCCTGAACGGGTGGCAAGGAGAAGATTTCTTGGACAAGGTAAAAGGCTGGAAGCGTTCCAAAAGAACTTGCCTTGCAGCGGCAGGGCATTGGCCCAAGTCAGGTACAGCCGTGCTCGGACCGTTCTTTGTTTGGTGTGGGTGGATTGGAATCCCAAAGCTGGGCCACCAGCGCATGTGAGAAATGGTGACCTAAAAATAATTCTATCCGGTTAGTGACTCTGTGGAAAGGACGATTCGAGGAACAGAAACAAGGAACAACCGGACAGCGGTGACACCCACGGGAGGACTAGCTAAGAGGAAAAAGAATAGCCGAGAAAGGAAAACCTTGTACTTGTAGTCTGGTCGGTTCGGTTGGTTGACGGTGGGACCAGGTGCTTACTGGGGCCAACTATTCCTCTCTGAATTCTAGATTGAGACACACAGACCCCGTCTTTGACGCGTGCTGGTTGTGGTCCTTGCTCTTTCTGGCTCGGGATGAAGTCGTCATGAGCACGAGGCTTGTTCTTTTTCCGGCGTTATGTGTGGAGGATGAGAGACGCTGGTGTGCAAGAAAAGGACTGTTGGGAGGATTGACTGCTGGAAGCCTGCGCGGTTGGAGGATGGCGAGACGCGAGGGTGACAGGACCTCGGACGGATACGACCACCGTTGGTCCGCTGAGAATGATTGGGACGGGCCATGGCTGCGAGCTACTTGGTACAAGTACAGAGCTAGGGATGGGCTTCCGGGAATTCGTTTATTTCTCACACGTGGTTCTGGTGGTGCACTTACGTCAGTTCACCTCGCAACGAACAGTCCATAAACGGGTGGGCCGGAACTTAGGTAGAGAGGAGAAATAACGGTGAGAGAAAAGTGAGTGATGAGTGAGTGTGGTTATGACTGCTTGTTACGACTGCTTGTTACGACTGCTTGTTACGACCGCTTGTTACGACCGCAACTGTGCCTGCGACTCTGAGACTACCTCGTATGCGCTTTGAGAGAATTTTCACTTAGCGAGCCATGCCCTTAGGCCCCTTCCTTCCATGCTCCCACGCTTCCACTTCTCCATGATGCCCATGCCCAATTCATTCAGTCATTCATACATATAATTAATATGACCCATATTACCTTCCGTTATAATTAGACTGGTTACGTACTCCCCTCCTTACTCGGGACAACTACACACTTATAAGGTGATGTTCAGGCCCGTCGACTAACCACGGCTCCGTACCTGCTCCCTCTGTTCCACCAAGCGAGAGCCTCGTATCTCTTCGTCGGACTATGCATCTGCCACCTGCAAAGTTATCGTATAGGGCCAACCATCTTGGGCGATTGACTCGTGCGTGATCTACGCCTCTTTGACGCCCCTTCGCGCTCGGGCCCAGTAATCGCTATCACCTCCACAACTCTCTTTGGCCATGTTGCACCTGTTCATCCAGCACGCCGTCGGCAGCATCGTGGTATGCCTGACCCTTCTAGCCTCGCTCCAATCACACTCACCGTCACAATCCTTCCGCGCTTCAGTGTCTGCTGCAGGCGTTGGTCCGGCAGTCGCCGAGAACTTTCCAGACCCGGGCCTCGCTCTTGACACAAGCAATGGATCCGAGACTTGGTACGCTTTCAGCACCCAGACCGGAAAGATCAATGTCCAGCTTGCCTCATCGTCGGACTTTTCAAACTGGAAGCTGCATGTAGGCTACGATGCTCTTCCCACAACGCCAGGCTGGGCGCGTAGGTCGCCTCACGCCGGTGTCTGGGCACCGGACGTGAACCAACGACCGGATGGATCATGGGTCATGTACTTTGCGGCCGTAGGTCGAACTCATCCACAGAAGCACTGCATTGGTGCTGCCATCTCTCTCAATGTCACGGGGCCTTACACTCCTCTCGATGATCCCATCGTATGCAATCTCCCTCGAGGCGGCAACATCGATCCCAATCTCTTTGTCGATCCCATCAACAATGAGAATTACCTGGTCTACAAGACTGATGGCAATGCAATCGGTCATGGAGGTGCCTGCGGGAACACCAAGAGCCCTGTAGTGCCTACGCCGCTGTATCTTCAGTTGATGGACCCTCAGGACCTCGTCACGCCAATAGGCCGGCCCGTCTACCTGGTCTCAAACGCCAACAGTTTCAAAGAAGATGGCCCAAACGTTGAACGGCCATGTATGATCTACCGCAACTCGACCTACTATCTCCTGTACAACGCCCATTGCTTCACGAGTCCACAGTACCGCATCGACTATGTCAGCTGCAGGGTCGGCGTCGATACCCATACCGGCATTTTGGGCTGCGACTGGGACGCTCTCAAGATGAAGCAGCAGACGTCCAAGGACCACACATTGCTCCAAACGGGCAATGTCGTCTCCGGTACGAAACTTTACGCTCCAGGCAGTATGGATGTGAGTCCCGACCAACGTAGAGTGGTGTTCCACGGCGATGTCAACTTGGAGTGGTTCGCCCCCCATCATCCTCACAGCGTCCACCGTGACCGTGCCATGTTCGCGGGCGAGATTGACTTTGTGAAATCAGATCTTCGAGTCACTCAGCTTTTCTGACGGGAGTCCATAGCGGGACTATAACGAAAAAGTTTACTCTGATGACGTGACATGACATGACATGACGCATTACCACATGTCCGATCAACAATCCTCAAAGCCCTCCAAATGCACGACCCGTCATCTCTCCACCTCTGGAAGCAAGTCACAACTGTCTTCCTGATTCCTCGACTGAGGCTACCGTTCGTCATGCCTTTAGGCCCTCGTTTAAGGCCCACGAGAAGAAGATGACAAAATCTTATTCTACATTCGCTTTTGTAGCTGGATTTCGACATCTTCGACAACGAGGCATAGCCACTACCAAACTGCTCGTTTAATCGAGTGACGGCGCCGCTCCCCCTTTGCGAATGGAGGTTTCGACAGCACTGGACACTGCCGATCCTTCCTGACAGTGCATCGAAGATCTTCTTTTTCTTTCCCGCCTGTCCATTGATCAGCATCAGCGTTTATTCTTTCTGCATAGACATATACAATGATCGAGCCACAGCGTCGGCGTCTCGGTTTCCATTCATATCATTTCGAATCGCAGACACAAGCGAATCACCATGACCGAATCTCGCTCGCTTTCGACTTGTGCTACGACATGCGCAGTATGGGAAGGTTTTTGTACTATTTCTAATATATTTACAACAGGAAGAGGATGAAAAATTGCTCAATCAACGTGTGCATAGCGAACGAGGGTTAAAAGGATCTGTATAACAGAAGACAATAGACAGTGCATCCGACGCGGAGTACAGTTGGTATTGTAGAACTGAGCTAGACATCGGAAAAGTTAGAGACAAGAATAAAGGCATGTGTTCCGGGTGTCCTCCATACATCAGAGCGGTATGAATATGCCAGTCCGCACACGTTCAAAGCTAGGGGTAAATCTGGAGTCGGAAAAGGGGAAGGGGCAAGTCCGTGGAAAACGGAGGCTATAGAAAAAGGGGTTCGTGAAAAGGAGACTTACCTATGGCATCTTAACCAGTTGTTATGTACCCACCATGGCATCTGTCGTCAATCAATTATTCAGTCAATCGGTCAGTGAATCGGTCGGTCGGTCGGTCGGTCGGTCGGTCGGTCGTCCAAGTAACCTCCAAAACAAGCCTCGCTGCTGTGTCCCCCTCCCCCCCAAAAGACACTGCGCCCGACCACGACCTGACTAGGTTATCCAAGGGACCCCTATCCTGGACCGGTTACAAATATTACGGGAGCATCTCGTACATACATATACTTCGGGTCGCACGACAGGACAGGACAGGCGGGATGTGGCCCCATCTTGTGTCGCTGTCGCTCTCGCCAAACTCGCCCTCCCCCCTTCTCGCGATCTCTGGGTGAGAAATGGGGAGGCGGGATCTTTGTGCTCAATGCTCGCGATATCCAGGGCCCGGGGAGTTAAGTGCAAGTATCACTTAATCTGTGGACTGTTGTGTCACGGTGCCACCGCCCGGGTGTAAGGCTGCATCACCGTCTGAGTACTCGATTGCCGTCCTTGCCGTGATTGTCGCTCGCCATCTTCCTGTCCCCATGGCAGCCCTGGGCGACGCTGGCAGCACCCCCCGGGAAAAATTTGATGCTCCGTACCCTTGTACCAGACGGGTGAAAGAGAAGAGAACGGGCAGCACAACTCAGCACATAGTAGAGTACCTACAGAAGAAGGTCCCCCATGCCTTTGTATGAGTGCGAGCTCGGTACGGAGTACTAGATAGATAGTTAGTCCCTGCGAAGCAAGCTGCGCTTGAACCCTCAAAAGGGGGGACTTAAGGAGCGCTGTTCAATATTCAGCCTTGTCTAGCTAGCCTTGCCGACATGGGGAAGAGGACCCTTGCCTTGTACGCCGTCCGTATGGAAGTAGGTATGTACTCGCTAGGTAGTTGTCTGGGTCTCGAAATAGTCCCCCTGTGTGCGTACGGAGCATGCATAGGCGAGGAGAAAATGTTCTGCTCGAGCTGGACTGAAAAAATTGCCAACAAGGGGGGAGGGAGGGAGTCCCTTTCTGCTGAAGCAGGAACGGCTCGACAAATTTGTGAAGGCGCAGAGCACAGTAGTTTACCACGTCGATGTGAACCATGGAACTGTGGGTCCTCGGAATTGCATGTTTCGTGTAGGTAGTGCAGAAGTAAAGATCAGCAGGTCACTCGGTGTCGAGACTCGCCACAGCCCAGAGTGGAAGTTGCCGGTTCCATGGATAAAAAGGCATCAATGGCCGTCCGATGAACTTGTTGTAATTTGCCCGGTCCTCTGCTCCTAGCGACAATGGCTCGAAAGCGTAACGGCGTCCAACCTAAACTCTTTCCGCACACTCGGTCAAGTAGACCGCAACCAGGCCTCTATTCAGTTTCCTAGAAAGTCGCCCAGACAATATGTGCCAGCCTCCCGTTGTCGATTGGCGGAGTTCATCTTGTCCGCAAATGCTGGTGAATCTGAGACCGCAAAGAGGCGATACAATGACGGAGATTCATCGTCCTAAGGGCGGCGTGCACTGTGTACGTCGGGGCACAGCCTTAGTGATCATAGTTCAATCGAGCGATGAGACTCATGATATGCCACAGACGTGAATTTCCTTGTGTTTCTAAGATCACAAACCTGTTTTGTCGATCTCGCAGAACAGTCTTTCAGCTGCGATCTGGCAACAAGGGCAATGTAATGTATGAGTTGCGTCTCGAGCAGGCCATTTCTTGCTCAACTCGCTGGAGCATAGCTAAGGCTCCGATCCCAACCTGGATAGGGGATGCATGCGGATTGTCCTATCTCGCAAGCGCTAGAGGGAGCTCTAGAAAAACCTCCACGCGTGTGTAATAGCTCTTGTCGCCCAAAAAGTCAGAGACCGTCAACTTGCATCTAAAACGGACTTTGTGGCACCAATGTATTCTCCAGATAAGTTGCCATAAGCTGGATTATAGTGGTGAAGGATAAAGCCACTTCCAATCGTGAGTGGCTACCAACTCTATCCGTGCTCAGACCTAAGTGTATCGTAGAGGGTCAATGTGATGGCGTAAGAGACATCCCATATGTCTTTGAGTTTGAGATGAGGTCTTCTGGATCGTGACCGGAGTAGCGGTACTTTAAAACACTGGACCGTTTAGGAAGTCGACAAGAAATGATCTTTAGACGATTGTCACCCTGTAAACCATTCTCCCTCTGAGGTAGAGCAAACTTTGAAGAGCCTACGAGGCTTCAGAATAAAAAAAGGGTACTTTCGGATAACGGAGGAAAAGCATCGCGTTGAGCCCCACGACGAAGGCTGACTGGAGCTAGAACACTCGTCCGAAACTCCATGCGACCGTCTGGACATCGCCTTTCCAGGGCCTTCTGCCGGCTTTGGCCACTGTTTGTTGCTCTCTCACTCGATGAAGATGCATTCGACAAGCGAGTTCATGGTGCACATTCGTCTTCTGCAGTTACAATGCTTCGTTCACAGGACCCACAAGCAGGCTAACATTGCCAAAGATAGACCTTTCCCAGGAACGTAGTGAATATGATGTCCTGCAACGTCCGCCAAGGTGACCGGATCTCCGGATTGCCCCTTGTTTCCGAAGCGCAAGGACCAGAAGATCCATTCCAAGACGTCTGAGAACACGAGTCCACTCAGAGAGTAAACAGTCCTGCAGGGTTCTAAAGAGAATATTTTCGGAGGGCATGATGTTTGCATTGACCCACTGCAACGCCGATTTGAGCAGGCTGGTTCCATTTTGAAAGTTTTGCGCTTTGCCCTGAATCCTGGTATCCACAGCCATCATTCCTCCTTTGCAGACATTGTTGCATCCGTGTCAGGATCAACCTCTTAACTGTGACCAAAGGTTGTCATCGAATGCGTAATTGGACCAGATCAGAAATCTGCAAGTGCGACGAGCGCTCTGTTCCTTGTCTGCGAGCTGAGAACCGTTCACCTTGGTATACGTCGTCTCCCCTGCTGTGGGATCGACCCCTCGCTCAAACAATCTTCCATTAAAGGACCACGCTCGAGTAGACGCATCCACCTTGACGTATAGGCCTGTAATTGAGTGAGGACGGCACATTGTTAGGAGACCTGGCTGCTGCAGGCCAGGTAAAGTCTCATCGGCTCCGACGGAGCTGGCAAACGCTTCATGCCCTCGAGGGAATTTCAGCCAGGAGCTTTGGCTATCTCGGCCTATTTTAGACTTGCTCACACTGTACGCAAACGACCAGGAGCGGCGTCTTCGGACAATAATTCCGAGAGGGATATGACCCCCAGGTTCACAGTTGTGGCGTGCTGAAGACTTTCTTCCGCGAAGTTGGGCTTCACCTCTAACTCGTCTGGAGGCTCGGATTCTGCAGCCGGACCAAGGCAGCTGCTGAGCGCTAACTGGTCAGACTTGTTAGTGCATGAACCAGAACAGTCTCGCTATTGCGCTCCCCGAAGGCTTTTGGCTTCGAGAATGTAGTTGGGTAAAAGAGGAAGGACAGCTCGTTCGATAGACCACCCGGAACGGGCGAAGGCGTTAGTGACAGCACATTCCACCTCGCCTCGCCATGCGGTCCCGCATGCATGTTGCAGGGCACTAAGGGGTAGATTCGGTACAACAGCGATAGCAGGGAGCTTGCCGATCAGCCAGCAACGCTTGCAGGAACAACTGGTCCGAATATTGGGGTGATATCCAGCGGTGGAGGAAGAGGGGTGAAGTTCACTTCGCTAATAAACAGCAGAGAAATCGGTTACGTAGTGAACAGGCTAACCACAAACTGGAATGAAGCAACAGACAGCTTTTACTATATCCTGCACAGATACCTATATGGGATAGAGGACCCGCCAACCATCAGCGAGAGAAGACCATTGCAGCCTTCAGTGTAAACCTAGTACATATGGCAAAAATCCTCTTCAATATCAAGGAAAATACATTGTAGCACCCGGCCAGAGAATTCGATGTAGAAGTTTAGAGTGTCAATAATCCAACCCATTCTTTCCATCTGGCAACATGGCCAGCCTGCTCCGGTCAATGGACGGAGTGTCTTCGTAGTCCCATATCATTCTAATCCAAACCCACGTGGTGTAGAATCTCGAATGGTGCTCTCCGTTCAACGCCTCCAGCTTTCCTATTTCTCAAAAGACACCGACGCCTTTTTAGCATACCTCTGCGTTCTCCTGCTTGTGATCCTTCTTTCCAGCCACACGCCAACTGCAGCAACGCCCACATTCACTGCCTCCAGGGCCATCAACCCTGCAATCAAGCCTCGACTAACCTCGGTCTCCATACACAGTCTCTTGAAGCCCGCAGGGATCGGGATGCCGTGGGATACATAAACTGGGATTTGCAATGAATGAGCATCGGCCATGAATTGCGAAGCGCCATGGGAGAATTTGCATGTCCATGACTGGATCGAGTCCCGGTGATGACGAGAGGTGGGATCGGTGAGAAGACTGTTAAAAGGGATGGTGAAGATGCACAGGATCAGGCCTGTCAGGGAAGACACAAGGAAAATGACATTGTATAAAAGTGTGCGGGAGTACGGCTGTGATGGCTGTTGTTAGATGAGGTTGCCCAGAACTGTCCAAAGGAAGGCATACCGTTGGAATGAGTGATACGACCAAATAAATAAGATAGAGGATCGTGATGATGGTGGCGGAAATCAAAATTGCCAATGTCGGCCTCACATCCACATTCGTCGGCCAGAGGGGCGGTAAATGCCAATCTGCTCCCATATGCGTTCTGTTATAGCTGTGCAGGACATGTCCCTCGCAGCCCACAGCAGCTGTGGCAGTGGCAATAGTCAAACCCGCCAGTACAAATCGGACTGATTGAAGGCATTTTGCCTGTCGGAGATACGCCGACTCTTGAGCGGAAGTCGCTGAGTTCCGCGTATGTAAGGACGAGGTCAGGAGGGGCGACGGTTGAATCAAGAGAGCAGATGCGTCGTAGGATGGAGTAGGCGGTGGTGGCTCAAGTTTATTCAAGCTGGAGCGGGACTTTGGTGGACTAGACGAAGCATGCCAGGAGGTAGAAGAGCGGTTCTCCATGATATAGGGAGCGCCAGATGAGCCAGAGCAAGAGACAGCAAAACACAGAACCCGGAACACAAAGAATATTGAAAGCGAGACCAGCGCCAAACAGACCAGAAGTCGAACCGAGTGCAATGCAAGAGGACATGTAGGAATACATGAGTCTGTGCCCCATTATATTGCCATCGCTCGTTCCCGTCTCTCTCGTACTCACCTGGCCGACCACGTCTAGCCGGTCTCTATCTGTCTGATCTATTCAAAGATCAGGCTTGTCTCTGATCGACTTCGGCGGCCAGACACGGGCGAATCACAACCGAAGCATCATCACCAGTAATACAATGCTCGGCGGTTAGAAGGCTTTAATTGATGAACGAAACGAAACATGATGGCAATGGGAGGGATGGCCGCCGACAGCAAGCCATTGAAATCTGCAGGGGGGAGGAAGCATCAAGACCCGAAGAAAATGAAGAGAGATGAGAAGACAGTGGGGCTTCAGCGCTTAAGTTATGGCTTGGCGTAGTCGTGGAGGGTGATTGGCTGGTAGAGAGGCGTATGTAGGGCGCTAAGCATATTTATAGTAAAGTCCGCAACAGTGGCCCACATCAGCGACAGCTCGGCGGCTCGTGACTGGCCAGTTGGACTTCATCTGCCGATCGCCTTTGGATCGTCTCGCCAGCGCACACACCGAGAAACTCCATGCCTCATAATCCTTCAACCGCGCACCGGAACAACGGCCACAGTGCTAGCAGCATCCTCTCCGACCAAGGCCTTCCATTTGCTGACGGCTCTGGTGGCTCTTCTCGTTCAGCTGCCATTGTACACACTGGCCGCGACGCCATTGGCCTGTGTACCAGACTGGATAGACCCCACCACCATTGGCCCGTTTCCTTCCACCAACATCCCAGGCAAAGGCAATTCTAGCCTGAGATCCACGACCTCATGGCATCTGAAAACAGATGGATTGAGGAAACTAATTCCTCTTTATCGTCTGCTCGCTTCCGCGTAAATGCGACTTTGCCATGCCCCAGACCCTCACCTCCAGCAAGCAAAACTCTCTTCTTCTGCAACTCTCCCCACCAGCCATGCTTGAAACGGTTACACCATAGGCCGCTAAATGGGTCTGCGTGCCTCCTGGCCCGCTAGAAATCTCCAAAACTTTTTCCATCTTTCGACCGCTTTTGGCGTTTCCCGGTGCCATGGCCAATGCAAACTCCAGTCCCAGACACAACACTCCCCACATGACTTCCACATCATGCATAACATACTGAGATGTTGTTGAATGAACTTCGAGTTGCTTCCAAAACCAGTATCTTCCTCACCGGATTCGGGATATCGGAGAATTTCCCAACCTCGGCCAGCGCAACCTTATGCACGCTTGGACCTTTCGATCCTGTTAGGTCGATGTGACCTGTCACTTTCATGACTCGATTGGAGCTGTTCTTCTGGAGCGGACTCGCATCCAAGCTGGCTCCGTTGAGGGGCAGGTTCACATGTTTGAACTCGAATGCTGGTCATCATCACACAGGGTCCAATATGGAAGCGACCTTTTCCAGCGCCTGGACTTCATCCGGGTCAACCCGCTTGCCAGACAATGTATAATCTTCGCCTGCGGCTTCCCCATTGCGTTCAAGATGTGATCGTGTCCGTTGCTCGATATAACCTCTGCGCTCTTCTTTGAGCTCATCCTTGGCACTCGAGACATTCATATCAATATCTTTTAGCATCGCAAGTTTTGGTCGCAGTTCGGCCAACAATGACTTGAGCGCGGGGAGCTGTGAAATGGCAAAGTTGGTGTTGGTTGTCAGACGCCGACTATCGGTGTGCTGAGACGCATGGAGGGTCTGTTCAGATGCGCCGTTCATGAGGAATGAGAGATTGTTTGTTGTGGTATGTGGGTTGCCAATCAGATCTCGTAATTGTCGCAGGACTGCCTCATTACGCTTATACTCTTCCATGAGGGCATTCGAGACAGTCCGCGAGGCGGCCAGCTTTCGCCGCAGTATCTGTACACTCTCGACAGTGGGCGCGTTCTCCGGAGGCGGGTATGATATGTTCTGCGCAGTTAGCTCGACCCCAAAGCCTCTTCTAGTCAGTCTCGCCTACCTCGTAATGACCCAACTGGACCCAGTTCACCAGTTCTGAGGGAACAGATAGGATATTCCTCAGTACATATATCTCAAATTTATCGAAATTCTTGTCAACCGTCGAGTTCAACAACGTCTCGAGTTTATGAAGGCCCTCTTCGATCTCTTGTTTTGCCTCGGGGAACTCCAGTTCTTCCGCGCCCTCGTCGTTGACAACCTTGACGGCCTTGAAGCCGAGCTTCTCGGGAGGTGTCGATAACAGTCCTATTTCCAAGCTACCGACTCCTTGGTAAACAAAGTTATTGACTGAGTTGATGATGTCGTCAATCAGCGACTGCGGCTCGTCAGCCACGCTGGTTCCACTCTCCAGTCAATGACTTACCAAAGGCGTATACTGCAGATGCTCGGTCAAGAGCGACGTCGCTGCTTGCGTTGAGTCGGCCATGACGGTGCCTCCGAACAGCGGAGGGGACGAAAGTAACTATGTCGCGATGATGATATCGTATTTGTTGTGTTGACGCGCCTAGGGCACTGTTTTGGGTCTTGGGTCTTGGGCCACAGATGGACCGCAGTCGGCGAGTCGGGAAATCACGGACGCTCAAATGACAACTGAAATGACATTTCTCTTCGCTCTTACTTGACAAACCACTTTCCCCTCTACCCACATCAGCTCCCGCCCATCAGCCCCATCCATCTCTTTATCACCAGTCAGACCTCCAAAATTACACAGCTGAGACGATCACTACCGTTGTCATTCTCGAGTTTCGAGTGCCCTTCAGTTCACAATGGGCGGCCCAGGCGTAAGTTCCTATTCGACTCCCATCATCATCGACGCTGGCTAATCAACCCCGTCCAGTCAGGAGGATACAAAAACAAGCCAGGTGATACTGAAACTCACTCAGCATGGGACATCATCCCTCAAGACCCGGAGGGCACGCAGGTATGGGTGCGCATCATGTTTTTGCCCAATGTTCTCGCTAACAGCACCTTCAGAAGCTGGCGCAGGTACGATGCAAATACTGCAGCCGAGAGATGGCTCAGCACACCTCTCGCCAACGTGTCCACCTTCTCAATTGCAAAAACTACCTTGACGCGATGAAAGAGCAAGGCATCGAGAACAGCATTACCCGCCAAGCCGCCGATCCTCAAGCATTCTTCAGAAACGCGGAATGGGCGCAAAAGCCATCCGAGGTGAAGGCCCCAAAGGTTTTCAAAATGGGCGATCATACCACTGCTGTGCGCATTCAGGCGTTGGCGCTGGCAGAGGCAAGCATTTCGTACGACCGAATCCAGGAAATCACTGGCATGGATCCGAAGGTGATGGCTGGCCTTCGACGACTTGCGCGCGAACGCGGCTACGATCCAGCAGTCTCCATGCAGCTCAAAGAAGAATACGTCCTTGATCCGCCCAACCCCCTCCGCCCTCGTGGTCGACCACCCAAGAAGAGAAAGGCTGATGATGAGGTTGATCCTGCTTTGACTAACATGCAGGAGGGTTCTCAGCCTCAAAGTCCAAACTACAATACCCCAACTCCCACCAACACCCGTAGCAATCTGCCTCCCGGACAGTGGGATTTTATCGCTCCTACACCACCACCCAGTGGCTACACTATGACCTAGCCGGGCATCAGTGGTTTTGAGCCTTGTGGTGACTGTCGTGTGATGGTTGCCTGACATCCTGCGATCTACTTGATAGGAGAGGCCCTTGCACACTGCCCAAGCCGCGAAAGGGGGAGTTAGTACGGAATGTGTACTTGAAGCTTAGGTTTCCGGTCCAGGCGCTCAAGGTCAACGCCAAAGGGGCATGAGGTTGTCATGGCAGGTCTGTTTACAGTGTACTGATAATGCTTGAGAGAGAATGTATGATTACGAAGGAAATGGATGTCCTGTAGAACATCTGTCATTCAAGGCTTTGCCAAAATAAAGCCTTTGCATCCTTCAAAAGGGGAGACAGTTTTGAAAGGGCTTCCGAAAGCAGAAGGTAGCAGAGTGTACGAGGTAACGGTCGAGCAAATCAGTGCGGGAGTACAGGGTACGCCATAATCGAACAGAAGTTGAACATCCAAGCTACATGTCCTATGTACCAAGCTATCTAGAAGCACGGCTGGTCTACCCGCACCAAGACGAGAGTGGAGGTTGAGCCTACAGTCAAGCGTGTCCGTCGACAGGTACGTCAACTGCACTTTCGGTAAGGAACATTCCGACTTCAGACTTGGTCCCGTCGATGACCCTGCAAGAGTGGCTGAGTCTTGATGCCTCTGATTATTTGTCGCTTTGAAACTCGGAAGGCAGGTGCCCGAGGTGGCAACCCCCAGATCAAGGGACATGGGTAGAGCCGGAGACAAGCTTTTTAGACGAGGAGAATCAGGGCCAGATCGAGGTCTCGAGGTCTGTGAGTCTCGAGGTTGCAAGATCCGCGTAACTAGCGAGTTGTATGAGGTCGGGACATGGCTGGTAAACGAGATACAAGTGAGATGAGTGTCCAAGGGAGGCAATAAAGGAGGAGCCTGGAGGAGCAAGGACGGGCAGCCAAGTGCCAAGAAGACGGAGGGCGCTAGCCATATATAGGAAAGCGCCCTCCGCTTTTTGGAAACGTCTTGTGCCTCAGAATAGCGCTCCGTCTCCTGCCTCAAACACCATTCAAAACCTCCCAGCGCTTCGGATTCTCTTCTTACCTCTCACTCTGCGACACTCGACTCCTCCCTTCTCGCGCCTCCGTTGTGACTCTGTTCCTAGCCATGGACACTTTGACGCTGGCCTCCTTGCTTCTCAGCGGCTCTCTTCGGGGGTTTTCTCGCCCGTCGCGTCTCAGCTATCCCCTCCATCTGAGACGGATGTGTGACGACTCGTCCACAATGTCTTCAACCTCCTCCAGGGGCCAACATGACAAGGTGACGAGACTCTGGGAGTGCCAGATCCCTGGCCTATCCAGATCCATAATCTCAGTCCCAGATACGGGTTCTCGCTTCTTCCGTCCTTTGCACAGCCTCCCGCTTTCTGGCTGGCCTACATATGTCTCCTGTGGTGCTGTTTCGAAATGCGTTTCTTTCTTCTCTCCATTCCATCCTTATACAAAAAAAAATTTGGTGTCGCGTACTTTCTAGTACCGGTCCTGTTCATTCCTTTCCTGCTGCTTGACGCATCGCAGTTTTCTGTTCTTGCCTTGCGCCGGTCGCTCGTTGCCTCGCACCATCCCAACTGTCTTACCTCCAATATCAAATATTATCACTCTCCCAACCAAATCCCGGCAAACATGTCTCTTAAGACTCTTCTCTTCTCAACCCTTTTCGCGGCGTCGGCCCTCGCAGGGTACGGCAGTGGCAGCGGCAGTTACGGTGGCAATTACGGTGGCGGTAGCTCCGACAGCGGTAGTGGTAGCGGTGGATGGAGTAGTTGGGGCAGCGGCAGTGGTCAAGGACCTCCAGCATTTGCTGCTGCGTCATGCCCATCTGGCTGTCAACCGATGCAGACCGGAAGCGCACCGCCGATGCAGACTCAACCAGGCCAATTGATCGTCCAAGTCGTCTCTGTCTCAGACGCGAACGGCTCTCTGAAGTACTTCCCCAATAAAATCACCGCGCCGGTCGGATCTGTTGTCCAATTCCAGTTCCACCCAAAGGTATGTCTTCTGCACCAGTTTCGTGGCTCTGCGGTCTAACATTTGCGCAGAACCACACAGTGACGGAATCCTCCTTTGCGGAGCCTTGCAAGCCCATCGCCGCCAACCTCACCTCTTCCACTCGCCCCGGGCAGAAATCTGGCTTCGTCCCACTCACCGGCTCCGAGCCATTTACGCCCGTCTACAACCTTCTGGTTAACGACACCAAACCCATCTGGATTTACTGCGGCCAGACCAACCACTGTCAAAAGGGGATGGCTATGGTCATCAACCAGAACGACTCTTCGCCCAACACTATCGACGCCTACATCGCGAACGCAGCCAAGTTACCACTCGTTAATGTCACCACGCCTCCTCCCAGCGGTGGCTCCCCTCCGGCTTATGGCTCTCCACCACCTTCTGAGTCGACACCGCCTCCTGCCGCTTCCCCGTCAGCTGAATCGACATTCGCTTTTGGTGGTGCACCTCCGGCAAGCTCTCCAGTTGCTCCAGAGCAGACCGTTGCCCCACCTTCAAGCTCAGCAGTCGTGGCCCCTGCTACGTTTACTGGTGCGGCTGTTCCTGGCTTTGTACCTCAATCGTCGACAGGCGTGGTTGGTCTTGCTCTCGGTGCGCTGTTGGCTTTGTGGTAATACTTCAATGAATTGAGAGTGTGGATATACCCCATGAGAAAAAAAAATAGGCGCAAAGTGGAAAGAATCTCACGCTGCCGCTTCTGGTGTCGTTTGGAGAAGGTAGGCAGCATGTCTCTGGAACTCCCTCGCAAGGTCCGAGGTTGAGTCGAGACAATATAGGCCGCAAATTGTTGGCAGGGGAAGGATTGTATTGGATTTTTGGAGTCCAAGGAAATGAATTGAAGTCGGGAGTGGCTGTGGACGACATTTTTATTTGCTTTCTTTACTCAAACCCAGTTATTTTTTTGATACCACCAAGCTTAAGCTAGCTACGCTATGTAACTGCCAGAAAGACGCAGAAAGGTATATTATATATAGAGGGAGAGATCAATCAATACCCCCCAGGATTGAGTCATCTCCTGTGGATGGATAAAAAGTCTGCCACATCTCGGCTCTTTTTCTCCCATTATTTTAATAGTTTTTGAGCTTGGTTCTAAGCAGGTAAGCTCCCATCTCGACTTGCGTTTTCTCACTCTGTGCATGCATGCATGTATGTCTGTACAGTATGTATGTATGTAGGTACTCCATCTTACGGTGGCGTCGCATCATTATGATGGCGGCGGCGAAGAAGATGACGTGTAGAGCATGGTGATACACCCTGGACATCGTACATTGTAGCACATTGCGATAGATAGCTAGGTAGGTATGCAGGATGTGTGGGAGGCCTTTGGCACTCGTACCCGGCATTTGGATGGATGGATGGATATACATATAGCGTCCTCTCTTGTGCCTGAGGTCATGACTCTTTGTGAGGGAAATTTCTTCCATTTTTTGATTTCCCAAGACCGAAAGTAGTGATATGGCGCTCGTTCTGCTGCTGTCGCTGTTGCGATTGCTGTGTGTAGCCCATTCATCCTAGCGGACTGACGGTATAGTTCAGAAATCCAAACACAACTGTACGCCAATCCTCTCTAGGTCCTCGACCTCAAGCCACCCCGTATCCCCTACCACAACACCACCGTCGCGCGCTCCACTCCCGTTGCCGTTGCCGTGCGCGGCACGCTCTCGTTTGTCATCCACGCACCGCCTGATCGCTTCCCTAACGAAGATCTCGGCGTATTTCCCGATCAAGTGTCTCGCATCGGAAGAGAGAGACGTCCGCTCAGGGCATGAGAAATGTGTGTGCATTATCCTGTGTATGAGCGGCAGAGGTATAGCGGGATCCGCAGCGGCAGATGTTGAACTCGTGTTGGGTTTCGTTGTGACTTCGGCGAGAATGAAATCGGGTTCGGGCGAAGATATATTGAGATCAGGGTCCGGAGCCAGGGAGGCTTCCTCTTCGTCTTCACCTTCTTGTGCATTGTCATCGTCGTCATCATCATCATTGTCGTCGTCGTCGTCGTCGTCGTCGTCGTCGTCGTCGTCGTCGTCCTCATCTTCAAGATTCTCATCCTCGTCGACCGCGGCGTCCATAGTCTCGTGGTCTTCATCCTCGTCTTCTGGGTCGGAATCTGGGCTTGCCTCTCCTAGAATGGCCCTCATCGTCCCCGCTGCATCTTTTCGATTCGGCTTTCGTGATCGCTTCTGGCTCTGTCCTACCTTGGCTTTCCCCTGCTGTTTGTGGACTCTTGAGTTTCCCACTCCGCCTAAACCATCTCTGGCTGCGTTCTTTGTATTTGCGCCCTTCTCTTTCGTCGATTTGGTATTCTTTGACCTCCCCGGCCGAGGCGGTGAAAATGCGCTTCTTGATTTCTTGGACACTGTAAAGGGCGCCATGTCTCCGTCTGCAAATGCACTGTTCGGACGTAGGAGGACGATTGGGACTCGGCCCTCGCGTCGTGCTCGTATCGTCGGAGGCCAGAAGGATTTGTTCTTTCTGTATATGAGACCTCTCGACTTGAACTGCCGATTATATCTGTGTATGTTTGAACGCCACTGCCAGTGTTTGAGTGTTCCTGCGAATCTGACGACAATTTGGGCGGATTTATGCTGGCGACGCGCTCCCGAAATGACATCATAAGTTGGCGCGTCTCAGACGCGACTTGAGTACAAATCTCACTCTTCACGGCTAGCGACAATTGTCAGTGAATCTACTGCGAGAGAAACATGGTGCAGGTTGAAGGCATAGTATTTTCCATTCAAGACCATGTCTACTACAGGTCTAAGAGCATCTCATTCACCATTTCTCTTCAATCCGTAATCGGTCGTTCCATGACAGTATCCATAAGGGATTCCCAGCCTAACGCCATCCGCTTTTGAAGCAATGTCATGTACTCGTTCCGCCATTCAACGCCTTGGGACTTGCTATGCGATATGCAATACCTTGGCCACTCTACTCGTAAAGGTCCATGTTGCCGTTCGTACCATCCTCTAGCTCCAACATTGCGTCCTCGTCATCAAGCATATCTTCATCCTCTTCCATCTCACTGTCGGTGTGGTTTGGCAATACCACAACCCGTCCATCCTCCAAGACGACATTGGCCGTCTCACCATCCTTGATAGCACCTCTCAGGATCAACACAGCCAAACGGTTGAGGATCTCCTTCTCTATCAATCTTTGTAGAGGACGGGCGCCATAGGCAGGCGAGTAACCAGCAGCACCCAGGTAGTCCTTGACCTCTTCGCTTGCATTGATGACGATCTTCTTGTCGTTGCTCTCGAGTCTCTTTTGGATCTCAGCCAGTCTCAGATCGACAATCTTCCGGATTTCTCTCCTAGTCAGCCGGTTGAAGATGACGATCGAGCTGATTCTGTTCAAAAACTCGGGCAAGAAGTAGTTCCGCAGAGCATTCATCACCAATTCTCGGGTCGTCGGGTCGATCTTTCCGTCAGGTGCATTCTGGCGAGACAGATATTCAGCACCAAGATTGCTCGTCATGACCACAATGCAGTTCTTGGCGTCCACAACACGACCTTGGCCGTCAGTGATTCTGCCGTCGTCCATAAGTTGGAGCAAGACAGTGAGCACTTCCTTGGCGGCCTTCTCAACCTCATCGAACAGCAAGATAGAGAACGGCCGACGTCGTAGTGCCTCTGTGAGTTGCCCACCAGCATCGTGTCCAACATATCCGGGAGGTGCACCAATCATCCTCGAAAGTGAGTGTCGTTCTTGATATTCCGACATATCGAACCTGATCATGGCCTTCGGGTCGTCGAACAAGAACTCGGCAAGCGCCTTAGTCAACAGCGTCTTACCGGTACCCGAAGGACCACAGAACAAAAAGCTCGGCGGCTGGTTGGGATTGCCCAAGCCAGAACGTTGGAGCCTGATGGCGTTCGAGACAGACTGGACTGCCTCTTTCTGTCCAACCACGATGCGCTGCAGATGCTGTTCCATGTGAAGAATCTTCTCCTTCTCGGAAGCACGCAGTCTGGTGATGGGGATGCCGGTCATCTTGGCCACAATGGCATTGATTTGTTCGGGGCCAACTGCATCGGTCGGGGAAACCTCGCCCATCGCACCGAGTCTGGCATGCTGCTCAGCATCCGCTTGAGCTCGGGCGCTCTCAAGGGCCTTGATCTTGGCAGCTACATCAGGGATGGCGTAATATGTCAAATCAGAGGCTGTCTGCAGATCGTTGGAACGCTCTGCTTCGTCTCTCTTGTTCTTCAGTTGTTCCAACTTCATCTTGGCCTCCTGGATCTCTCGGGAGCGGGCTTTCTCCCGTTCGTAGTGCTCTTTCAACGGTTCTAGCTCTTCCTTGACGTTGGCTGCTTCACGTTTGGCCTCTTCCAAACGCTGAGCGGATGATGGATCCGTTTCCCGTTGCAAGGCGTGAATCTCGATCTCGAGCTGCCGGAGTCGTCGTTCAAGATTGTCGAGTACTTCGGGTTGCGATTCTCGCACGACGTGAACGTCTGCTGCTGCTTCGTCGATAAGATCAACGGCCGAGTCGGGCAACCGCCGAGACGTGATGTAACGAGCGGCAAGAGTGGCCGCGGCAACAATGGCGCCGTCCAGAATCGTCACACCGTGGTGGACTTCGTATCGCTCTTTCAAGCCACGAAGGATGGAGATTGTCTCTGCCACGGTGGGCTCCTTGACCAAAACCTGTTGGAATCTTCGTTCGAAAGCCGCATCTTTTTCGATGTACTTGCGGTACTCGGCAAGAGTGGTGGCACCGATACAGTGGAGCTGTCCACGGGCGAGCATGGGTTTGAGCAGATTTGCGGCGTCCATGCCGCCTTCACCGCTGGCGCCAGCGCCCATGAGCAGATGGATCTCATCCACAAAGAGAACAATCATCTCATTGGACTCCTCGATCTCTTTGAGAACACCCTTCATTCTCTCCTCGAATTCACCACGATACTTGCTGCCAGCAACAAGGGAGCCCACATCAAGAGAGAGCAGTTTGCACGCGGCGAGATTTGCAGGGACATCCGCATTTATGATCCGCTGTGCCAGACCTTCGATGACTGTGGTCTTTCCGACACCGGGCTCACCGATAAGGACAGGGTTGTTCTTGGTTCTCCTGGACAAGATTCGGATCACCCGCCGGATCTCCTCTTCTCGTCCGATGACGGGATCGAGTTTTCCTTCTCTTGCCAGTTGTGTCATGTCGATTGTGAATTTCTTGAGATTCTCATTTTCCACCTCGGAGTCGGCCGACTTGGAGTCGACTCGCTTCGTGCCACGTATTTGCTGAATAGCGGAGTCGATGAGCTTGGTGTTCGGGATGTTTGCCTCCTTCAGGCATTCTTGGATCTTCGGATCTTGCGCTAGAGCGGTGATCAAGTGATCAATGGCCACATAGGTATCCTTCTGTGTTTTTTGCAGCTCCTGAGCGGACCTGATGACCTTTGAGAGGGATGGCGACATGGTGACATGTTCAGGCGGAGGATCTTGACTCGGGAGTCGCACAAGAGCTTTCTTGAGCGCTCTGTCGAGTAACTGGATGTCGCCATGTGCTCTTTCGACGACTTGCCGGAAGAGAGGAGCCGAAGCGTGAGCTTGTGAGGCGTTGACTGTAGTCTGTTGATCTTTGGACTCGTCGGGCGGAGGGTCAAACAGAGAGACTGCTAGGTGAACTGGTAGAATCTGAGAATGGGCATATTGTTCAGCGAGGTTTGCAGCGTCGCCGAGAGCCTTTGCGGCCCGATCAGTGAACTGAGGCACGCCCGCCATCGTTCAGTGACGTTTACTGTGTTTAGGATTGTGCGTAGTTTCGTGTAACGCAATGTGGAAGAAGTTCCAACAGACGTAGAAGATGTGAAGGCATGATAATACAGTGACTCTTGTACTCGGGACCAGCGCCCAAAGTGGAGCGCGACCTGTGACATAAGACTAGCATGTTCCAGAAAGCCCGTGAATGCCCTGGCAGCAGCAAGCTCCAGTAGGCGGCTGCGGGGAGCTTCGCCTAGTCACAGGCGCTGCTACTCGTCAATTCTCCTCCCAAAAAGTACCTCCCGGTGTCTTCCAGCAGCCTCTGGCCATTATCACCCCATTATTCTCACTCGTCAGGCCACTGAAGCACTCGGGCACTCGAGTATCTGGTCTGAGCGAGATGGACAAAAAAGTTAAGCAGGCCCTGGTGTCTCTGTCACCAAATAGCATTTTTAGATCTGCTCGTTATGAACGAACCGCGGGAAACGAATTGGAGCCAAAAAGTGAAGGTGAAGGTGAGGGTGAAATGAGAGACAGACGACACCGAAGGATCACAAGTATTGTTGTCCTGCATCTCCCTGAGTATTTCAGGTATCTGAATTTTCCTCTTTAACCGAGTCCGCTAGCTGTGTATCGACCACCCACAGCCCACTACCCCTTTCGATTACCCCCCAATACGGATGACATCGTCGCCATATCCCAATCGGTAAATGTTGAGCCTATAAATGGCTTGTTAGTTGCTAGTGCACCCGTCACTGTTGGTGACGTCGTGTCTGCAGCCTGAAAAGAATTTTCCATTCGGATCGAACGACGGAGCGAGTCTTGCACCTTGAGTTGTAATTTTGTCTGCAGTACGGGAAATTGGATTGTTCAGTCTGTCAATCTGCTATTCGAGAACGCGGAAACACAGTCATTCATTCTGGTGGGCATAGTAGCAACAGTAAAAGAGCAACGGCGCCGGTCAGATATCCAAGAATATCCTCCCTCATGGCTTCAGGGCAAACTGCTTCAGGTACAAGTAGTCGGCCATGTTGCGATCCACGGTTTTGCGAATCATTCGGGCAGCCTCTTCTCCATATTTCTTCTTCCATTCATCATCCCATTGTTCTTCGCTCTTTGCTGCTTTCTTCTGTCCAGAGTCAGTTCTACACCCAAGTGAGGAAAGGAGGCAAGGGTCGTCACGCACCTGAGTCCTCGGCTTGAGGTCTGTCGAATCGATTGCATCCTCATGGAAACCCTTCCACTTCTCAAACGCCGCTTTTGCACGCTTCTGATCCTCTTCGTTGTCCCAGTTCAACATATCAGGGTGGAAATCAAGCCCCACGCTCTGGCAATAAGCTCGGAGAATACCCTCGGGGTCGTCCAACAAATCATCAGCGTCAATCACGCACACTTCAGGCACCTTTGCGTCGCCATTCACAATATTCCCATTCTCGATTCCGTTCTCTGTTCCATTCTCTGCTCCATCATTTCTGTCTCGCACCAAGCCAGTCTCCCGCGCACTGTCGAAAAAGCGTCGAAGTTCGTCATACCCAGCCTCACTCGGATAGAACTCGTTCCAACCCGTCATTTCGTCCAAGGGCGGAATGGTGCATCGATAGTAAGAAGGGATGCTTGAGTGAGGATCACGGATGAGAAACGTGAAGTGAAATTTTTCAAGCAAGGTCCTGGGAACGATGGTAGGATTCCCCGGTTCGCCCTCCGTCGGGAATGGGAAGGGCGCTTTCTTGCTGACGCCGTTAACACCATTGACCCCATCGGCATGACCATTGATATGATGAATTCCGTTCACTCCGTTGCTACCGTTGGTACGGTTGACGCCGTTGACGCCGTTGATCCCATTGCTCATCTTCTCGGTTCCAATACCTCTCTTGACCGACTGCAAAGATGGAGCCACTCTGGGAGGCTGCTGGTCGGGAGGGACCAGATAATGAAGAATGTCCTTGATGAAGACGCGTTTACCCTGTTGTTGAGGTAAGCAAGGAACATCGGACCTGGTGCGATGCGGGCGCCCGTATGAAAGACTAAAGTTTGGGGGGGAACATCACACCTCGGCTCCTTCGTTATCTAGTCGATCGAAGATTGTTTTGTACGTTGACTCGCTGTATCCCGATGCTTTCCTCGCATCTTCGTCGTTCTCATAGCGGACGCTCATCCTCTCTGGGCTGAAGAGCGAGTTAGATATCACTGCTCCGTCGTCCTCTCCGCAGAGACTCACCCATAATAGAATGCGTCGCCAAATGGTTCATGGACACAGGCCAAGTCTTTCCTGGTCATGAACACCTTGAAAGACGGTTAGCCCTCATCAAATACCTAAGCAGGCAGTATGGATCGAACACGTTCGAAGGCCGTACTACACGCACGCGGGTGCGTGGCACAGAATATAGGTCTGGCCATGGTGGCAGTGCCCTCTCGATGACAATGCTACAAGTCAATCGAGAGGATCAGTCAGATAGAGTCAGCCGACTCTAGGTAAAGAGAATGTCAAGGTTCGGTGAACCCAGCAAAATAGCCCCTTTCGGTCAGCTAGAATAGAATTTCGACCAGACAAAGCAGTCAGAAAATCGAGAAAGAAGATTTCCCTGATCGCTCCCGTGAAGTCATGGGAGATCGTAACTAGGTATTTATAACAAGAATCAGATAACGGCACTCGGACGCGGGACTCGGACGGTCGAGGGCAAAAGTCACTCAAGGCAAGAAGTCTTCCTCTTGCCTGCATTCACCTGGGGCCCTTTTCCGAGACGAATCAATGGGCCATACAAGGTGGTGAAAAATTCGTCATTGCTCCATGTGCCAGTGATGTTGAGCATCTTGAATGACGCCAAGGGAGATGCGATTCGCTTGCTGTCCTCGGAAGGCCCCGCAACACGCAGGACGCCCCAAGTAACACCAGTCCACTTTTCCAGGAACATGTGGGAGATGGAGATCATGATTGGCGTCTCCATGGACAAAGGGCCACCCGTAAGGGCGAGAGGCGAACGCCATCCAGACAGCTGAGCCGCGCCAAACGTTGAGGAGAAGTCTGATAGTCTGGATGGGATGGCAAACTCGAGAGATGGATCTCATGAGAACAGTCCATGGAGAAATGGATGGACAAGACCGGGCGGTCAGAGCCACCTATGTCAGTCATACATCTTGCCGGGGGAGTGTGACCCGCAGAGCATTTCAGAAACGTAGAAATGAGGGATGATCAAGGAATTCTGACCTTGGCGGACGAACTGCGCATTTGCATGACATTGGGAAGGGAGAAGGGGACTCGAGGAATCTTGGAATAATGAGTTGATATTCGAAAGACCTCCAATTTGAGTTGAGGTTCATGTGGAGGGGCTGGCAGGCACACCAGCGCTAGGCGTGGCACCAGTGGCGCTCTGCTAGGGAGTCGGGACCAGCTCGGGGGCGATGGGGGCGATGGGGGCGACGGGGGCGACGGGGGCAACTGGTTAAGGATGCCGGATGCTGCCTAAGCTCGCATGCCCTTCCGTCCAGCGGAATAATGACACGACTCGGCTCGAACGAGTACCACGGCTAAGGCTCACTAAGCCCAAATCTCGGTACAGCACCATTGGTGCCATGGCATTTCATTTTCATTGACGCTGGCAACGTCGGTGCCTTTGCTCTCCCTAGTCAGGACAATTCATCACTCATTCACATTGTTTACTCTTTGTTGTCGTCGACGGGGAGTTTGGCGCCTTGGGAATTCTCAAGTCTAGTTGACTCTCGTTGCATTCATTCCTTTTGCCTGCGAAACCTCTCTTCACCCATCCCTTAGACCTGAAGCTACTCTTGCCCTCTCGACCGTCAACCACCAGGATGGATTTCTTGAAGAATCTGATGGCATTCTCGCCGCCTCTACCTCCTCCAGAGCCGAAGGTCGTGGTGACCAAACCCATCCATCCCTATTATCCCACCGAGATTGAAATCGTCAACTTCGCCGCCAACGAAATGTCTGTTCCCGAGTTATTAGCCGCCTTTGCGACCGGTTGCACAATCATCCTTTCGCTCACATGGTTCCTTACCTCGAGTCTCGCACCACGTTTGAGAGTTGTAGACAAGGTCATTGCGCTGTGGTTTTGTTTGTGTATGAAAAGAGCCGCGTAACCGAGGGAGGTGCTCACTGACATGGAAAAGGCGGCTTCATCCACTTGTTTTTCGAAGGCTACTTCGTCTATAATCACACTCGCATGGGCGGTCTCCAAGACCTTTTCGGCCAATTGTGGAAGGAATACTCGTTGTCAGATTCGCGCTATCTGACCTCGGATCCCTTTGTCTTGTGCATGGAGACCATCACGGCGGTATGGTCCAGACTCTGCAAAAACAAACAAAAGGGAGATTTTCATGACAGAATTGACGTGACTTAGGTCTTCTGGGGCCCCCTTTCATTCTCGATGGTGTATTTCATCATTACCTCCCACCCGCTGCGTTATCCACTTCAGGCAATCGTTTCGCTTGGGCAGATCTATGGCGACGTCCTATACTACGCAACCTCCATGTTCGATCATTACCACAAAAATTTGACCTATTGCCGACCGGAGCCGTACTATTTCTGGTGCTATTATTTCCTTATGAACTTCTTCTGGATTGTTATTCCAGCACGTGAGTTTCCTCCGCTCAGAACTGGCCGTCCAGAGCTGACATCGACAAGTCCTACTCGCAAGTAGTCTGCGGATCACGACCAAAGCTTTCAAAGCGCTCGACCGGATGTCGCACTCACTGCAAGGAAATGGCACATTGACTAGACCGAAAGCCAACGGCCATATCAAACGTGCATGATGGGTGCGATCAAAAGGAGGGTGGCGTTCAATAACAGTGGTCGAATGGTACGAAGCAGGCGTTCGTCGGTTTCAGCTAGAACTGGCTGCATCCGCCAGAGGCGGTCGAGAATTCAAGTGCTCGCACGAACTGGTCTTGATTGCAAGCGAGGTACGATACGTAGAGGCCGCACAGTAGCTTACAGTGTCAATCGACCTGCGCACTGGATAATGATAATCTTGCTTTCGAGCATGCGATCTATAGCTTGTATACTCCTTAGCTGGATCGTGTTCGTTAATCGATCTCAGCGGTTGCCCTGGAAACCGCCGCGTCTTATCCGACCCGGCGAGCTGGCGTCTTTGACGCAACCTGCATATTGACCTGCGCTACCGCCAGTTGGCACACCGTTCACCCGCAGCTTGCATGAAAACCCAGTGGTGGTTCCGAGCTTCTTACCGCTGGCATCTGGAGTTAGCTCTGCCCAAGGAAAGGCGTCCGTGCCACAATTACCTTGCATAGACATATCTCAAACTTCTCTCTGTACACCAAAACCGACATCAATATGCCCGCAGAACGGTGGTCACAACCGACGAAAACGCACTCTCTGGTTCGAGCGACAGCCACGAATTGATGATATAGGAACGTGGCCACAACACAGCTTCAGACGCACATCCGTCAATGCGAGCAGACTCGACTCCAAACTCCGTTAGACGAACCTCTAGGCACCACTTCTCCAACACACGTCCTGCCCAAAAGCCCCAAAATGTAGAATCATCCCGTCCTGTTGGGCTCTACGAATCCCCTTCTGTTCAAGACCGCATACGACAATGGCAGGCTCAAGGTGCAGCAAATGCCCTGGCCCCAGATGCGGTGAGCGTTCGGTCGATTCCCACTTCCGAATGCGCCTCTGCTTCTTCGAGACCTGAGTCGGAGTATGGAAGCGACTTTAGAGTTCGTGTCGGCGGAAGAACCAAAGCCAAAGATGAACGCAGTCAAGAGAAAGAGAGGAGTTCCAGTGCTCCGCGAAGGCGCATCATCAGTGATAGTCACTGGAAGACTCAGAAGCATGATAAGGACAACAAGGATCCGAAGCCCGCCGTCGACCGACGATCGGAGTCACGACAGTACGACCTTTCCTACACTTCCAATCAAGAAAAAAGCAGAGGGAGACGACGATCCAAAACACAGCAACGTGCGAGCTACGGTCAAGGAGCGAGACAAACACTGCCGCATGACGATGGCATCAGGGTGACAACAATTCCAGACGATGCCGTCGCGGAAGGGGAGGAACTGCCACCTCCATGCGATCTTGAGAGCCGACTGGACAACGAGTTGGCTCGGCACTTGACCACTGAATCTATTGTGTCGGGGGATTTTGGGAGATACTTCGATGAATCAATAGGGCTAGATGAGGGTGTTCCGAGCGATCGGAGACCTAGCAAATATGCCGAGCTGTTAGGAAGGCCTGGGGATGCTTCTCTGAATGCAGACACCCCAAAATCACGGAAAAGCGGACTATTGGGCAAAACCAAAGGCATGTTTATGAAGTCAGAGACTGTGCCTACTGTCAGCAACAGGATACCCAGTATTGAAGCATGGCTTGACGAGCAACCTGACCCATTCGTCGATAAGGATGGCCTGGACGATCTACCACCGGCCGAAGTGCCCCAGCCATTGAGGAAACGCACGCATCGGAAGACATCCTCTGTTGAGAAGTCTATCACACCCGATCCCAATCAAATATGGGATTGCATTTTACCGCAGCAAACCGAATCTAGCCTCCACGATACACCCATACCAGGTGACTCGATGCCATCGCCAAATGCTAACCAGACCTCCGCTTCGAACCTTGGTGATCCTCCAAACGATGCTCATGACGGGCACGATGGCTCGCCGTCCAGCCTCCGGAGGAGAGGTGCAAGAGTTCGGCGCCAGCGAAGGCCCTCCAGGAAGGAGATGGTGCCGGATGGGAGCTCCCCAGAACTCACAGTGTCGCTGCCAGAAGTTCCGCTAGCTGAGAATACGACAGTTAAAGCTGCCGGCCTGCCTCAACGACCTTGCCCTCCTACAGGTCTGCATCGACTTTCGACAATACCATCCGTGGAGACTTTCAAAGATACCGATTTAGAACCACCGCCCCAAGGAGAGGCTGTAGGAGATGTTTGTGACCTTCGACGCAAGCTAACCACTCACGAGGATCTGATGTCAGTTTTATCTTTGCCGAGGGGCACCTGGGTCCGTCGATCGAGACGAAGTGCGAGAACAAAGGCACAAGCAAAACAACAATCAAGCTCAGCACAAGAGATTCTTGCCGGGGTGGTAGCGGACGAAGAAAGGTATGGAAGAGAATTACGAACTTTGGTTGACGGTGTCATACCAGTCCTGCTCCAATGCCTCCTGTCCAAAACAGATGCGACGGCGGCGGCGGGCTTGTTCACGTCGTCGGCGCAACAAGATGGCGCGAGCATCACGAGGGCCATCATTGATATGGGAATTGCCCTTGAAAGATTGAAGGCTCTGCATAATCGCATTCCCTCCCAGAGCCTGGACAGTCTTCTCAACTGGGGTCAAACAACTGAAAAAGCATATAGAGACTATCTACAAGCTTGGAGGCTCGGGTTTCAAGATATCGTCGTCAACCTTGCACCACTTGAAGGCTCAACAGCTCTAGAACAGGGCATGGCCAGAGACGAAGCGGGCGACCTAGTGGACGCTGCGGGCAAGAAGGTGGACGTTGCATATCTCCTGAAAAGACCACTTGTGAGAGTTAAGGGGCTGAGCAAGATATTCAATCGAATCAAGAATGAATGTGATATGCCTCTTGCTGCGCGGATGGCCGATGCTTATGCTGATCTGACAGCGTTTGCTAAGAGACGGAATCAGGAAGAACAAGCCAGGTTGGAAGATGAAGCAGCTGCAAACATTGATGCAACCCGAGCTCGCGATATCAAGACAATGGCAGCGACGGCGCACATCACTGTCAACAAGACTCGCTGCGTCAAGGCAAGAGACGTCTTCAACCTCACAATCTATCATTCCAGTGGCCAGAGAATGGATTGCAGCATTGAATTGATCTTGCGAGACAACGTCCGCGGTGAGCCGGTTGGTGGTGATGTCCTGGTTTGTGAAATCGACGACACAGGAAAGTGGCTGCTCTTTGCTCCAATTGAGCTGAACTCGATATCTTCCAGGCGTGGTGAGGATGGGTTCGATCTCGTCATCATGGTCCGGGGCCGAGCAGGTATAGGTCAGGAATGGCACGAACTATTAGCCTTGAAGACGGATGATAAAGAAGCTGTGATGGAATGGGTGAACATGCTTGGATCGAGCCCGCTCCCCCCGAGGCTGAACCGCACTGCAAGTTTTGTGAGACGACCTGCTCCTTTGGCCATTGCAACAGCGACTGAATCCGAGCCTTCAGCCTCGAAAGTCCTCAGTCCGTCCGCCGACATAAGTTCTACGCCAGAATATCCGGATGTGCCCATTGGCGAGCCTTCTGTTCTTGGAGTGCGTAGCGAGTTCAGTCGCGGTTCAGAGTATACCAGACCTCTGATTGACAGGCCGCCGCCGCGGTTAAATTTGGGGGGTGGACTTGCGTCAAAGCCTGTTCCGCACCATCAGACGCCATCGACAATCCCACCGAGGCGTCCAGTCCCATCAGTCGTATCTTCAGATCGATCCACGATTTCAGACCGTTCCAGAAGGGATTCTCTCACAACGCTGATCTCGCTATCATCCAAAACTGCATCAACTAAGCTTGGCCACCTGTCAAGTCAAACCAAAAATCCTGAAGCCGGGCGATCTCCTCAGCCGCTATTTCCCAAGTCTTCCGAGCAGCCGAGAAATCATGTGGAGAGCAGCAAGAATGCGAGCTTACCAAAGCTCAGTGGGCCAAGTAACGTTTGCGGTGACTGGGAGAGTTCTTCAATTTCACACCAGACACGGAGTTCAAGGGCAAGTGCAACGAAATCCCCGGTGCGTAACTCACAACTTTCGCCGCCGGCTGTCCAAATTGATTCGTCCTCATCCAAGCGTCCTCTCGAAACATCACCCCAAAGACCAGAACATCATCGAGTAGTGTCATCTACTCCGTCAAGAGACCTCCTAACCGTCAACAAGGTTCGCACCGAACAACCCCAAGCCAATTCGGTTTCGTCCCTACCCGCGAGACAATCTCCAGGGACAGAGCTATCAACGCCTGAGCCAGATCAGCGACAGCAGCGGCCAAAGCGGGAACATAAGAGTTCGACCAGAAGCCAGTTATATACTGAAGATATACCGACCCCGCCAGTTCACAGCTCACGTCAAGATCGTCCCTCAATACCCAGTATTGGAACTTCATCCCCGCCGGCCACCCCTCCTCATTGTTCTGGCATTCTGCAACCGATATCAAGCAACAGGCCCAGCCCAATACTGAAACCTACTCCGAGTCCATCAGACAAGACGGTGAAGCGGCGGATTTCCTCACCCTTGAAGCATGAATACGAACCATCTACAACCTCCGACAGCTCCGGGTATGATTCAGAGAGCGAGGACAGTTTCTCGTCTGACACTTCTGAAGATCTGTTATCGGAGCATGGGGATATACCAACACCTCTTGTGGCTATCGCTCCCGGTGAGGGCCGGACCTCAAAACAATTTGTACCACCGCCCTCGATGAAATCCACCGGAACTCGAACTTTAGCTCCCTCCGACTCCGCTTCACAGGGTCCTTATCGGAAAGTTCCTTCTTCGACCACCATCCCAGCAAACAAGAAGGCGAAAACAATTGCTTTGATATGCTCCTGGTCAGACAAGGGCATGTGGGAACAGATTTACCCTGACGAGTGTTCCATCGTAATCTCTCCTGGTTTAATCGAAGCCTTCGAGATGTCAGCGGCTCATTCTGATCCCCAGATGTCCTTATCCTGCCGCTATCCTGAAGACCCTGAATCAAGAAAGCACTCCGTCTCTCAACAGCCCCTGGTAGCCTTCGAGTTAACCCCGATTGTTCCGCTACGTAGGGGAACTGCATTGGATATTTCAATTCGGTCTCCTCCCACAGCGAGCTCCAAGATCAGAACAACCAATAATGTCATGTTTCGTTCGCGGAATCCGGAAGAGTGTGAAGCACTGTATGGAATGATCAACTGGGCCCGGTGCAACAATCCAACGTATATTCAACTGCAAAATGCACGCCCCAGTCGCCAACCCTCCGTCACATTCAATGTTGGACATACCCAGCACAGTCGCTCGAGGTCGAGTTCATGGTTCAGCTTCGGGAGTCAGAAGAAGTCAAGTTATCGGGCGTCGTCTGCACCTACACCCGCCTCAATCGACATGTCAGTGGAGAGCTCGGGTACCGTGGCAAGCGCCTTTTCAGCTCTAAAGAGATTTGGCGTTAGTACCGCCTTCAATCTCAACCGATCGTCGGTGATTCGCAAAGATAGGAGTGGTGGCACTGGGGAGTCTCTGTATTCCTCCAGCAGTGGGACCGGAACAGGCTCGGGTTCAAGCACACCGCCGCCCAGCCAGCTTGGCTTCATACCAGGAAAGGATGGTCCCAATGTCCCATCGACAAGTGCAGCTGCAGCAGAAGGAGGGGGCATGGTTAACAATATGAAAATTCGATTATACGTCAGGAAGGGACAACATTGGGAAAACCTGGGAGCTGCCCGTCTCACAGTCCTTCCAGTACCATCGGCCACAGCAGAAAGTGGCCAAGCAACACCGAATCGACCAGTACTGGCCCCAGGAGCATCGCCACCAGCGACAGGAGGCCCTCCTCGATCTCCATCCAACATTACATCTGCCGGTCAACGAGGACAAAACCATGGGCCTCGACTTCCAAGCTCGAACCACACCCCGCACCGAATTCACGGTAACGGTCGCGAGAAGCGCATTCTCATTACGCGGAACAAGAACCGCGACGTTGTCCTATTAGACAGTGTGCTGGGTGAAAGCTGCTTCGAGCGAGTTATGCAGACTGGCATTGCACTGAAAACTTGGAGCGAGGACGATGTCATTGCAGATACAGGCGGTGTGACTTTGGGCAATCAACGGGTTTATATGATGCAATTTCCGGGCACGAGGGAGGCGGGTTGGGTCTTTGGTCTGTGTGGCACGTATCGATATGGTGTTGGTGGCACCGAATAAGGCCGAGAACCTTTTGAAAGACTTCAATGAAGGACGGATCAGATTTACGAACGATGGAGGATTTTGCACTTTGATTTGAGCGTGGAGTTCAGGGGAATGGGATTTCCTCTGTTGTGGTTTTGAGGTTGATTTATTTCCCACACAGGTCCCAGGAAGCGGAGATAGACGGCGAGTCGTTACTACGTGCCGAAAATGAAGTACTGGGAGCTTGATTCGGGCTTAACGATTCGGAGTCAAGAGGGGGAGGGTGACCTGTAACAGTGCGAACCCATTTTTGGTGGATGTATCCGTACCTTCTGTTTGCGGAGTATCGGCCTTCCATGTCGTTCACGAGGCTCGAGGCGTCCCTGTGAATCTGGTAGTTAGTTACATGACCAATCCGTACTTAACCAGCTACTTGCGCGCGTAAGTAAGGCGTCTTCAAATACGGACCTTCCTGCCTCGCTTTGCCCATGACCCAAGGGGGAGCCTTGCTCGGGATGCCTCCGAAGTCGTTGTGAGGTCAAATCTTGTTCCAGTAGCGGTTCGGAGCTCCCTCTGCCTTGTCCACTCACTCTACTTGCTAGCTGATTCTGCTTGAACACCTCTCTTATCTACTTTGTGCTCGGCTGTTCTTCTGCATAGGAGAACGATGCAAGGCTCTCTAACCCCACGATGCTGCCAAGGCGCTAGAGAGAGTGCAAGGACACAGCAATTGAGGCAGCTCGCCAAGCACACTCGAGCTTGCTCCTGCTCAGCCTTACAACGACAACAACCTACGAATCTTGTCCTGATGTCTACTTATATCTCTTCCTTGGTCAGAATCCAACAAGGATACACCCATGCGAAATATTCCCGACTTCAAGAAGTCACCGTTGGGTGCCGATGGCGTCCGGACTAGAAGCGCTCGGCGCGGCGGCTGCAGCCTCGCAACTCGCCCAGCAAGTTCTGGGGATTGTCAGACTTATCGAAAACGTTCGAGATGCGCCCAGGGACATCGCTGACCACGTCATATCTCTACGCCACCTTCTAAGTGTTACGGAAAGCATTAAGGCAACCCCATCATATCAGTCCCCGCCAATAGCGGGAATCCTAGCAGCATGGGGGGTGTTGATCACCGTGATGAAACGATATTGGTGGATGGCGATCACCGCCAGTAGTTGTTCCCCGTATTACTGAGTAAGCTGCCTATCGAGAAGGATTCACACTTGTGGCAGTCCTCGGTATCGAAAAGTGCCACCATGGAATTGTGTTGGTCGCCAGATGTTGTCGCATGCATAAAGGTGGCATAACGGCCGCGTTATCCCATATTACGCGCCTGATGAATTGGTCTGTGCACGCCGGGGTCCGGAAATCGTCTTCCACCGGACTTGCCGTTGTCAGGGGGGGCGTTTTCAATAAAAGGTGGTATATTTGGAAGAAGGACGCCTGATAATACTTATGAGTACAAGTACTGTGAGGATGCTGCTGAACGTCGAGGTCGTGCGATGAGTGGCTCTTTTCACGACTCGAGCCCGTTCTTAGTTCCTCGACATGTCCTGATCGGAAGGGGGACATGGGAGCCATTTCAAGCGTCCCTTTCCCTAACCTTGTCTTGCTCTGTCCAGCCGTTCTTCTATCCAAGCTTGAACTGCCTGTCATTCTCATCCGTCCATCTCATATGCCATATGCCAGGACACGAATCCGCCATCGATATGGATGTTGCTCAACAGGGTTAGTACCTGGGTACTCTTTTAACTGGTTTAGCGAGTACATCTTGTTTGCTGGAAGGTGCATCCTCGGGAATCTACTCGGTAATCATCTGCATGTCGCTGCGGGTTATGTAACAAGGTCTGTCATGGTGGATATCGTTGGAAGCAACGAACTACTGCCCGATCTGGCGTGGCTGAAGGTGTTTCCGAAATCTTGAGTGGATGATGCGATTCAGGGGCGTTGACGGCGCAAGAATCTTTGATGAGTAATCCTCCTTTCGGCTGTGTTACATAAGCAGTAGCGCACCTACCAACATGTGGAGCGAGCCAGGGAGGTATGTACCGTCTTTACAGGCTGAGGCTGGACGACCAGATCGTCCCTTTTGATATTTGAGACAACCGAGTGCTGGAGGATGAAGCGGTAAACCCCATCGAGCACCGAAGTTGACCGGTTGAATCCTGTCGAAACAGAAATCCATATCTAAGCATTCAACGACATGACACCACCGACCCGTTCGAGGCCAGATCCCGAAGTGAGCAGTCCTCCAGCTAGTGAAGGTGCATATGCCCCCCAACAAGGGCCTGATGGAGGGCCCGAGGATGCGCCTGCTCAGGGTGGATTCTTGTTCGTCGCGTCCACGGGTCGAAAGCAGAAGGACCGCAAGCAGCTCAAAACGCTGCGCGCACATGTTATGCACAATTATCTGGAACGAAGTCATGCAGAGCAGCAAGCGGCAGATCCAAAGAAGGCCACTGTGGTGTCATTTGCAGGAGACAGACTGCGGACTGACAAACAAAGGGCTACTGCAGCTGGCGGGCAGAAGATGAGGTTTAGAATGCGATCTGGTGAGCTGGAGCTAAGATATCCCCCTCGACATCGAAAGGGTAAGAAGAAGACCGACCGGACGAGAGAGGTTGACAGCAACGACGCCGGATCTGAGCTTCCAAAAGACAAGACAGAATCGCTTGTCAGTACGCGGCGGCAGGGGGCTGCCGAGTCGGGATTTGTACCTGGGATGCCGGTGACGTGGATTGGGTCGCGGAATATCGATGTTTTCGGTGTCTTGCCAGTTCGCTTAACTGAAGGGGACGACGCAAGGCTCTACCTATTCCGTCACTATGAAAGGTACCCGTGGTGTCCAATCAATGGGCAGAGTACGTGGTCCGAATTTGCCATTAGCGACCAGCTGGTCTTTCATGCGACAATGTACAGCTGGGGAGTTCATTTCCGGCATCGCCGACCAATTCCGGATTCTCAGGAAGAAATGAAGACACTCCAACATAAATTGGCAGCCATCTCATTAATTAACGACCGTCTGTCAAATTCGCAGCGGGCAGCGAGTGATGAAACCATCGCGGCGGTGGCAGCCCTGACTAATATTGCCCTTGTGATGGATTCATACGCTGAGGCCACCAAGCACATGGCAGGATTGCACGCCATTGTCGAAATGCGGGGCGGCATGTCGTCTCTGAGTTCGGGGGTTCAGCAACATTTGCAACGCTTGATCAGTTGGAACGATCTAATATACTCGGAAGTCTTTGACGAAAGACTGCGATTCCCACCAATCGAGGTGTGGGATGAATCCTGGGCAGCCTTTCAGCGGCGCAACTTGTCTGGAGAATTGCCTGGCCTGAGCCGCGCCGAGCTGAGGGCGGCGGGCGTTCCTCGTCACAAGGTCCTAGATCTCCTGAGCGACATTCGAAATCTCTGTACTGCGGAGCAAAACAACCCCCTACGCACCACTAGTGAAGAGGGAAGGATGCGGCGCGGTGATATGTTCCATCGGGTGGAAAGAAAATTGAGACTCATCGTCCAAGCGGACACCGCACCCGGGAACAATCGGTGGGACGCCACGGTTTGGCGGGCAGTGTCTCTGGCGGCGTTGCTCTTCACCCACCACCACTTGCGAGGCAACCCGCTCAAGTACCGACATTTCAACGTCTTGTCTACACAGCTTTACGACACGCTCTTGACCATGGACGAGGACCTCTCAGAGTTGGACTTCGCTCCGGCCATGTTGATATGGATTCTGTCGACGGGAGCGCTGACTAGCACTCTGGCAGCTGTTCACGCATCATTCGTCTTTATGCTGGGGAAGGCATGCCGCAGACACGGGTTGCGGGACTATGATCAGTACCAAAGGACTATAAGCCAGTTTCTGTGGACGGGCCAGGCGGACCAGTCGAGACACAACCAATTGTGGCTGGAGCTGGAGCCGAGTCTGTTGGAGCCGAGTCTGCAGGCGAGAGGGGTTCCATCGTACCAGCAGCAGTATGTATTTGAGATATAGGTCTGTTGCGTGCTCATCCGAAGGCCGACTTCGATGGAAGTGACCTCGCGGGGAGATGGATATGTGTACATCGTAGTGACTACTCGGTATAGTAGTGATGGGTGTTGATGGAGATGACCTCTTATCTCCGAACCGCAAACATGCTCGGGAAGACACCGGCATCTTCCTTTATTCCAACCACAGCTTCACTCGCGACGGACCACCGCCAACTCTCACCATCTACTCACGGTGGTCTCTATTCATCTGGTTCATCTTAAACATGATCGAAGCCTGAAAATTCCCCGTCGATGTTTCGGGCAAGATTAAGTACAGAGATATAGTATAGCAGACCGCCCAGTTGCCCTCGATTCGAACCCCTCCCCGCCCGCTTATTCCCCTCCCGCTGGCCGTCCAGCTGCATTCGTCGCCATGGCTCACTACCAGCTCCTTGACTTGGCTCCTGAAGTGCTACACAATATCTTCCAGAACGTTGAACCGGCCGACCTGGCGTCTCTAGCGAGGACATGTCGCCACCTGAACAGCTGCATCAGAAACGATGACTTCCTCTGGAGACTCCAGTATCTGGCCCGCTTTGTAAGAAGAGTCGAGGCCGGCTTCCACCGTCATTTGATATTGAAGGAGCCGCCTGCTGACCAGGGTTGACCCATCAGGATCCCCCTGTAGACGACGACACCAAGTCCTGGCGAGAGAGACTGTCCCGCTTGGTGAACCTGCAAAAGATCCTTGAATCGGACAACGCCGACATAAAGGCATGATCTGCTCCTTGGTCTCTGCAAGCCATCCCCGTCTCACTAACGTTGCGCTTCAGACCCAGTCGCTGGAAGAAGTGCTAACACAGACCCTGAGGCTGGCCCAGCAAGCCACTGCATCATCCACCAAGATTACCGACTTCCTGTCAAATCTCTACTCAAAGGGCATCAACATCACTACTATACTATGCAGATCTAGCCTCTTCGCCCGCGCCCGACCTCGACAATGGCCCGCCGCGTCCTCGGAGGAACTACGTCAACTCTCCGCCCAACTCCATGTTCTGGCAGGCACGAACTTGGACGCCCCCTGGCCGACCGGGGCTGGCCGATTGTGTCCGCACGTAGTGTCTCCTCTTCGTGCCCCGTTTGATGATAGCTACGACGACGACGACTATGAAGACCCGGACATCGACGAGAATGACCAAAGCGAAGAAGAAAGTCATCTCCTCCGAAGCAGCCCACGCCCCATGCGAGATGTGCACCCCTGGGCACGATCCCGAGTGTACGACTTGCGCCGATACAACCATTTAAACATGTGGGGACCCTTCACTGACGACGGCACCCAACGCATTGATTGGGAGAAGGTACAGGCCATCATGATCGTCCTTGGCTATAATCACAGAATGTACACCGAACGACGCGGACTGAGCGACACAGACGTCCTCGGCGGCCTCCGCGGTTCTCCTCCACCATCGACGGGCGAAGGAAGCAGATCTTCAGCCTCGTCAGCCCGATCCAACATCCTCAAACCCTGGGAAACCCCCTTCTCCGGCATCGCGCCCGACAGCTACGTCTCGTCCCCGCTTACGGGGAAAATCAAACCGGCTCCTAATCCCAGCCTGGACGCACTCGACCCCTATGGCGTCACGGGGACGTGGATGCGCATCGTCTGCTTCCTCGACTACAACGACCTGTACCGGTTCAATTTCGAAAGAAACATCGACATTCCCATGGATCAGGAACGGGAGCCCATTACGACGCGAGAGGCCTTCCGACTGATCAGCTTGCAGTTGCACGTCACGAGGATCGAGGAGCAAGAGGAGAAAGGAGAAGACGGAGAGGATCTGCTGCCGGTGGTGTATTTCGAAGGGACCAGTCGGAGCACCTTTATGGCGTGGGATCCTAACGCCCATTCCAGGATAAGAGGTGAGTTCCCTCATCCCCGTCCTTCCCCTCCCTGCCTTCCTTTCCGCCTCCCGCTCTCCCTACCGACTCTAAACCTCGCTGACAAACCTCGCTCCCAGGCTCCGTCCGCCAAACCCCTACCAAGGCGATCCGCTGGACGTCCTTCTCCATCTTCCACGGCGAAGAGCGCTGGCGCTCCGAGGGCGTGCAGATCGGCGGACTGCGCAGCGCCCGCGGCATCCTGGGCAACTGGTTCGACAAGGACTACGACGTGCACGGCCCCGCGGGACCAACCGCCTTCTGGAAGGTGTCGGACGACATGGTCGAGGAGAAGAGGCACAACTTGCCGCAGATGCTGCAGATTTTCATGGCCGAGTAGATATCTGGGGCGGGTGGGCGGGGGTGAGAACGAGAGTGGCTGGGAGGGAGAGGGAGTGAGTACTGGGGTGGAATTGGATTGGATTGGATTGAGATTCGGCGTGATAGAGATTACGTATTTTTTCTTTTCTTCTTTCTTGTCATGTTTTTGGTTCTCTCGTCCTTCTTGCACCATCCCTTACGCGCGAACGCGTGCTCTCTCTCTCTGTGTGTGTCTCTGTCTGTGAGTGAGTGTGAGTGAGTGTGTGAGTGTGTCTCTCTCTGTGCCATCTATCACCAGCTTGAGGTCAGGGCTAAGGCTGATACTACATACCTACAGAACATACTGGTAGCAATAGGCTTTGCCCTCGAGAAGCTTGAAGCCAAGAATGAAGAAACGAATGAGAAATCACTGACTGGTATGAATCACACATTTCCTCTCCTTCACTTCATATCACTCAACTCAAGCGCGCCGTCCCTTTAAAATGTCCGCCCGGTCGTTGGGCGGCCTTGAGGCTTAGGGTGAACGAGCTCCTTACCTCCCTACCTCCCTACCAACCTAGAGATATACATGCCCAAAAAGGGTACAGGTACTCGTTCGTTACAGCGACGTTTGGCGTTACCACGCCTCCTCCGTCCCCCTTCCCACTGGCATTTATATTCACATTTCCATACCCAATTCGTGCCTGATTCCCAAGGTATATCTTTCATTCAACCAATGCCAGCCCCGAACTCCTCATGACAGGGGGAAAATTGAACGCCGCGCAAATGTTTGAAAGATAGTAACGAACCATCCATGGCAAACGCCCGCTACATAGTATCCACAAGAAAAAGAACTGACACTGCTTTGGACATCTCATTTAATCAATTTCCATCCGGTTGGCGACAGGCCTTGGCGCGGGGAGTTTTCCGCTGCCTGATGGTTCCATTTCAGTTGCGAAAGGAGCATATGCGCTTCCTCCCATGGGTTTCTCATCATCCTCGATGTTCTGTGGCTTGTTGACATAGGGCTTCAGTCCCCTGTTATAGTTGTGAGCGCAAACGCAAGCGTAGGTAATGGTGACAAGGATCAAGATGATGGTCAAGACAGCAAACGTGGTGAGTTCCTTTCGCGCCGGCAGATAAGGAACTTCCCACCCCGGAGAGTACATGCGGACCATCTTGAAAATGAAATAGGCTAGACCGCCGAAGTAAAGTACCTGTGACGTACAAGTTTAGGGATATGCCGAAGAGGGGAAATTGGAGGTGTATACTTACAATAATAACAATGGTGCCCAAGAGAGACTCTTTCCGAACGAACCAGGCGGCTGCCAGAAGGATGAAAATGGTGACAGGCATAGCTGCAATGGTGAGGGCGAACTCGATTTGTCGTTGGGTGACAATGACCACGAATTGGACGGTAAATCCGAGGAAGAAGAAGAAATCGAACTTCAACAGGGCGATGTAGACCTGGTACTGAAGATAGCGTCGTTTCATCCTCAAGTCGGCCGAGATGCGTTTGTAAATTGTCCAGGCAAATTCGTCATACAGCTTCCAGGCGCAGCCGGCCATAAGTACTGTACCGACCGCCAAAATGCACGGGATGGCGATCAAAAACGGTTCGGTATCTGACCAAATGTTCTTGCGGATATAATCATCTTCGGCCAGCTGCAGAATCGCTTCTCTGATCTGGTCCATCTGCACGGAGCCATAGATGAGCAGGCCGACATTGTACATGACCAAGCCAATGACCTGAATGGTATTTTTCATCCGCAAAGCGTCCCAGACGAGGACTAGCTGATACAGAAATCCGAAAATATACAAGGTCAAGAAGGTCGGGATCGTGCGAGACGACGTCTGGTTGCCGGGAATGCTTTCGAGGTGTATCTGGAAGTGAGCAAAGACATAGCTTGAAAAAACAAAAGAAGTTAGAAGTGATTCAATTGACGACGAGACTATCATGGCCATACCTCTCAAATGCCAGAATGATCATGGCTTGGACCAAGGCGATGAGGGAGAAGGCCCATGTCCATTTTGAATTTGGTCGATACATGATTGATCTTGATCTTCTCTTGTCAAAGTCGTTCATCACATAACCCTCGCGACGGTGATAGCCTCCGGGCAAAGGTCGATAGGTGTCGGGCTGGCCTCCGAGGAGGGAAGCGCGAGACTCGTGTGCGCGAATTTTGACGGCTCGAAGCGCAGCTGCTTATGAAGTTGCCTTTGGATTGATCTGGGCTACCACAACTACGGTCGGTTGTGGTCCGGCTCAGTGACGTTCCAATGCTGAACGAAATAGGGCTGGGGGTGATACAGGTATAGAACTGCAAAGATTTGACGGTGACAGGGAGGGTCAAGTGATGGCCTCGACGGTTCAGGGTCGGCTTGGGAGCGCAGGTGGCAGAGTTCACTCGGTTCGAGGAACTGGGTGCGGCTGAAACTCAGGAGGGGGGGGAGTGGCAGATGAGGATTGGTCCAAAGCGCGTCTGGAACGGGCGAAGCTGGCGAGCCAAGGCAGTAAAGCAGCTGGAAAAGACTCTTTGGCTTGGTCGGTGGAGGCGACTCAAACTTGGCGGTTGATCTGACTGCGGGCAGTGAAGAAGAATACCCAAGAAGAGCGAGAGAAATAGAAGAGAAGAGAATGTGTAGAATGAAGGGAATTAAGGAGGAGTTTGATGGTTGAGACAGTTGGTTACAGTTCTGGTAGATCTCGTCAGCTCTAACTCTTGTAGGCACATAGGGACGGATGTTGGAGGAGACCTTCAGACCGCGGCAGGCAACTCGCAGAGGCTCGGGGCTGCCAGAACTGCCAGTTGAGTTTGAGATGGGCGCAGTGGCCTGAGCGAATAATTCCAGCGGGGCCTTGTGCAGCCCGAAGGTCGTTGGGACGTGGGGGCCCTTCCACTGGCCTCTATTTTTGGGGGTGCAGGACTTGGTCGCCCGAGTCGCGAGTTGCGAAGTCACGTGCCTTCAAAGCTCCCCAACTCCTAGTGATCCTCAGCTACAGTATGAAGCTCCTCGGATCAATTGTCGGAAAAATTCAGGTCTCGTGGAGTTGCGTCTTCCTTTTCCAGCGCCAAGGCTCATTGCCAACTTACACGGCGAGTCGGCCACACCAAACTCGCAAACCTCGAATCATTCCCCCCCTATCGTGAGTTTCGAGCCTGTCTACTTCATACTCCGCCACGAGACTCTCGGTCTCCCTCCCCTCTGCTCAAGGACTCGAATCTCCAACCGTAGAGACACAGATTCATGTCTATCACAAAGCTCCCCCTCCAGCAGCTTGCTGCTCAGCTCGTCATCTCCCCCGCTCCAACTACTCTGGGTGAATCAACGGCAGTCTTGAAGAAGCTCCAGTCCCTTGGCCCTGTCCTCTCTTTCATGACGCGTCGCGACGTTGTCCCTGGCAATGCTGAGCAGCTGGAGATGGATGTCGTCTTCTCATCTCGTGCCACTCTCGAAAAAGCCCAACACGCGAGCCCCTTCACCGTCAAAGTGAACTACGATCTTCCAGATCCAAAGCTCCAGGATCCCTACAATGTTCGCAATCTCCAGTCGAGAAGACAGCCTCAGCCAAAGACTATGACCTGCCATGTCCGAGTCCACGACGAGTATCAGCTTCCCAGACGGAGTATTCTTTCTGATGGCTTCTCGCCGAGCCTCAACACCAGGTTGTACCAGAGCCTGACTGATCTGAATCCACCACCAGGGATTGCAGCTGGATTGGGCGTCTTTGACACTGACAGCATGCATTTTCGCTCAACCGCTCAGCTTGTGGAAAAGCCTCCAGAGCTGATGCAAATGTATCGGTCCCCCAATCTAGACCGGACAAAAACCCAGCCAGCTCCTTCCCTGGGCTCCTTTGGACGTCTTCATTTACCTGTAAATCAACGTTGATCGGGTACTTTAGGCCCTGTCAGTGATTTATCACGTCCCATCGCCGCTCTTCACTGGCCACACGCCTTGACGATATCTCAACTTAATCGACCTCGACGAGCCGTCGATGGCCCGCCCAAGCTGGAACAGGCGTGCCGGAGAGGTTTATGGGTCTGACGTATCCGACCAGCTGAGTCTCTTGCTCCGGGCATGCGTTCTCTCGATGTGGACAATGTCTCGTCCTTGATTGACATAGACGATGCCCGAAGAGAATGACACCGGTTACTGCAAGAGAGTGATACGGCTGCAATTGAAGTACACTCTGTCTTTCCCGAGTCAGACACTCCTGACTTCCGCACTGTGAAAACCAATAGTTATTTGCCCTGCAAGAGAATGCTTCGACCAACCTTGCTTTGAGTCCCGAATCTGGACAAATACCCTTCTTGGAAAGAGAATGTGGCGTCTCCTCGTTTTGCTCGCTCTTAATGACGACTCCTTACTTTCCTGCTCTGCGTTGGACGGGTACCTCCTCGCGGTGCAGAGTGTGAGTATCCTGATTCCAAATCGGGTGAAACCAAACCCTGTCTACATATATATAACATGCAGCTCTGGACTGAGAGCTGATGCTGGATCTGTCAAAATCTTGTAATGTAAGTTGACTTCATAACCTCCGTATTCAATTTTGGCCTTCTCAGGATTTTCTTCAAGGCACCAAAGCAAGATCTGCCTCCATCGGCCCGCGGAGCTGGTGTGCTGCCCAGCTGATTTGAAGTTGATGAAAGTTCCACCGGCCGGCCATTCCAATTTGTCTGTATCTCGGCGCCATCAGTTTCGTTTCCTCGCGCGCCGACCGCTTGACCTATGGAGGTTGTTCCAGCCGCTGGTTGTTAAGCTGACGATTGCTCCGCTCACGCCGGAAGCAAGGCGCCGCAGCGCGACTTGCCAACTTCGAACACCAAATGGCAGAGGTCATCCAGGCGGTACGTCAACACCACGACCGCCTCCCAGAAACCCGGTAACCACCCCAACATGTGGACCAGGAAGGCCTTCGACAGACTGTCACGTTCATCGTTGAACACTTCCTTGTCAGCTGCGTAGTGTCACCCACGCCGAACGTAGGTCCGGGCATGAACTACACCGCGAAGGAACCTCCGTTGGTCCGACAAACGCAGGAGCTTAGACGCCCGCCGGACCAACAGGACAAATGACGAGTGGACCAGGTCCGGCACCCAATCCCGGGGTCCTCAACCTCGTCGGCCTGCCTATTCAAGGGTTCAAGGACCCACCGAAGTACAAAGGGGACCGCGAAGGGGATGCCGCACGAATATGGATCCTGGTAATGGAAGACCGGCTGGAGCGTAAGGCTACCTTGCAGCATCGACCAATCTCGGGAGAAGAGCAGGTCGCCTTGGCAATCTCTTATTGAGAGGGGGACACAGCTACTTGGTGGACTCTCTCAGTACGAGGGAATCGACGCCCTTCCGGAAGGGCAGAGGCTTGACACAAATTGATCCGATTGTTCGAGGTATCCTGCAACCAACCTATGGAAGTTTCCAAGAGTTACCAATACGGGGAAGGTCTCAGGTTCATCAGGCTACCCAATCTAGCAGCATCTGCAGGTCCGTGAGAGGCCGAGTCCTTGACAAGTACAGACACATGACGGCGCGAGAACAGTGCAGACAATATCGTCTCATCGCGCGGCTTCGGTTAGCGATGTTGCGACCGAACATGCAACGCGAGATACGAGAGGCCCCGTCCCCCTACATAAATCCACAGTCATGACGGTGGCGACTCTAGTGATGGCTCAGCCACGAGGTCAGCCACGACGCAAGTGACGATAGCACCACCGACAAGAGCAACGACGGCAATCACAACGAAGATGAGCATGGGGATCACCCCCGACAACGGTCTAAGCAGCTGCACATGACTGTTAAAAAGCAAGTTATCTCGTAACCTCGCGACCAAAGCTCGGAGGAAGCGAACTGGGGCGGGCTAATTGCATTCTCCATTTGTCTAAAAGAGCGCATCTCCAGATCACAGACTGATATATCTCGAGAGGCTCTTCAAGAGAGAGGTAACAGAACTACTCGCGAAGCCTGTCGCTAGCTACGGGCCATGAGCTGCGAGCAGGAGCCACCCGCATTCTGATGCACCATTTATCGAGTGATGCGGAAAGCGTATTATGGCGTGCTTGGAAGTGGCGGGTTGCAAAACAACCCTCAGCGTCTTCCCCTACGGCCACACAGGCCTTTTGATGCAGGGCATCGTGGATCAACCCCCACTGCCAGGTCCCTTCAACCACACCCAAGAATCCATCCTCTAAGACACCATGTCAGCAAGCAACTCCCAGATTCCTCCCTAGCCACGCATCATTGCCGTACGAGACCGCTGCGTCCTTCGTGGTGTAGTGACGGACTCATGCCATCGCCGAATTTAGCTCCTCGAACTAAAATATCTTACCAGCCTCGACCTCACCGAGTGGAACAGAGATGCAACAGAAGGAGGTTGTCAACATGGTGGTGCCAGCGGCCGCGCGACAATTCCACAGCAGCACCTTTCGGTAATAGTGCACATTCTGCCGGTGGTGCCTCTGTCCAGTCAGGGCCTTGTAAATTCTCAAGTCTGTTGAATTCATCCATGATTGAGTCGAGGCCCTCCAAATATTATATATATACATACACGTCTTGGTATCGCGGGCTCCTTGAGCCATCCACGGAGTGAGTCATACCTATTTTATCATCAATAAAACGGACCGACTTGCTAACCAACATTTGCCAGAACAGAGCTCTGCTTAATGGAATCTCCCTCTCACAGCTAATCGAGCCTCATTCAATGAAGGATTGCACTTTACAACGCCTTCGCTACGCCAACAAACCTTATCTTAAGCAAAACTGGAACCAGCCTTCGCCTGCAATGCGAGTCAATCCTTTGTCTGTAGGGTGAAGCTTCTCCGTATGTGGCGGGGAAGATCGATCGAGTGCTGTGCTCACTGTGAATAGTGTGATGAATTTCCTCATTCTGAGAAAGATAGGGCCCACGGGACTAATCTCGCACCCCAGATATCCTGGGGGGACTCCTAGCTTGTGGAGTGTGAATGAGGATGGCAGTGGTTTCTACATTCTAAGAAGCACGAAGCCCGATGGGCGTGTCAAAGCTTATGGGCAATAGCGCTCAAATTCCCGTTCGAAGGAGAAGTTGGACACTAGCCCCATGTCGAGGCAGTGACCGAACGAGAGCGCCACCTGATTTGGCAGCCCGAAGGAGAATTTGGACACTAGAGTATGAACGGGGACGGCAGTGGGTTCTGTTATTCCAAGAAGCACGAAGCCCGATAGACTTCGTGTACCCTACCTTGCCATCGTGTTGCCATCGTTCGAAGTCGACGTCCTAATCGACACGGTCCGACCTTTCCTTTGTTTCCATAGCCGGCGGCAGATTCGGCCGCCGATGCCTTGGTCGATCGTTACTCCGTGACAAGGAAAACCTTCCTGAAAGCGTCGAGGGCCTCCGCGTTCGCGATATACTCCGAGATCCTGCCGATTCTACCCATTTTAAAGATCGATCCTGGCGATGGAAAGCCTTCAAACCTCGATCTCTTGTGCCAATGGACTCCTCTAGGTCTATTCCTTCAATTTTGGACACCAGTACTCTTGAAAAAGTTTGCAAAGGTAGTCTTACGGATATCGCGAACAACTCTCGAAAGGCTTAAATAAACCGTGGAAACCTCTCTCAAAACTCGATCTACTTCACTTTTTTGGCACTCTTTTTCTCTCAGCTCTTCATAATGATCCGTTTCGACAATATCTATATAACAAGTAAGGCTGTTATCTGGCCTATCGATCTCAGAGAATAGACAAGATATCTTCAAAATGATCCTTTTAAAGATCGAGGCGAGGGTCCACATTCGAAGGCTCCTTATTGATTCAATTCGGCGATATTCTACCTTATTTACGCACAAAATGCGAGTTCTATTGGTCACCAGGTTATCGGACCCACTGCGAAGGGGATATGTTGCGATTCAAGGTCTGTTCTAGTAGTATAGCCACTATTCCTGGTATGCCTACGCCAACAGGTTTTAAACTCTTCGCCTTAGTAGGTCAATCCTGCGGCGACGACGAACTGCTGAGGCTAACGCGTGTATTGGGAAACGCCGCAGAATGATAAGAAGAGACTAGAAAAGTCGCTGCCCTCATGCGCTGCCTGCCGTGAGAGAAGGTTAAGGTGCGACGAAGGTCGACCTCAATGCTTCAATTACACTAAGAATCGTGTGAAATGCGAACACCGATCACGCGACGAGAAACCTTCTCTACGAGGGGGTGGGCGCAATCCAGCACCATATATCCGTCCCCACGGAACTCTTGGAGAAACACCAATGGTCCTTGTTGCTATAGCAGCGATATCAACACGTCGAATGCCTGGAAGAGTTGTTGGTGAAGGACTCGATTAATTTCGAATCCATCGACTGGGATTTTACGCTCCAGATGCATGTCGAGGCTGGACGCATCGGGTTCCACCTTTGTATAAACTCATGACGGCTTGAACATGGATAACTATGCCGTTATGTGACTTGTACGCAAGTCCCATCAACCGGCTGGATATTCTAAGCAACTTTGTAGAGCTGTGCCACGAAGAATACGAATGGGGCCGTCTGCATCGAGAGTCCAAAGGACAATGCGAAGAACATGGTCCTGCCTTCCAGGAGAACGAGGATCTCTCTCTCAACGTCTGATGCCACTCCCCCTGTTTCTGTCAGCATGGATATGATGAGGATCTCATCTATCACAGCCTAAGCGACTCGGGTCGACGGCGGCGAAACACCTACGGTGCCCTCGAAAGCTCAAGAAATAACAAGGACACAATGGAGCAGAGGTATTTTCTCTAGTACCACAGGGCGGTTTTGACGATGCCGTGGCCCGAAGCCGTCGACAAATTTAATAACCATCTCGGCCAACTGCAAGACAATTATGGCATTCAACTAAGGTTAAGGTTCTTTGGGTCTCGAAAATCAAGAAGGTGGAGCAAGTCCGAAAACAGGCAAAAGATTTAGATTCGCTCAATGCGAAGTGTCTTCCCACCTTAACGAAACCCAAGCCGAATTTTTGGAGAGGGTGGTAGAGTGGAGCGAGATTCTGGCAAACACATCTGGGAAGAGGCTGTTGACGAAATCTTGCAAGGGAGGAAGTTTGGACCAACGACGGAACGGATCCCTAACGGACAGAGAGGGAGAGAAGGACACTTTTACGAATAGGCCAAATGCGGACGGACAGCTACAGTCCTTGTTCTTTTTGAATGGCCAAGATTGGCCTGTCGAGAAGCCTTCATGGGAGTTCTGTCTAAGCTACGTCCGCCAATTGATCGATCACCTCCAGAACATGATCTACCTTATTATATTGGGCCTCCGCTTTACACTGGGCCACTTGTATTCACATTCGAATCTTTACTCCGTGCGGGTCCGTTATCTCAACTTGATCTTATTCCCGGCGAGAACACACCGTACTGGCATTCTAGCGGAGCAGGCTCGGGAACAGCATTCCATTGTGAGGATGCGAATTTCCGATCCTATCACCTTGTTCTTGCTGGTTGGAAGCTCTGGGTCCTTATTTAACTCAAACATACTGCCAGGTTCGAGGCCTTTATTAAAAGGCTATCCTCCGATCTCGGCTCTTCAGCGCTCGGTCACCTAATGGCGTGATGAATGTCCGCGACGACAGATTCAATACAGATTTATTGGAACTTTGACGGTAGCCCAAGCCTTGAGGGAGCCGTCGGAGTTCAAGGAGAGGGACGAATTGCAGTGATGATGCCGCCCACGCTTTAAGCCTGACTATATGTAGTTCGATGGGACTACTAGGAGTCTACACACTCGGTGTTGTTCAGATCTGGAAGCTCACAACTCAATTATGGCCGTTCAGAAAAAGAGTAGTGTCCAAAGGCCTGACAAGACAGGACAGCCTTAGGGGAGGAATGAGTCATGCCCATCCCTACAAGACGGCCCACAAGGGCGGTTGCGGTAGTAACGGACGACAAGCACACGGTGGTCACGCCTGACACCACACTAGTCACATCGGACAATGCGATATAAGTACCAGACCATCCGAGTCGACCGGATTCGACTCCGACGACGAGGTCATGAGAGAAGCGGACGGCAACGGCTAAACACCAGCAGAAGAGGAGCTAGCAGGGTAGCCGCAGAACGAGCGGCGAAGGAAGCCGCAATAACGACGACGAGGGCAGCGGACCAAAGGGACAAAGGAAAACGGAAAGCAAAGGAGCAGGGTATTAGAGCTGTTTTCTAGAGCACTTACGAGGTACTAGAGTTAGGTTTCTTGGTTAATATTAGTTCCTCACTTCCTCTTATGTTCCCAAATTGTGCCAAAGTGGGTAGGGCTGAAATAAGCCATATACGAGAATATTATATTGGCTAGATCGTCCTACTGTACCACTTCGAAATCTCGAGATTTCTGAAGCGCCCCTTGGCGCCCGCATCTCTACAAAACCTTACTCGGTAGTATTTCAATCTGTCAAGCGTTAGTTTAACGCCCTCGACAAGGCGAATCGAATGATATCATGGCATCTTGGTGTGACTTTATGTTGCAGGATCTCGTCACAGCGTTGACGCGTCAAAGGATTATCAAGCTAGTCACAGCAGGCGCTCATGTTCATTGGAAAAAACTGGTGTGAAAAGCAGGAGACGATAAAAATGCCCCGGAACAGGTAGAGTACAGTTAAACCTTTCTCGAGATTATCATACGGCTACACACATGTGCTTGTGCCTTGTCCACATGGCGTCCGTGGCTGGATTCCTCTCTTGAAGCTGATTCAACAAAGATACGATCTGGTCTCTTGTTTCTTCGGATCCCGCACTGCTGTACGATAGTAGGAGCGTTGTCGGATAGTAATGCAAACCGAATATTCTTCCCTGAACCATGTGTTTGTGGAACATCCAAACTCTCTTGCTGACCAAAGCATTATTCCCTTCACGTTCACGTGAATAGCCGCCTGCTTGCTGTCAACATGTTGGACAAAGCTCGCCTGGCGAACTTCTCATTGATTCTTGAAGGGGCGACTATTCGCCCGATCTCACGCACACTGAAGGGTCCATTCAGAAGACCGAGGTTGCGTAGAGTAATCAATTCTAGAAATGAATAGTCGTAGCCTCCTTATTTTCTCCGATCCCCAACCCATCAACGATACGATGCTCTCGCAGCGGAGGCATCGCAGAGGTCAAGCATCCCAGTTTCTTTCTCCTGCAGCCCAAGCACTGCAAAATGGCATCGGTAAATCGAAGTATAATATTGTAATATGTGGTTTGGGAGAAATTGTATATGATCTGTCTGTTCATGTGCGACTTCTGAGGGGTCTTGTGTTCTATGTTCAAAGTACCAGACTCTAGATGCCGGACTCGGAGATCGACCATGACAAGCTTCCAATCATCGGTGATTTCGCCAAACTGTTCTAATATCTCCAAAGAGCCAGGGAGAAGGTATTCCAAAGCCTGGGAGCAGAGAGATGCTCCCATAGTTGACATGAGGTGGAGGAATCACGTTGCAGAGATCGCCACCAAGTTAGCGGTTGCCAATTTTTGCTGGCCGTTTAATGGTCAGTTTGATAGGTAGTTTAATCACCAGCGCCATTTACATCGAGATGACCACGTCATGGACAGCGTTGCTTCGACTCAACTTCAGAGAAATCGAGTCCCTAAGGAGCCTAGTCCAAGCTGTGGCGAGGGATTCGATTCGTCATCGAGTCACTCATGCTTAACCTATTTATCCAAGAGACTAGCCTATTTTAGAGTATATTCCGAAGAAACGACATTTTACTGACGTGTAGGAAGGTGCCAAATGTCCATAGGGGGGAACAAGATTTGGAACAGACTGTAGTGTATAATAGATTCCAGGCTACAGAATATTTAGCAGCACCCTGTATATCCGAGGTGGCTTTTTAGCAACCTTTCAGTTAACTCTAACAGTATCCAGGCAACTTGGTAGTAAGCCATTGAAGTCTTGGCCCAGGTTCTCCGTGTATTTATATGACTTCTTTATAATAATAGGCGTGAACGGGAAAACTCGCTCTTGCACAGGGCTCAGGTCTAGTGGGAGTATTCATTAGGCTATTCCTGAGACCTCTCCTACTACTCAAAAGACTCTCGAAGACTCGGAGACATTGGACCACCGTGGTATATAGAAGATCAAGACCCGAGATAGCTGACGCTCCTATTGATCCCCATGTCCCTTCGATCTTGTCACGGTGGCAGTAACTGCGCTTTCTGGCCTGTAGCTGGGACACGGCTGATTCGTAACACTTGCCCCAATTTGATATGAAACCTCTTCTCTCAAGCCCGGCAACAGCAAGCAAGAAAGGCCTGAGCCTTCCACGCTCTAGAGTCTAGCTTTACGTTTACCCCGCGGGCCTCGACCTCGCCTCGGGCAAAATTGAACCATTTGACTAGCAGAGTGCAACCTCGGCGCCGAGCCCATTTAACGAGAACAACACGCCGAATCTTGGGATGTCTGAAACCGCCGTGACTGGGCGTTACGGACACACTTCCAGACCTTGGTGTGCTATTCACCGACTACCTTCCTGGAGCCGCAAAGTAGCGTATTTATAAACATTCGACTGGATCAGCCTCGACCCCGCTTTAACCTGTAGAGAATTCAAATTGTTTACTTGTAAATTCACTCATCATGTATCACGTCACATCTGCATACAATATCCTGGTACGTTTTGGACATCCGTGTAGTCTTAGTCCATGAACTGACCATTCCCAGGTGGTGCTGGCGGTCACCATGGGGAGCTTCACCTACGGCTACTGTGCATCGATCCTGGCGAATATATATAGCCACGCTGCATTTTACGAATACTTGGGCCTTTCTCTTGAAGGCCCGGGGGCGTCACACACAAACAGCCTGATTGCAGCATTCAGCGCCTTGCTCTACGTGGGCGGCTTCATCGGGTGTTGTCTTTATCCGCTATCCGCCTCCAGATTTGGCCGGCGCATCCCTCTGGGCGTGGGATCCGTGTTTGTTATTGTAGGTGGAGCATTGCAAGCCGGCACGGTCCACAGCGCCATGATGTGCGTGGCGCGTATCATGACAGGCATTGGAATTGGGCACTTCCTTCCCGGTTGCCCACTGTACCAGGCTGAGGTTGCGCCTGCCCATAATAGAGGCTTTATGGTCGGCCTCCATGCGAGTGTAGTGGGAGCAGGCTTTACCGTCGCACAGTGGATCGGGGTTGCATTTTTCCACACAGCCGGACAGGCAGGCTGGCGGGCACCGCTCGCTCTGCAGTGCGTCTCGCCTCTGGCTATGCTATTTGTGGTTCCCTTTCTGCCAGAGAGCCCTCGTTGGTGTGAGTGTGGTCCTTCCCTGTCAGTGCATTATTCGTGCCAACCCTTATTCAACCTAGTGTACTTGACTGGGCACGTCGAGCAAGCAGAGAAGACTATCCTGCGACTACATCGAGACAGAGCGGACCCCTCCAACTCATACGCACACCATGAATTCCAAAGTATCAAGGCCCAGCTCGATCTCGAAGCAGAAAACAAGCGAACCCTCTGGGATGGTCTTGCAGATCCGCACATGCGCAAGCGTTTTATCTTTGGGTTCTTGGTAAATACCGCCTCGCAGTCCAGTGGCTCCATTGTGATCTTGAGTAAGTTGACACAGGTGTGTGCGGATATTAGGCTTGGATGCTAACCCTGCTCAGCATACTCTTCTGTCATCTATGCAAGGTTGGGGTTCAGTGCATTCCTTCAAGGTATCTTGGCCGGGGTCTGGACTGTTCTCCTTACGATCTTCAATTTATTAGGCGGCATTATTACCGACAAGATTGGTCGGGTTAAACAACTTGGTAGTTTCTCCTTGGACTTTGGTTTTGGTGGCTGCTGACCAGCTTTCCAGTGATCGGACTCTTGGGCTGCTTACTCTGCCTGATCATCTCGGCAGCTTTGAGCGCGACCTACGCAGGGAAGGACAACAGAGCAGCCAATACCGCAGGCACCTTTTTCATTTTCCTTTTTGTGTGCTTGTAAGTAAAGTTCAGGTCATCGAAAGTCCTCATTACTGATGCACTCAAAGTTTCGCGGCGGGAGTTGAATGTCCATCGTTTGTGTACAGTTCGGAAATCTTTCCTGCCGCCTGGAGAGCTTCGGGAGTTGGTGTGTCGTTGTCCGCTGTCCAGCTATGGTCGGCCATTCTCACTGGGGCTGCTGCAATAGCCTTTGAACATATTAAATGGTAGACTCTTTGTGGCGTGCCGCTTGACCCTGGATCTAGCGCGAAACTGACCACACATTCCAGGAAGTTTTACCTTGTCTTTATTTGTTTCACCACAGTGATGGCAGCCGTTGTCCTGCTGTTTTTCCCCGAGGCAAGATATTCCACCGTCCAAAATGGAGGTCAAATGCTAATCGATGCTTAGACCAAAGGACTTACACTTGAGCAGATCAGCAAGGCATTTGGAGACGTCATTGTTGAAGATATGACACCCCTTGATAATTTTTCCCACGATAAAGTCTCGAGCCAAGAGCAGGTGTATTCGGAGCATGAATTTATGGACGTTGACGCCCGAAAAGGCACTATGGGCTAAGTTGCCGCGAGGCCAGAGCAGGGCGGTCGTCTGAGACCACCAAATGATTTGATTGCAGGACATATTGCACTTCTGATTACCTGCACTTTTGGCTATATAGTTATGACTTTTCAGCTGCCTCTAATACTATATAGCACACGCGTTGATACAGCAGAAAACTAGAGGCCGAGAATTCACACATTTCCTGTGCCAGTCTGGGATCTGTCGGTGCTTGTGTCCGCCGTCGCTGACCGTTAAGGGGACGGAACGAGACCCTAGAACTAGCTCTGACCTTCGCTTGTAACGTAAAAGGTGTCCTGATTTGCCAGCCTTGATGGCCAGTCGACTGATTACTCAATCAGGCCGTATGATTGTCGATTGGGGAGTGGTATCTTTGCGCGGGTGACTACCTAACTTTTGGAGCACGTTGCAGAGACTTCAGTAGTGTAATTGGTGTTTCGGAGAATTAGTCGTTTTCTGTGGCTTCGAGTGAGCTAGGTATCAGTGGTTCTTCTGATATGTGTGCATGATATTTATTGTCTTTGACTTCGGTGGCTTTTAGGTTGTAGGTGGCATCCTTCTCCCATTTTGCTTGTGCTGCTTAACCCACTAGCCCGAAGTGTCGGCTAATCCTAACCATAGAGGGTAGGTTTCCCGATCACGTGTATGGCGGAATTCTCCACACGCAAGTTCGCTGCCGCGACATAGTATCAACAGGTTATCACGGACCTTTTCGTCCAACACGAAGAGCGAGAATCCAAGAGATGGGACAAGGGGAGTCCATTACTATTATGCAGAACCGCAATGGGAGTTAGCTCCTAAGCATGTTGGTGTATTAACTGACTATTGCAATGGGAAACCTCGCTCTGGATCCAAATCTAGCACCGCCGTTCGATGCACCCTGGCTTTTTCTTTGACGAGAGCACAAGAACTGGCGCCGACACTATATGGCCATCTCCTTTCCCAACACGACCAGAAGCTCGGTTAGAGAGTCCTTCAGATCCATCACCGCCAATTCTATGAGCTTGGTGCGTGAACAGGCTGGTTTATCAAGCGTATGAGCCTCGGTGCTCGGTGAGAGCGATCGGCCCGAGCTTTGCCTGCTGCGTTCTTCACGGTGTGCTAACATTTTACGCTGAACATCAGGTCTCAAGCTCTAGCAAGCTTGTACATGCACAGAGTTCATAAACAAGTAAAGTTGCGCCCCTTTTGACCACTGGTGGTCGATGCATGAGAATTTGCCTTTCCCTTACATCCATTTCCACTTATTAATGCCGACCCGGAAATCAAGGAGCAAGCTCAATCAACAATTTCCACATTCTCATAGTTTGTACTCAGCGACCCTGGAAACATGGGCAGCGATGATGAACCCTTTTTCGGGCCTAGCAGCACTGTACACATCCCAACAAAAGACCTCCTCTCTTGGATCTTCGACGAAGCCAAATATTCGCCAGATGAACCGGTGAGTCGATCATCGTGCGAATCTATCCGATCTCATCGTGTTTAGATCTACATTGACCCTGGAGATCCGAGACGTTCCCTCAGCCTGAGGCAAGCGAAGCATCTGATACGACGCCTCATTGCCGGGTTTCGGTCGAGGTCGCTGGCGAAAGGCGATTGCATTTGTGTGCACTCTTTCAATGATGTGAGCCCCGGATGTAGAAACCCTTCAGCTGTCGGCATCCGCTGAGCTATGAGGCAGCTGTATTACTCCTGTGTCTTTCTAGCCGCTGTGGGGGCGGGATTGACCTGGACTGGAACAAACCCTGGCTATACCAACTACGAACTGCAACACCACCTGAAGGCGTCCAAAACGAAGCTGGTAATAGCACAGCCTGACCTGTACGATGGCATACTAGCAGCCGCAAAATCTTGCAACATTCCCGAGGAGAATGTGCTCAAGTTCGATTCGCTGTCACAAGAGGACTTTTCTTCGATTTCGTGGAAAATCTTGCTACAAAATGGAGCGCAAGACTGGGTACGGTTCGAGGACAAGTCCGTCGCAGAGTCTACTACTGCTTGTATCCTGTTCAGCTCAGGAACCACTGGCCTGCCCAAGGCTGCGTGCCTCTCGCATTACAACCTCGTTGCCCAGCACACCTTACTCCAAGAGCAAGTACAAAAGCCATACAGAGTGGGATACCCATCCTAATCTTGATTCTCTCGTATTTTAACTCCTTTCAGGTGAAACGAATTCTCTGTCTGCCCTTCTTCCACGCCGCCATGGCCATAATCGGGCACATAACTCCGCTGCGCTCGGGTCACATCGCCTACGTTATGCCGCGATTCCAAGTTGAGGATTTCCTCCGCTTCACCGAGAAGTATGAGGTGACGGAACTGTTCGTTGTACCGCCAATCATCGTCTCAATTCTGCAGTCTCCTTTGATCCAAAAATACTCTTTAAGAAGCCTACGGTCGGGCATGACAGGTGGCGCTAAAATAGACCTTTTGTCTCAGAAAAGGTTTACGGCTCTGATGCACCCGGAAGGCTGCATCAACCCTTGCTATGGAATGACTGAGCTCAGCTGTATTGGATCATGTTACCCCTGGCCAGAATTAGACATCGATGGAAGCGTAGGCTACTTTCTGCCTAATCTGGAGGTCAAGTGAGTCCGAGACCAATGGACGAATTGGAGATTCAACCGAGCTGACTTGCGGAACGGCTCGTGGATGACGATGGACAGGAGGTTCGGGCTTACAACAAAATCGGGGAGATATGGATTCGCGGTCCAACTGTGATCAAAGGTTACCTCGACAATCCTGAAGCGAATTCGTTGTCCTTCTCTGGAAGATGGTTCCACACTGGTGACGTCGCGTATTGTGATGGGAAGACCAAAAAGTGGTATATTGTGGACAGGAAAAAGGTACAGTCTGCCCCTGCATCATGATACCCGATTCTAATTTCCGCGCCGAATATAGGAGTTGATCAAGGTTCGAGGCTTCCAGGTCGCACCACCTGAGCTAGAAGGCGTGCTGATGTCACATCCTTTAATATCTGATGCTGCGGTGATTGGGGTACCGTCCTCTGATCCTGTGGATGGAGAGCTTCCTCGGGCATACATTGTGCGAAGACCAGGGCATGATGCCGATGCACTGAGTGAAGACCAGGTCAAACAGTACGTTGCAGGGCGTCTTGCCAAATATAAACAGCTGAACGGCGGCATCGTCTTTGTGCAGAGCCTGCCAAAGACGGCCAGTGGGAAGTATCTCAAGAGGAATCTACGGGACCTTTACCAGAAGGAAGCTTCTAGTTCAACACTGAAGTTGTAAGTGAGTATCTAGCGCGTTAGACGTTGTGGGCTTCGGGTTTGGCGGCGCATGCTGCAATGCCCTCGCTAGCCCCCGGCTGAGCTTTGTGAAAATCTCAGTCCGCGGTGGAGCATGATAGAATTGTGTCATGCCGACAGATGCCACGAACAGCAGCACAGCAGCTAAGGAGTCCTCGATCGTGGGCAAGGCTGAGCGTTGCCAAACATTCGCTACACTTGTTGTCTTTTTTTTAGTCGCTTTTCTTGTTGAATGGGAAATTGAAGCACCTCTGCTCACATCACCAGCACAATCTATCCAAACACCTCCTGCTAGAATGTCAAGAAGTATTAAACAATGCCGACCTCGAGATTTGAGGCTGGGATGCGCACAATCCTCCTCTGGCAGAACTTCTCCGGTCGGTTTGAACGCAGCCAACGGAGTAATGAGGCATCTGCAGAGCCCAGGAGATGTACTTCGTATGCAACGACGCAAACGTGAGTTAGTTGACGCGAATAGCACTGGACGAGCAGCTATAGACTGGGCGAGGCAAGACGCTGCCACATACCCGCACGCAAACAAGGTGCCGAGCTGCTCGGGGTGGGGATTCGTCGGCAAGAGCACCCGTACCAGACGATGAGTGGCCTAGTGGAGCGGGGGAGGGGTCTCGTATGGTTGGCTGCCGTCACCCCTCGGCGCCGGAGCTCGGCATGTGTTATGTCTGCAATCCCCGCCGAGCCGCATCCACGGCCAAGCTGGCGGGGGACCGGGATAGTCCGGGGACTGGGGGCGGAGAGGGATCCTCGTCTCCCCGCCTCCTTCCTCCGCAGCAAACTGCAGCCTCGGCCTGCCCTCTGCGTGGCCGTTCATGCCTGGCATAGACAACAACAACAACAACTTCGTCCAGCTTCAACCTGCATGGTTCGGTATCGTCGTCCTCTCTTCAGCCCTGGGTGAGCGGCTCTCTATGCAATGGCACTCACTGATGCACCGTCCGAAAGGCGGGTTTGTCTCGACCAGAGGCCAGCCAAGCGACCCCGAGCATGCATTCACTGCCATGTCCGAAAGTCCGCTGCAACGCCTGGCAAATAGGTATTCCATGTACGAGATGCAAGCGGCGCAACGAAGCGAACACATGTGCTCTCGCCAGCACCCCCCATAGAGGCGTCGCCCCGTGAGTCCGCCCCCCGTTTTGCAAGGCATTTTTCGTCCTTCTGACGCCGTCGTCTTCTCAAGGAGTTCTATCAAACGACGGCGAGTTCCGCTACATGCGCCGGCTGCAGAACGTGCTCTGCCCCATCAAGCCAGCAATCATAGTTTTGGTACCGATCTGGTACGTTTCCGGGCGCAGACGGCTTTATATTCCTGTGGGTTGACCCAGGCAGTAGTTTGCTTCTCTCGAGCTGTCCGACACTCCATTGGAAGAATATGCTATGGCTGTAAGGGGGCGTACCTCGTCCGACGCGACCAATATCGAAGTCGCGCAGCAAGAAGGCCTTGCACAACCAAAGGCATCGCCTTCAATCCGCCATGCAGCTATCGTTGAGCAAGACGGGAGTACCAGTAGCATGACCTATTCTCTTACAAGAGAGGAGGATGTCCACTTTCGCATCTGTGAGGAAATATCACGTAGCAGACAGGGACTTCTCTCCCCCTCGCCTCAATCACAGAACACCCATCGGTGCGAGGTTATGGAACTACATGAAGGAGTGAACCCGATGACCATTCTTGGACAGGCATTGGGCCAGCAACACCCTAATCGCTTCGTCAGGTTCATGGTCGAGGAGGACGTTTCCAAGCCCGACCTAGGACACTCGTTTCCTGGCCTCGACACGGCAGACGTCGCGTATCTAGAGGCCAAAGCCGGTCTAAGCTTTCCACCACAACCAGTTTGGTATGTCCCTCGGCTGTCCCTGGTCTATTGCACGTGCTGCTGACTCCCGGGTGCCAGTGACGAACTTCTCCGCCTGCACTTTGTCCGCGTCTATCCTTATGCACCAATACTTGACCGAGTCTGGTTGGGAGGAGGATGGGGAGATACCGGAGGAGCTACGGGATGTGCTCGGCCTGGTGTCACCGCTTCAGAAGCTTTTCATGGTGGAGTACAGTAAGATGTCAATTATTAGTAAGGCTACGGCGCGGCTCTTGGGTCATAACTCCTGTGCATGTAGAAGCTGACAGACGGTCTAATCTCAGGCGCCCTCTTCATTCGAGACTTCAAAACCCCTGGCAAAATACCAAGTCGAGATGAGATTGAGCAACTGAGCAACCAGATCACCAATTGGTGAAAGTAGTTGCCTGTCGAAATAATCTATGCTCTCCAGGATGAATGGACCTGCGACCATATCCTAGTCTTGGTGTTGTTGGTGATGGGTTATCGCTTAGAGGCAGTCTTCTACCAGGCGGTCAAAGAACATCATCGATCAAGAAGAGACTATACTTCCATGAAAAGGATGGCTCAACGGCAGGAGAAAGCAATGTTCGAACTCTCTGCCATGATCCAACGTGCCACGATGCATGAGGTGCTTCATTTATGTTCCTTGTCCTTGTGAGTGGCCCTTGGCTCTGCGCTCTATATCCATCTTCCCACTCCTCTCCCCGTTCCCGCTCAAAACCGAGCCCTCCTTCAACGGAACCACAATACTAACCGCGCACACCCTCGTCACAGTATGACTTGCGCATCCACTACTCTAGCCATGCGCATTGAGATTGCTCTCGATCCGACCATCAGTCCCCAAAAGTTGGTGGTAACAAAGGCCCAGATCTTCTCGGAACTGGAACATGTGCGAGAAAGCTGTGAGTACTCGATCAGTCTCATCTGGACCCTTAGGATGTTCGAAGCTGTCATCGCGCGCACGCATCTAAGCCCTACGGGCACGTCACCCACCGAGCCTTCGGAAGGAGATGAGAATTCGACATCAATAAATGCTCCAGCCAGTAACCCCAATGGCCAGTACCGACCGGCTGCGTGCTCTAGCAATAGGTTATTTGAGGAGGATGACGAGGTCGATTTCAATTTACCCTTGACCGACGACGTGTTTGGCATCTTACCGGTTACCGAGAACTACGATTGGCTAGAGAACCTCTTTGGTCGGGGCAGTAATGATATTACCGACCCGTTAGGGGCCGTCTAATAGAGGACGGGTAGAGTTCCCTTTATAAAAGAGGATTTGGGTCGACTAAACTGTTTATAAGTTGCGATTTATCCATATGAGACTCTCACGGATCTTCTGTCTGGCCTACCTTCCGTTGACTTGGCCCGTCGTTAGACACGACGACGCGAGCGGCTGAGAAACAGAGGCTAGGCACTGAATTGGCATTGAGCGTGTTTGGCCTTCTGCAGGGGTACGTCGCCTGCACCCACCGCCAGTGGCACCTCTGTGATTAAAAGGGTCGCTTTACGGAAGTTCAAAGCCCTCGGAAGGGCGGAGGAAAGGGATGTTGTACGGCTTGCCGCGACAGATATTGCCATGAGCGATTTTGAGGCCGAGAGCCCAGGAGTCAAAGTCGGGCACAATCCGAGACGGGAATTGGCATAGGCGATCCTACCGACGGATCAGCCTCTGCTCAGAACCCTAGGTCCTCAAAAAGTGGTGCGGATAAATAGTAGACCTGAGAATGCCAATTTTTCAGGCCTTGGAATGCCTTCCAGATAGAACCATCTCATATATCAAAGGCAGATGAAGACCATCACAAGACTTAGGCCCTTCTTTGAGTCCCTCGCCTTTCGTGTTGTACTTTATGGGACACACCGGCAGACATGTTAGACGAATCGCCCGTGATAACTTGATTGAATCAACAGAAATCTATCTACTAGTAGAGGCCTTTGTGTGTGGGGAGAATGTGACTCAATAGAGGACGTGATGGATTTCAACAAGCCCTCGTGGATTTATCTTACTATATATCATCTGCGAGATCACCGATGGTAGTAAAGTACACTTGATCACAACAGGGCAAGGTCTGAACAAGGCTGTCGACGCTAGTCCGAGTCACAAGAATCCTGCAGTGTCGCCATCGGTCGGTAACCCTGCCCTGGATGGTTAGGGCTGGACCAACAAGAGATATTATACCATCATCGGCTAACCTTGTCGGACGTCGTTCGAACCCTCCGGCATCCATTTGGGGTGGTGTAGCGTCTCTTACAAAATATCCTCACCTTCACTGGAGAGTTGGGAGCTCTTCAAAAGGCGGCAATCTTGGAAAGCAGGCTATATTAAGGTTAAAATCGACTTCCTTTCAAAAGAGTGCCAGGAAACTAAGAAACAAAACAAAGCGTCACGAGGCTCAGGCTTGCCGAAAGATGGGTATCAACCAGGAAGTGAATCGTCTATATAGAGCTGCCCAACAGACGTAGATAGTTTATTAGCTAGATCACCCCCCATCGATGGGCTGCCATTGTTGACAATCCACGATCGCTCTACTTGAAAGTCGTGGAGGAACGCCCAGTGGAGCCGCTGTTTCCACCCTTTACTTTTCCAGCCGTTGATAGTCTTTGGATACAGGTCAATGACGTCGGCCGCGTCCGAGTCGTGAGTAGTCAGAACCAAGACATCCTCGCTCGCGTCGAATTCTTCCAGCTTCCGCTGACTTCGCATCGCCTCCTTGACCGTATCGGAGTTGTGAGGATTGTTCAGTTCATAGAAGGCTTCCGTTCGCGAATTTTTCGGGTGCACTCTCAAGAACAAGGAGCTGGGACAAGGCGACCGCAAGGGCCTCAGCTTGCCCTTGGCGGTCACGGGCAGATCGATCGACTCGGGCAGGGGCTGATATGGACTTGGGCGGAGCTCTCCTCCATGATGGCAGCAATCCGCAGCCATGAGGACAAAGGTATCCGTGGTCGTTCGAGCCAGGCCCATTATATGGGCGACCGTGTGGCCAGGGCAATCGAGGAGATAAAAAGAACCGTCCCCGAAATAGTCGACTGCATCATACTGGCCCAACTTCAAACCAGCCTCGCCGAAATTCAGCTCGACGAATTCCCGACCCCCGTAGTCGCTCTCCTTGATCCATGAATCCTGGTTGGCGGGATAGCCGGGCAGAAACTCGTCCTTGAAACCCTGGCCAACGACGAGAGCGGTTGAGGGTGGAAACGTCGACGGATCCCCAATATGGTCAAAGTGATGGTGTGACCAAATTATTGCCGAGATATTGAATACTTCGTCCCCGAGGATGTCGGACACATTGACTTGTGAAGAGATGCTCATGGCCTTGGTGAAGGCATAGGTCCTGGGCGAGAGGTTTTCAGGGTCTTTTCGAATACCCAGGTCGAAGAGGATCTTTTCCCCCGTCGCCTGGTGTCCGATCAGGAATGAATAGCAGGGGCAATTGAACTCATCGTGCCCGATAATGTGAGGCTGGACGACTACACTGGTTTTGGCAATGATCCTGGAGCTTGTCTCGATCACCGAAACGGAGACGGTCGACGGAGACCAGGGTATGTTGAGAGATGGTGAAGGCGTCATTCTTCCGATCAGGACGTCTATCAAAGCTGCGACTGGGTGAAATGCCTCCAAAAGCCTGTCGTGAGGTTCAAGGGGCTGGGCTCTCGTGCATCTCTTGCCCTTTCGGTAACCTATTTGTAGTATGGGGAAGAGTGGGTCTTGTGTTATTCGAAGCTCGGGCCGAACCCGGTAGAAGGTCAAGCTCAGCGCCCAAGCGTGCCCGACGCCGAAGGACATTGCCAATTCAAAAGAAACAAGAAAATCCAATCAGGGCTTGCCTATGTGCCGACATTTGCTCGTCGCGAAGGAAAGACGACTGCGACATAGCGAAGATATCCCAGGACGAAACGAAGAAAGGCTTGCTCCCGCAACCAGAGAGAAGGTCACCAGCATGGCATACCCAGCATACCAGAAGGGAATCGTTACCCTTGACGCCGCCGTCAAGGCAGGAGGTCTCTCGGGGAAAGGCGTTATTATCACTGGAGGTGGGCTTTCTCATTGATACTGGCTCTCCTCCACCTCCCCCTTCCCCAAAAATCCCAAGAGTCAATGCACTGATGAGGCTCGGACAGGCGCAAAAGGTATGGGGGAAGAAGGGGTCCGGGCTTTTGTTGCGGCAGGGTAATGTCGCTGGAACCCTCTAATAGAACGCTGTACTCACTGGATTGAATCAAGGGCTCACGTCACATTTGGTGACACGGACGAACAGAATGGACTGAAACTCGAGGCAGAATTGGCACCGTGAGTCTGGTCCTGGTCTCGAGTTGAATGTCTGACCGCAAGCAGGAATGCTAATTTCATCCGCTGCGACGTGACGTCCTGGGATGATCAATTGGCCATGTTCAAGCTGGCCATAAGCAAATCGCCACGTAAGACTATTGACATAGTGGTTGCAAATGCAGGCATCAGTGGCCCGGATGATGTCTTTAGTGTCGAAGGTCAGAGTCCGCATAAGTCAACAGGAGACCCCCTAACGCAGGTCCAGATACCGACGAGCCGGTCAAGCCCCAGCTGAAGATCGTCAACATCGACCTGATAGGAGTCCTATACACGTTGAAGCTGGCGCGTCACTATTTCATGAAGCATTCGCTTGATACCAACTATGATCGCTGCTTCATCGTCAACGCTAGCTTGGTTGGATTTCTGGACGTACCGGGTATCCCCCAGTACATGGCATCGAAATGGGGGTGCCGGGGGTTGATGAGATGCATTCGACGCACTACCGCAGTGGATGGGGTTCGCATGAACCTCACTGGGCCGTGGTAAGATTGTGGCACGCACTATGACGACCTCACACACTCTAACAGATGCTCAAAGGTATGTTGGCACCACGATCCTTAGCCCTACGGTTCAGGAGTATTGCAAAAGCAAAGGAATCGTATTTGCGGAGGCAGAGGATGCAGCCAGTGCATGGGTCAAGATCGCCTCGACTCCTACGATTAACGGTAAGATCTCCCCTCCACGAGTTCCGTTTGAAATGAGGAACGGGACCCGGTGCTGAGCCTCGATGTCAGGGCGGTCCTTTGGAATTGTTCCCCGTGGCACCACGCCACAGGGCTTTCTTGATCTAGGGAAAGACGACTATGCCGACGGAGAATACTTGGACGAGCTTCAGGATATCTTGCTGAGGACGTCCCATCGGCTGGCGGTCAAGGCTGAGAGCCAGTGAGACATAGCGGCCCGCATAATCTCGACGAGGACCGAGCAATTACGTTTCCGAGAATATGCTCCGCGAGTGTAACGTACACCAGAGGGATTCGTACAATATGCAGTTAACCTGAAAAGTATCTGCTCATTGCAATGTTCATCTTACGAGAACGCAGATCTAAGTCTCTCAGTCTGCTTGCAGCTTCTCGAACAATCCGTGTGTTGCAGTATTCTCTTGAGCCAAGGTTCGGTAAAAGACCAACATAGCCACCGGAAGGCACTGGCGCCCCTAGGCTCGGTCAAGATGTACGATCACCATATCTCATGTACAGTTTTTCGTCGTCTTCGAAGCCAAATCCCTCCAACAGAGGCCGTCCGTCAGGGTCAGCCCACTTTCCGTGGTAAATCTGCAGCATATCTCAGCAAAATGTCCGTGGCCCAGCGAACCTGGTGGAATCCACGCTGTAGGCTGATGAGTGAGGGATTGTTCGTACCTCGCCGTGCTTCTCCAGTTCCAGCAAAAATGGGGTGACAGCGAGCTTGCCATCTGGTCCATAGTAATCTATCGTCCAAGGCCCCGTAAAGCTAGAGCTCTCGTCTTTCCTGCCGCCGCTTGGGCCTCTTCAAACGGCACGACCGGTCCCAGTCTGGTTAGAAGGGAGGATGCGTGTCGACACCCATCTAGCATTCAATACAGGTTCAGCCCCACTCTGGTCCGCGGGTTCGACGGTATATCGAACTATACCGTCAAGGGCAAGTTTAAGTGGACCTATGTTGGAAGCCATGATCCGTTTTCGATGGTTTTACTATGATGGCGTGTTGAGTGCCTGGAGGATCTACGGTGAACTCTCAATCGATTATTCCAATCAATGCGTTATGAACCCGCCATATTGGTCCAACAAGACAAGCCAGAAAGCGACATTGCATGGCTTTAAGCAAGGAGAATTACAACCGTACTGCCCGATCCGTAGCGGCCCGGAATGATTTGGGGTGCTCACCACCTCTCGGCTTACATACAGAGTTGGTGACACCGAGGTACAACCCTCGATTTCGGCGTTGTAGGTGAGAAGCGACCGAACACACGACGGTGCTTTTTATTTGTTTTCTTTCTCTCTCCCTCTGTCCCTCTCTACTTTTCTCTACTTATACTGGCTAGCCTAGTGATCTAGGTGTTTTACTGAAGGTACCAAGGCCACTCATTCTCTCAGCATCATGGCAAACACTCTGCTCCTGATCTTGTCCCATCCATTGCAAGCACTGCTCTTCACGCATTCATTTTTCTCCCAAGTCCTGCTCGCTCTTCTACGCCGGCTGCTACTTCCACACTTTCCAGTCTACCAGCCTCTCCGGCTACAGGTGCACCGAGCCTATCTTGCCGCTGCGGCTTTGGCCTTTCCAAATCTTACTCACCGGCTGCCCGTGGGCAGCCTTTCTCCCAAGCGGGCTCGCAAAGTCGACGACGGCGTGCCAGCCTACCTCATCCCTGGAAAACGACAGCTTTCCGAGTTTGCGCACGGAGGACACGGGAAACAAAGATGCGTCGCTGTATTTGCGCATGGCGGCGGGTACACTCGTGGTGAGGCGAGAATGTACCTCAAGTACATGGAACGGTGGGTAACAGAGGCGGCGAGAAATGGCCTTGACCTCGCCTTTTTCAGCGTCGAGTACCGTGGGTATCACGCAGGCGCATCGTTTCCAGTTTGTGAGCTGAAGTAAACTTTACAGCCCTTTCCACCCAAGAAAGCCACCCCGCGCAGAGAAATACCTTTATCCAGGTATATCGTTTCTTGCTCAACAGCGAGATAGGGCCGGAGAATATCGTCTTCATGGGCGATTCCGCTGGCGGTGGGACATTTCACGCACCCTCCAGCGTCAGTTGCTGACATTTTATCGCAGGTGGACTGAGTATTCTGGCCGGCCTGGAGCTGGGGCGGCTTGACCTCCCGCAGCCGGCTGCGACGGTCTTGATTTCACCATGGGTCGACATGACTTTGAAAGCGCATCGAGGAGGGAATCCAGCCGTGGAGAGCGACTACTTTCTGATGGCTAACAAGACCGTGCCCGCATTGGTGCAGCTTTTCATTGGGGACCGGCCTCCCGACTCGCCCGACATGAATCCTCTGTGTCGCCAGCCTGAAGAGCTCAAGGATCTCAGTCCGCAGCTGATCTTCACAGGAGGTGCCGAGTTCGCGCGTACCGACTCGGAGAAATGGGCAGAGCTGTGCCAGAAAGCGGGTGTGGAACACAAGTTGATTATCGAATGGGCTCAGCTGCACGTTTATGCCGTGGGTTCCAAATTCACCCATCCGGCCGTGCGCAAGAAGACGGACGACATGATCATCGAGTGGGTCAAGGCGCATGTAGCACAGTGATCATCTTATTGGGACAGCAAGCTGCACGGCTGACGGACATTTCTGCTCGACTAAGAAATCCACGTACACAACTTCCTGTAGCCGCCACCTGGACATTTGGCCCAGGCTGCCCAGTATGCAGGCACCAGCTCCACCGAGCTAACCCAAACAGCGGCCAGCCTCGTAGCCTTGCAGATGTCAGTTGGGACTCTCGGAGCAGAAACGGGTATCCAGGTGGGGAAGCCTGCCATCCCGGACCGTCTCGTCTCTGCGACGGTGCCGGTGGCCGAGTGAGAAGCAGGGGTTGGTGGGCCTGGCACAGCTTGGAGACGGCGAGACAGGTCTTGGCGCCTGGCAGGATGAGGGGAATCAAGGGGAATACAATGGGCAATACCGAGGTACAAGTTGAGTTCGGCAGGGCAAATGGTCAAGCCAGGCCGCGGAGACTAGGCTGCAACTCCGATTCCAGGGGTAGATGGATGGAGTAGCAACAGCAACGAAAGCGTGAGTGGAACATCACCTCAACATGATTGAAAACTGAATCCCATTCTTCGTTTGGTCAACCGCAATCTATCTAGTCTCACGACACCCACAAAAATGACTGCAAATGTGACCGAGAGAGGAACAAGACCTGTTTTGGTCGGAAATGTGTCCGGGTCGACTGGGGATCGATTAGATGGTGAGCTGCGAGAAATCGGCAGGCGAAGGCAACGAGATGGCTGAGCGAGACACAGGGTTGAAGTCGATGCTGAAGGGTGCCACGACGGTCGATGCCATCATCGGCGACTGGCTGTCAGAGGTGTTGCGACCAGCCCACGTCCACCGTCTCACTCCCACCCAGTGCTGCTAACATTTTTCAGTTTAATTTGGCATCAAGGTCGCTTCAGGCCCGGGCGGGCAGAAAGGGTGGCTATGAGCCTGGATTCCTGTATTCGCTGAGGGACGCTCTGGACGAATACATCACGTACCGAAACTCGCACCTTCGGATCGCGGTAAATGCGGGGGGCCTCAATCCCCAGGGTCTGGCCGACGAGGTGCAAAAGCTACTGTCGTCTCGAGGCTGCCAGAGGAAAGTTGCCTATGTCATTGGCGACAATTTACTACCACAAATCGACCGCCTCGAGATCCAGCCCTTAACCCGGGCGACGGGGCCGTTTGGGAGCTGGAAACAAAAGTACCCCGACATCATCTTAGCCACCGCCTACACTGGCTGCTGGGGCATTGTGCAAGCGCTGCAGGAGGGCGCCGACATTGTCATCTGCGGACGATGCACCGATGCAAGCACGGTAAGACAGATCGTTCTTTGGCGCAGACTAAAACTAACCGGCCATCTCTACAGGTCATGGGAGTTGCGGCTTGGTGGCATGGCTGGAGCCGGACTGATGTCGATAAGTTGGCCGGCTCGCTGGTTGCCGGGCATTTGATAGAATGTGGCTGCTATGTGGTAAGTCCTCCCCCACCGAATTTCGCTGCCATGCCCAGCTAAGCGGCGTCGTCTTTCGATGCAGACTGGAGGCAACTTTGGAGGGTTTCAGAGCCTCTTTCCGAAGTACTATGACCTCTCGTTCCCGATGGCGGCCATTGCCGTCGATGGGACCAGCGTCATCCAGAAACACAACGACCAGAACGGAATGTACGTGTGGTCCCACTATCCCTGGAGCGTCGTTTGACCAGCCCGGGCTGACAATGGGGCCAGTGTGACGGTCGACACAGTGCGCGGCCAGCTGCTTTATGAAATTCAAGGGCCGTTCTACTACAATCCCGACGTGATCGCCGATCTATCCGGCATACGGTTGGAGCAGGTTGCGCAAGACAAAGTCTATGTCTCGGGGTTCAAAGGTCAGTCTCGCTTGGTCAGTGGGACGGACCATCGCGATTTGAGGAGCACTTGGTTAGACCCTGACTGATGTACGTGGCAGGTATTCTGGCTCCGGAGACGCTCAAGATTGCCGTGATGGCGCTGGCAGGATACCAAGCCGAATTCTCAGTGTACGTGACTGGCCTCGACACGAAAGAGAAGGCTCAAAGCTTCGAGACCATGTCTCGGCGCATGCTGGACACCAGTCAGTATGATGTGCTGGACTTCCAGCTCTATGGATCTCCCAAAGAAGATCCCCAAAGCCAGCTGGAATGTACCTTACAGTTTCGAGTACTCGCCCAAGCCAAGGATCCAAAGCTCTTGAGTGCCGGGCGCTTCCTGGGACCGCTCATGAGCAACCAGTTGTCCGGATACCCAGGTCTCACTGCCAACGTGGATTTCAGAACGGCAGAGCCCAAGCAGCTCTGCACATACTTCCCGGGGCTGGTCAACCAAAGCCATGTTCAGCTCTCTGTCCACTTTGTCTCACCCCTGGTTGGCAAGGGAGAAGGCGTTCTTGTTCCGAGACACGAAGTCTACACGCCCATACATCAACTTCCATCTCAGCGAGACTACCAGCCAACTGATCCGGCACCATTGTCTTCCTTTGGGCCCACCGTCAAGGCCCCGCTCGGGTTGGCCGTGTATGCCAGGAGCGGGGACAAAGGGGCCAATGTCAATGTTGGATTTTTCATTCCACGAGGTCTCCGGGAATCAGAAAAGTATGCGTGGCTGAGGAGCCTTCTCACTACGGACACCCTGAGAGGCAAGTTTCCCCGCCGCCCAGGAAGAATTACTAGAATTGATTGGAATGACTAACGCTCTGACAGGCCTTCTCGCCAGCGAAGCTTCGTCGGAAACATATATCGAACGCTGTGAATTTCCCGGAATCTATGCAGTCCATTTCGTAATCCACGGCCTCCTCGGTGCAGGAGTGAGTACCTCTGTCAAGATGGATGCGCTGGGCAAGGTATGGCCATACTGCGGTCTTGACTCGGGCCCAAGTGAATCTACCCAGCTAATGCCTTTGCGCCAGAACCTTGCTGAGTATTTGAGGGCTCGGCACGTCCATATCCCCGAGAAGTTTCTTGCTAAAGAGGCGGTCTTGTAGACGGCGCATAGACTATTCAAAGCTTTCCACGGCAGCAGGCGAGGGAGGCAATTCTTTATGTTTTGAAGGGCTGAAAAGCACTCGCGATACTACGGGGCTTGTTGACTAGTAGGGCAATTTCTCTTCGTCAAACCAGTAGAATAGACAAGACTCGGTCAGCGTTGTGCTCCGTGGTCGATAAATGTCCCTCTCAACCATCAACGAGGTGCAATTGGTCCTGAGTGCCTGGTGTGGTGCCAAAATATCTTTGTGATGCGAATCGATGGACTTCTGGATTTGCTCCTTGGGACCGGATACCCTTACATCGAATCACGACGCCCGAAATCTCCAGGATCTCGGTTGTGTCGCGCACAGCCTGTGGTGGTTAGGCATCTGCCATGTCGTCAGGTCCTAGGCTGATAGATGGATGGCGGACTGAGCATGATCAGAGAACATTGGAGTCTGTCAGATAGCGATTTCGTGCAGCGGTCAAGAGCCCTGTCACCAAATTTCCCTTGAGCTTTGACAGGTCAGAGGCCCTGACACGCTTGCAGCAGGTGTCCCACTGGAGCCTAGTGAGCCTTGGTAGTTGGTCTGGCGTCGAGCCAAGCTCGAAAACAAACTGCGGCGCCGAACCTAGACAAAGCGAGTGCGGCACCGATACATTCGGATGCGGCTCGGTCGCCAAACGAAAGATGTTCAGCTCTGTGGGCGGTTACATATTAACAAACCTTTGGGCATCGTTCGTCTTCCCAAGGTCCCTGAACGACGACCATGGGGTGATACAACCTCGCGACATCTAGTGCACTGGCTTGTCAACAGCGTTCAGGCATCTATTAAGCGGGGATGGAATAGAGAGCCCTCTCGTCTTCTATGAGTAAAACACTTTGTAACTAGCAAGACTCCCCTGACGTGAAGAAAATGTTCATGGATCAACACGCAGGACAAAGAAAACTGCTAATCCGCCAATGTACGAACGCTAAGATATCTTTTCACCCGGCGCGAGTCTTGATCCCAATGATAACCAAAACTCCTTCCCGGCTCAACCTCCCTCACAGCTTTCCTCGCGCCTTCGCCTCGACGGATGGCAAGGCTCGTCGAATCACCTTCCCACTGCCCGTTCTGGGAATGGCGTCAATAAAGTAGACCCCTCCGGTGAGCCACTTGTGAGGCGCAAACCGCTCTTTGACGTATTCAAAAAGCGACTCAGCCGTAACACGGGGGTTTTGCGAACCACAAAAGCTCTCGGATACTCCGAGCCTTCACTGTTGATTAAGATGTTAGACACGATTGCGCAGAGGGCCAGGGCACAACAAACATCTTGGCTCCCACAACAGCAGCGTCGATAACGTCCGGATGTGCGAGAAGAGACAATTCCAACTCCGCTGGCGCAACTTGGAGCCCTTTGACCTTGATTAACTCCTGCAGAACTGTGAGCAACGCCCTAGCAAGGGGAATCAAGGATGTAATGGGACCAGACCTTGAGCCGGTCCACGATAAAGATGCGACCTCGCTCGTCGATATAGCCTATATCCCCTGTCCGAAGCCAGTGATGGCCGTCTTCGTAGACAATCGTCTCCGAGGTCTCTTTGGGCTTGTGCCAATACCCCTTCATAATGTTAGGCCCAGCCACCCAGATCTCACCGATCGTACGGTTTGCCAAACCGCTCTTTTGGAAGTCTTGGCCGGCCACGGGCACGATTTTTGCATAACAATTTGGGTTCAGCCAGCCAATCGATCGACCGTCATCCTCATCGTCCGGGGCAAACCCAGTGATAGAACAGGTGGTCTCAGTCAAGCCCCAGCCTTGTTTGACATTGACGTTCGAGCGCAGGTATCGATCCTCAACCATTTTCCCCAGTCCGGGATCTAAGGGCGCGGAGCCACTGGTGACGACCTCGACAGCTTTGAGATTGAATCGATGCGGGTTGTCCTGCTTACACAGCATGGTTAAGATGACAGGGACACTGGTCATGAAGGTGATTCGGTATATGTCCAGATAAAGTAGATATTGTACCACATTAAACTTGGCCATGATGAAAACCTTGGCCCCGAGGCGGGCTGCACTGATGGAATAATACGTCTGGCCCTGCGCGACGTGGTTAACCTAATGGCTGGCACGGAGAAGAGATCATCCTACATATGCGTGATACATGGGAAGAGGTGCCAGCCACCGTTCTCCTGACAGATCTAGCCGTGACTTGCGTGCGCGCCCTTGCGGTGTATCGGCCACCAAGTTACGCTTGAACAGAAATTGCGTGGAGTTGGCGACAAGGTTGTAGTGCGAAATCTCAACCCCTTTGGGCAGACCGGTCGTTCTGCTCCTTGTCAGCATGCCAACCGGTGGCTACTCTATTGCCGACCCACCCGCTCGAATAATTGATGACTGCCGTGGTTGAAGCGAGTTCATCCATGCTAGTCATGCGCTTCCACGACCACGAAGCAGATTCCTGAGGTGAGGACCAAAGCTTGGTCCATGGTTGAAGCCGGCCAGAGAGTTGACTTGGGATGTTCTCATCCAGGTCGCCAAAGAGATAGATCTGAGTCGTTGGCAGGCTCGCTCGGGCCGCGGCCTTTAGGGCAACACAAGCACCGTCGTGGTGTGAGAGGAGGAGCTTCGCACCCGAGTCTCGCAGCTGGTATTCGAGCTCTTGGCAGGCGCAGTTCAGTCAGCGGTCCGCACACCCATGGAGCGCACAAGAGCCTTACCAGTGACAGAGGCAGTGGGCGAGGCTGCCGTGAAGATGCAGCCAGCCGCAATGGTCGCCCACAGCACGATGGGGAAGTATAGCCGGTTGTTCGAGTACAACAGAACCCTGTCTCCTGCTTGCAACCCGAGCTTTTGCAGGCCTTGGCCAACCTGTTTGACATAGCCCTCGGCGTCGGCCAAGCTGAAGCATTTTGCAGGTCTCGCAGCGTCAAAGTATTGTGGTGCCTGACGCGACGAGGGCGTGCCAGACGAGAACACGAACGAATTCACATCGACAAGAGGGATGCTGACGGAATAGGGTGATTCTATCATCTTTTTCTCGTCACCCGTCTCTCTGCCTCTTTATTTCGTACTGCCTAACGAGGGGCAGTTGCCGTGATCGAGGAATACTTGACTATCTCCCGGTGCTCACAGGTGTCGAGACAAAATCCTCGCCTAGAAATCGTCGGCCATCACCACGAGCGGTTGGCATCCAGTCTGTTAAGTAATACCCCTTTTCCCTCCTGGGCGACATCCCGCTAACCAGTGCGTAGGACAGGGCGCACTCTTGACCTGATATGCCGAGTAATATCTTTTCCAGGGTCAGAAGGGGAATAACCCATCTTGTGGAAGCCTAGCCGAGGGACTTGGTAGGGTGTTCCGGGGTCTCGGTGCCGATTCATGTGGAAGGGGAGGGGCGGCTGACTGACCACCTCGTGTCGAGTGACGGGCATGCCAACACCTACCTATGGGACTCGCCGAGGGTCTGTATGTTGAGACTGTTTAAGCAGGACCATGGTTCGCTTCTTGCGTCTTTGTCGTTTTGGAGGAACTCAAAAAATGGCGTCAGTTTCTGTGCCCGAAAGCAAACCCTACTCGGTTCCTGAGGAGAGCAAAAAAGTCCTCCGCGATGGACTTGTGAACAATCCTCGCCACAAGACGCTGCCTGGGGAATGCAAGGACATGCTCGACTATGTCGAGTACGTGGGCCAGGACCAGCCGAGAATAGCCATCAACTGGCGGTTCGCAGAAAGCGTTGCTTCTTTGAAAGGGCTGGAAGCCATCCTGATCAACGTCCTGCTGACCAGAAAGTACGGGATAGCACCTCAGAAGGTCATCATCAATACCGACCATGCCCAGCTGTTCTTCATGTCCGCGCTCCTCCTCCAGGTGGAGCCTGCAGAAGGCAGTCCGTTGCAGCCGACGCCAATCCGCGGCCTGACCGCCAAGTACGCCCAATATTTCCCCAATGGCGACCTTCACCAGATGGCATCGTCATTCTACCGCCGCGCTGCTACCAACACCTACAGGGCCAAAGATGGACGTTTTTTCCACCTGCATGGCAGCCTCAATCCAGACCCTTCGATCGACGCTCTCGGATTGCCCCGGGACCGACAGGATATCAGCACGGATGAGGATGCGTGGGCCGTGTTTGCGGCCAAGATCGGAGAACAGGATGCCGCTGCATGGGATCATCTGCTTGGAGAGGAACACCGACAGGCAGCCACCATTTGCCTGTCCCCAGCCGAGTATGCCAACAGTGCTCAAGGGAAGGCCAACGCAGACACCGGTCTCTACAACGTGTATCCTCGGCGAGATCCTCCTCTACGGGCGGGCTGGTGGAAGGATTCACCCTTGACATCTGCACGGCGCCCGCTGGCCGGTCTCAAGGTTGTCGAATTCACACGAGTGATTGCAGGTCCCGCCATTGGCCGAGGTCTGGCGGAGCTGGGCGCGAGTGTGATGAGAGTAACGTCCCCAAACCTCGCCGACTTTTCGGGTCTACAGCCCGACCTAAACTGGGGGAAATGGAACTGCCACCTCGACTTAAAGAAAGAAGAAGATCGGTCAAAGCTTCGCGAATTGTTGTTAGATGCCGACGTGGTGATCAACGGGTACAGGCCCGGCGTCCTCGACAAATACGGAGCCGGGTACGAAGATGTATCGAAGATAGCCAACGATCGCGGGAGAGGGATTATTTACGTCCGCGAAAACTGCTTCGGATGGGCTGGTCCGCTGTCCCACCGCAGTGGCTGGCAGCCGATCAGCGACGCACACAGCGGCGTATCTATGGGGTTTGGACGGGCCATGGGAAACGACGAACCGGTCACTCCGGTCTTTCCAAACTCTGACTACTGCACAGGGATTGCCGGAACGTGTGGAATTCTTCAGGCGCTCCTGGAGCAAGCCGAATATGGAGGCTCATACCTCGTTGACACAGCCCTTGACTACTACAACAGGTGGCTGATTGAAGAGGTCGGAGAATATCCTCCGCAGGTGTGGGAGCGTCTCTGGCAGCGTAACGGCCGGGCGGTCTTCCGACATTTTCACAGCATGAACTATTCAATCCCTCGGTATATCGAAATGATGAAATCCCAGGACCTGTTCGACCTCCGGTTCTTTGAGATTCGAGTATCAAAAGCCCTTGGTGGCTTGAAAATACGCGCCCCGAAACCGATCCTACAATTCCCTCCGGGAACCGTCGAACTGGGTTACAACGTTGGTACCAGGGGAAATGGAACCGATCAGCCCCGGTGGCCAGACGATGCCGAAACAGAGGTAGTTCTCTAGGCAGAACACGATCAACAGAAGATAGATATCGACCAGAATGGGCATAATCCACCCACTGGTGGCCCTGATTGGCCCAAACCCTGTTAGAAGGTCACGTAGTGTTGGGCATATAGATACAACATCGATTCACTCGAGAATGCTCTCGAGTGATCAATCCATCACGGATTCGATGACAACATCAAAGCCCCTTGGGGTCTTATGCGGACAGTTATTCAACAGGCACAGAGATCTTGCTGTCTAGTGCGTATGACTGAGCGGAGCCTAAGGAGCCACCATCAGCATACAGGATGTAGGATGCGCGACGCGCTCATCCTTCAAGTGCCGAGGTGGAAGAGACACAAAGCGACATTGGGGTGGCCCAGTACGCCTTCTGCTTTTGGAGCTGCTGTCGGCAGTTGTGGATACGCTCAAAGCCAATCAATGAGAAGCGAATGTCGTGGAGTTCGTTCAGGTTGTCCGTCCAGCATCGTTTCCGGCTTCGTCGTCGGAGTCTTGCATTGGCTGCCCATCGTTCGGCATGGATAATCCGGCAAAGGGCGCCTGACCGCTGGTGTCTGGTATCTTTAGCGCCTCCCAGTTCGCAGACGAGCTAATCAGTCAGGCAGACCGACGAAAGGCCAGGGCGAGTCATTGCATTACAGCGTTGGCCGCGTCTGTTACCCACGTCGTGGCGTCCGAGCGCAAATATCTGGTTTTTAGTCTGCCATCTTCGCGACAAGGTGCCGCCGGTGGAAAATAGAAGCGGGATATCGCGCCTCATACCGAAAAGGTAGTTCGCACACTGGACCGAGGCGGCTTTTTGTGGTGTGACTATCGGCCCTCTTGACAGCAGTGATGCTATATTGACACCGAGTGATAGGGAATATGGTTAGCATGGTCAGCACAACGAAGCAAGGGCGAGGGAGGTCTCCCTGTAGGTAGACGAGACAAGCATCAGCAAGCGTCGAATTCCGGCGCCGAAGTCGACCAGTGCTGTGGGGCGGATCGAGTATCAGAATTGCAAGATCGCCACCGTGATCGACGTTGCCAGTTTGATCGCTAGCGCCATCAACACCATTTCCATGACTGCCACTGTTGATCTGCAAGAGCGAGAGGTTGCCATGTAATCTTCAGCAACGGCCTTCTCGTCACAAGCCAAAGTCTATCGGTATATGAGGTAGACAGACAGAGTCTCGTTGAGAAGATAGTTCAGAAGACACATCTCGGAAGATAGATCAATGCCATCTGTTTACTTGACGGTTCTTTGTCTTACAGGTGCTTTCGGCGCCGGGCATCGTAGCTCCATCCCCAGCTTCATTAAGTATTGCAGAGCCTAAGAAAGAGCTAGTCGCAGCTCAGCCAGCGGTACAGATTACGCCCACTGCTACTTTGGATTGTGGCACGCTCCCAAATCCGGTGGACTCTCCAGTACGTATTACTATATATCTAACAAACGAAAGGCTACGGCCCCGGGTCTACAGCACAGTCGATAACCCGTCGATCTGTCCTGCCAGCACAAGTTGTCGGCTTCCGGCAGACTTATAGCAAGGGCTGCTTCCACCGTGCTCTCTACGGCGCTCGACGGCTGGTCTCAATCTTCCCTACTATTCACGTCAAAGTGACTTTCTCAGCCATGGCTAAAAAGGCATTTGCCAAGGACGGTGTGAACCTGTACCCGGTCTGCCTCCTTTGTTTCATTGGCTTGAGCTCTCTATCCTTCTCTTACACGTCTGCGGTTATCGGAACGCTGCTAGGTGTTTCCTTTGCGATGGATTTCTCGGAGATAAAACGATGACTCTCTACCAGGCCAACCGTCCTTTTTGGAATATTTCAGACTGGAGACCGCCTCCAATGGAACCGACCTCGAGTCCACGATGAACGGTATCTACCAAACCGGAGGCGTCATAGGAAGCCTGCTACTGCCGTGGGTGGCAGACAAGTGGAGAAATGGTCGCTCACCATTGTTAGTGGGCTCGCCTTCTCCCTGACATTTGAGAGCCGTGTTAACACCTCGCCAGCCTGCTATCCTAATTCTCATCTCCGGTGCCGTCATGACGGGAAGCTCGCACGTGGCGGAATTCATTGTGTTCCGATTTTTCGCTGGTGCTGGCGCTTGGATGGCCGCGGCAGCCTCGCTGGTAAGGACGCCCTCGCATCCCCAATCCCACTACTGCCTACCGAGTCTCACCATGAAATTAGCTGATGATGAGCGAATTGGTGCCGGCCAATCTTCGAGGCAGACTTGTTGAACTCCACGGGAACTTTTTTCAATGGGGCTACACCTCGTCTGCCTCGATTGGCTTTGGGTGCTTCTTCTGGGCCAACAACAGCCGAGCATAGAGGCTGCCTGTGGCCATACAGTGCCTCTGGCCGCTTGTCTTCCTGTCAGGGCTCTATTTCTGCCCTGAAATCCCCAGGTAAGTGCCCCAGGAATAGGCCGGATGGCGTTGCTGGACTCATGCTCGACAAAGGTGGCTGGTCCTGCAGGGCCGTGACGACGAAGCAAAGGGGGATCTCGAGAAAATACACACCCGCTCATCAAAGGGGCGCAATCTTGCCGACGCCGAGCTCCTTCAGATCCAGAGGCAGGTCATGATCGACCGGGAACTGGATTCTTCCTGGGTCCAACTCTTCAAGAAGCCGTCGTACAGAAAGCGGACATTCCTTGGGATCGGAACCACTGGAATCGTACAATTTGCTGGTGTCTTGGTCATCAACAGCGAGGCTCCTCTCTCCCCCTTCTCCCTCTCCCTCTCCCTTTGCCAAGACAAAAGTCGCAAACGGATAATGCTAACCTGGGGCAGACTACGGACCCGTGATCTACGGCCTCCTCGGTTACGACGAGCAGAAGCGACTTCTCTATCCCGCCATCTGGGTGACCTTTGGCTTGGGCCTGTTCTTCGTAGCACTGTATCTTGTCGACCTCTTTCCACGGAACCGACTGTTGGCATTTGGCATGTTTGACTGTACAGCTACATTGGCGGTCGAAGCGGCGCTCATTGCCAATTTTGTTCCCTCTACGAATACCCCCGCCCTGAAAGCCGCGGTCGCAATGTTTTACATCTACTAGTTGTTCTATGCCATCTGTGTCGACGGTTTCTCTCGCCCAGACATGCCCTTGTCACGACCTGTCCTCCTGACTGACGTGAGTAGGAGTTCAATTCACCTATCTGGGTGAAATCTTTCCAACCCACCTTCGCCCCAAAGGCGTCGGTCTAGGAATCGCCACCATGTCTGATGAATATCATCTGGTTGCAGTCCGCACCAACCCCACTGAAGTGAATCCTCCCTGTCCCTGCAAAGCGTCACAGTCCTGCCTAACCATGTCAAAGAAACATTGGGCCGAAATTTTTCTTGATTTTCATCATTCTGAGCGCCATGGGGAGTGCCCTCTTCCTGGTCTTCTGGTCTGACACGAGAAACATGCCCTTGGAAGAGATAAGCGCTCTCTTTGGGGACAAGATGAAGTCGCTGCTTATCAGGATGAGCTCGAGATCGACCTGACCACGCATATTGCACATGATCGTCAAGGTCCAACGACGATCAAGTCTGACAAGGCGAAATATATTGAGCTGTCGGAGTCAGTCCTTGTTGACAAAGCTTAGAGGATGAACAGCCCGTGGTATCTCTGTGGCCGGGAGTGGGTTGCGGAATCCCTTCGGCAGCGTCATGGACCTCAGGAGCGTAGCCTTTGTGAAATCATCATCTTGGTATTCGGCGGCGACACAGGGCAAGGGAGCCGAAGTGCGTGCCAGGGACTGTCTAGGCCTCGCGCCGACCTCGCGAGGCTGGTGATCTCGGGGGTGCCAAGGGGTGCCGAGCGTGCATAGCAAGATGGGTGATTACTAATGCGCCATAGCGGGCCAAGACATGTAATGACGGGGTCCAGGGTCAATCTTGGAGCAAATCGGGAATTGTACTGTACGAGCCGAGGAGCGAAGAAACTAATACTTGGCGAGTCAGTACGAGCAATACGAGGTAGTTTGATGAAGTCCCATGCCCTGTTGAAGAACGATCAGCCCTCCGTGAAATTACGCGGGCTAAACACGTCGACGAGCCTTAAACTATAGGTATTCAGGCACCAGGGAGCAACAGACGGCTTTCAACCGGTCACATTTCTCTGTTGATGCAATGGGTCACTGAGATATGTCTGAAAGACCTCTGGTGAGAAAGCCAAAGGCCTGTGTGCCATGTCACGAACGCAAGGTTAGATGCGACGCGACGCAAGTTGGATGTCCTTGCACCAAGTGCATCAGAAGCAACTACACCGAGCGATGTCAGCTCTTCGATGCGGTGAGGATGTAAGTCCCCGTCAAAGAGTCACAGTCTCGAGAGCCGGAAACTGACTGAGCGCAAGGCGGAGGGAGAAACACAAGAGAACGGTCGATGAGGCCTTTCCATGCACCTCGGCTGAAGATGGACGTGACGTTCCAGGACGATGTCCTCGCCCCGAACTACCTGCTGTAGCTCGGACAGACGACGACACACCCAATTTACACTCGACACACGCTACGCCCTTGAACGCCGTCAGCTTTGACCCAGTGGCCCAGCCAACATCAAGAACAGCCCAGCGAACGATAGGGAACAGACATCACATTCTCACCAAAGCCCACGAAAACAGGCCTACAGGAGAAAGCGTCGAACTCGACATCTCTCGGCACGTTTCGCAGTGGTCTGCCGACGGCGCTTCACCGGAGCAAAACGATCCCCATCACCAAAGTCGGGAGGTTATCGAGTATCATGAAGGAATTAACTCGTCGACAATTTTGGGGGATACCTTCGGCACCAAACCTCAGGGATTCGTGCGAATTACAATCCGCAATCCCGAGACACGCTTCCAATGGAATAGTTTCGAATTGGACGACTCTGACGCCCAATATTTACAGCGGAAAGGTGCATTTATAACTCCTGCCCGGTCAATATGGTAAGTGTGAGTCTTTTGCTCTGGGAATCAATGTTCGCTGAGCACATGTCGAGAATAGCGATAAATTCATCCGCCTCTATTTTGAACGCATCCATCCATATGCTCCTATCCTCGACCGAGCTCAATTCCTCCGCGACTACATGAACGGAATAGGCTCCACGTTCCTCATGCATTCGATCATGGCGAACGTTGTGCCATATGCCCCGATAGGACTTCTGTCTGAGGCAGGGTTCTCGGATCGGCTTATGGCACAAATGTCCCTATGCACAAAAGCACAACTACTTCACGACTTCGGCGTGGAGAAATCACAGCTGAGTATCTTGCAAGGCTCTTTTCTCCTGAGCTCGTTATTTTCCAGCCCCTTGGCTCACAGAGACTATCGATATTGGTTTATGAATGCCGTGCGACTGGCCACACAAATTGGGATCGACAAATACTGCACGGCGACCCACCTTGACCTGTCCACTCGGCAGTCTTTCCAGCGTATATGGTCGGTGTTATACATCCGAGATGTGCAGCTTACCTTGTCAGGGCTCAGCAACGTGAGGAGAATCATCGATGAGAATTGGAAGCCAGCCGACGTTACGGAAGCAGATGATGGGGACACTGAGGAATTAGTCGCGTTTGATCACTTAGTCCCACCCCTCACCAAGCTTCAAAAGGTATATTTTGCTCAGGCGGGCATGTTGGCGAGTTTAGGTTTGTGGTACCCTTATTGTCGATCTGTCCGCCTGGAAGCAGAACAAATCTAATTGACCGATATAGGAGCTCGATTCTTACAGATTTTCAAGACACAAGGACGGCCGCCAGCTAAGGAAGCCTGTCAGGATTTTGAAAAGAGTCTCTCATCCTGGCGGAAGGCTCTACCGACGGAGATGCACACTGAGAATGTTCAAGAATGGTCAGCCGGGAATGTCTGGGCTTTGGTGCTCCGAGCAACCAGCTATCGGTTAGAATGTGGCTTCTATCGATTGCTTACCCGGTATGATCGCACCACTGGGGACCAGGCCGTGCAACATGCATCTCTTAAGCAGCAGAATGCTATATTCGAACTGGACACCGTCATTGAGCGCATCATGCTCCACGGACTTATCGAGTACTGCCCGCTGTCTGTGTATGTCAGCTCTTGCCATGTTGCATTGCTCAGCGCCCAAGTTCTGGAGGGCCTCTGCTTACTAGGTGCATAGATTCATGTGCGCTTCCACGACCTTGGCGATGCATGTCGAGACGGCGCTGAAAACATTCCCCAATAGTCATCAACGTCTTGCGGCGCAAGCTCGTATTCACACCAGCCTTCTCTTCCTCGCGGCGGGTGGTGAGACCTGGCCCCATGCACGGCGTATCCTTAAGGTCTTCGAGGTCATCTTGGCTCGGACGAACCTCTCTCTCGATGGGACCGAGAAGGCGAATGCGGATCCCAAATCTACGCATCCCTTTCGCCAAGCTAACAATGAGAAGCAGACCGAAGTCACCGGGTCTAGTAACAACACCAACGATCCAAATTCGGGTGCAAATCCAGGCTCATCCGACCAGGACCGCGGCCCCGATCCCAGACCTCGCCACCCACGCGCACGCACGAACAGCTTTGCTGTCGATTCAGTACTGCCCGAATATGAGCCCCTGTTCGGCCAGGCCGCGGACGCACAACCCGAAGAATGGCTGCAGGACTTTCTCGAGCTAAACTACGTGGGGATTTGATGGGCCTGGGGAAGAAAGTAAACATATCCGTCTGGCGTCAGGCAGACAGGGACGGAAGAGACTACTCAGGATCGGACGAAGCGACTCTGTTCCTGCCTGCAGTAACATGTAGATGAGGAGAAACAAGCCACCAGCGATGAGCGCGAGACTTTTTTGAAGGCCGCCACTGCGCTCCCCACCCTTCCTGTTACGCTGGCCTGATACGCCACCAGTCAGTGTGCCGTTCGAGTGCGAGGGTATTGCCCGTAGCATACAAATACACGGAAATAGGGAGGGTGATCGGCAAGCAGGAGTGTTGCCCGTCCGCACCGAATATCCGTATTTCACTCCATCGGCACACGTGTCTCCTCACGGGCGCCGGGTGGCAAGGCATGGAGTGACCGGCTCCAGAGCCTTCAAGCTAAGCTTGCACTATGCGAGGTATAATGGCTACCGACCCTGCAACTGGAGAGAAGTTGGGATGGCGGCCTTGACCTCGCGACAAATGCTACATCGAACGTGTAAGCAGAGCGATTTCAGAGCCTTTCTACCTCTTGAAGACGGACACTAATCGAGATTGCTTCCCAGTGTGGAAAAAGGCGGGCTGATTGAATTAAGGTCAATCGATATATATCAGACAAATGGTGGATATTTGGAAAGTATACAGGAAAATCAAGGGTATCTCTGTGAAACAAATTAATTACATCCGTTGCCGTGCCCTCTCCACCCCCTTGGCCGACCAAAAAGGATCCCAAATTCTGGAGTTGATTGATCCTTAACATTCATTCGTGGTGTTTCATATCTTCTTCCGTGATTTAGTGTCATCATCCGCCTTCCACCAGACCAAAACCAAACGCCGATGCCATGCTTAAGAAGCTGCCAAAATTTGACATCCTACCCCGATTCAAAAGAGCTTCCTGGATAACTGTTCGTCCGGTGCTCGTGCTTTTTCCGCCGATGGCACGCGGTCCGTCTCCGATGTTTGGTGTCACTCAAAGTGCGAGGACAACCAGCCCTGCCAATGGAAAGGGAGGTCTGGTATATCTCATGCCTGGCCGTCTTTGCCAGACCCATGCGTATTCCTGTAATGACTTGCAAAGTAAGTCATCTGGGCAACCAAAATAAAGTTGAAGCCCGATGCTTTTTAAAAACAGAGCTCTGTGGTGAGTCAAGCTAAGAACCCGTACTCTCAGGCATAGCGATCAGTCCATGTCTCCGGCGTCCGTTGTCGAACTCGACTTGTCGCTGGCTTCTCATCTTCTTCTCGTTCGGTCTCATCATCATCTTCGTCCGACTGCAGCTCCACGTATCTCTCAGCGTCTGGTCACTCTCTTCCGCCCTCTTCGTCACACAAAGAAGGGCAAAATAGGGATGATCTTCGAGAGAAGAAATAGTGAGACTGGGGCAGGCAAATGACAGGATCTATGCTCTGGAAGCGGTGAGACTCACAGCTTGGGTCCTAGGTCCTCCCGGCCTGTCCCTAGCACTGTACGTGTGGAAACCAGACCCGGCTCGATATTCTGGTGGGGCAGCGGCATCGACGCCGGAGTGGAGTGCTGGTGTTGTAAAAGACGATGACGGCGAGGACGACGCTTCGGCGTAGCCTGCAAGACTCAAATGTCTGGTGCCGGGCACGAGCGAGGCTGGAGAAGGCTCTTCGTACATCGGACTTTCGAGGCCTAAACCGGTCTCTTCGAGTTGGCGAGCTTCGTACAGGCCGAATTGTTGTTCAATCTCCGCCGCAATTGCTGCCTCGGTCTCACGGACCTGAGCCGGCGGGGTTCCTCCTTCAGCTGAGATCTGGATCGGCGTCTTGAGAGTAATATGGCTGCTTGAGACATTGGCACCTGGGGTACGAAAGGAAATATTCAGCTCAACAGCATAAGTTCTTGAGATGATACAGGAATGGAACGTCGGCACAAATACTCTTGGTCGACCGCTGCTGGATGGGGAAGGAAGGGCGATCGGGACCGGGAGGCTGGCGGTGTAGAAAGGGGAACCAAGTTCATAGGTGCATGACGGCTCGGGGATTGTTGAAGATGTCGAGGTCGTGGAGTACCCCGACGGTCTTCTGGAGAGATCTGATGAAGAGAAGCTCCCACGCTCTGAAGGATTGTGGCGGACCCAGGAGACAGTCGATAAACAGCGGGAAGATAAGGCAACGCTCTCGGGGTAGATGCCATGCAGAGTGGACCAGTTGTCGTGTTTGCGACTCTCTGGGATGACTTTATATGGCGCGGCGCCGAAGAATGTGTAGACCTTCAATTTGCTGACGATGGAATCCAGCTGCGGAGGTACGTCGTCTGCAGACGCAGGATCGAAGCGTAAGTTGATGGTTGCCATTGAAGAGATGGGTTCTTCCTGCCGCCTCTGCGGATGTGGAAGGCGGAGGCTTCTGGGCTGAGTGGTCTCGGCGGTCAAGCGGCCAACCTTACCGATCTTGAAGAGGCCCTTTTTGACGCTCTTCTCCTTGCGCATGACATGGTCCGACTCGGTCTCGTCAATATTCAGCGGCGGCGCCTCTTCTCTGGCAGGGGCAATCCTGATGCGCTCCGCCTTGTCGGCTAATTCCAAAAGCCTGCCGACGGCGTTCCACTTTGTGATCCTAGCACGAATGCTGTAAGTAATCTTGGACATATCGGGCGCAAGATCGTCCATAAGTGTACGACCTTCCCCAGAGACGCTGGGGTCACCCAGGCTTGGAGGTAGCTGCAAGTGTTGTTTCCTGATCTCTTCATTGTCGGCCTTGTGCGAGCAGATGAAAGGGAGTAGCCTGTCGGGAACAACAAATGTGAAAGGGACGGAGTAGCTCACTCCCGCTTCGAAGGTGCCATTTTCAGGTAGCAGGCTTTCGGGGATCGGCTGCTGGACCTTTAGGAATGTATGTCTCCCTGTCGTGCGACCAGTTGTGGGGGCAGTAGTTGCGATCCTTTCGACGTATGTGCAACTCTGGCCCTCAAATGTGATACTGAGGTCATCGAACGAGGTGTCCTTCTCGAACCTGACGTCCACGCGACCCTTGATCTCATCGTATGTGGAGTACGAGTGAACAAAATCCGCCTCGCCATCTAGCACGATATCGATTTCGCTCTTCTTGCGCAGACCGATTGCCGTAGCGATCGCTGAACCTCGTCTTTGCGAGGCAGGGAGGGCCAGTGATCGCGACCGAGCAGAGTAGGAAGGGACTGTGGAGGAGAGGAAGGAAGGCATCTCGCCGGAGACTATCTGACGAGGCGTGCTCATCGTGAAGGAAGGAGAGAGAGGAAATCAGGATGGTGTGTAAATGAGTGGGTGGTGATAACAACCGGTGAATGCTGGCGATTGGGGACTCGGCTCTAGCGAAGCCGTCGATCCGTCTCAAACGAGGGGTCACCGTGGGTTGTCGTCCAGACAATTGCCAGATTCGTGCTTCCAAGACACTTGGGACACTTGGACGAGCTCTCCAGAATGCGGGGGGGTTGATCAGCTGAAAGGCTGCAGCACCAGCAGGCGTAGGGTGGCGGGTGTGATTGGAGAGATAAGGATAGAGCGGAAGAAGAAAAAGTTCAGGCACACAAAGCAGGGGATGGGCATGGGACTATATGTCTTGTCAAGGACTGCGTATATCGATCACAAGATGATCTCTGCTGACTCGACACAGTCATATATGCTAATTCGTAAGCCCCTCACCGACACTGCGAGAATTCTTCAAAAGGCGTATGTGTGGGAAATGAATCTGCCCATTAGCGTAGTGAGTCATTGAGGGCAATTGACATTTGCGGTTGTTTTGTATAGATGCAGCATGATGTGATGGGAAGGGCGAAGGGCCTGAAGGGCGGGCCACAGAACACCAACAAACTGGAGCCCCGCCCCGCGTACTGCTCTATCGCGTACTCCTTAACCAATTGTAGGGGGGCTGCCCGCCTGTGGACCCGAGCCCCCGGGGCGTCTTCCATGTGGTTCAGGTGGGCTTTGGCGGTCCCTTCCAGGCGTGCTAGGCCCTGTCCAGTAATCGAGTGGGTGCCTGGCCTTTGGCGTAAGCCTTGTGTTGCGGTAATAAGTACAAGGCAGGGGAAAAAAAGGTCCCCAGCTCCACCATCTACGCCCTGCGACGATTGTCGTGCTCGACATCTCGCCTCCTGTGGTGCCTGGTCAGTTTCTCTTTGTCAACGAAATCCATCTTACCAGCATATACCCAAGTCAAATTCGACGACATCTTTGCCAAGTGTACTAAAAAAAAAAAAAAAAACGAAAAAAACTTGTTCCTGCCGCCATTGCCATACGTGAATATTACCTGCATCCGATGTACGGAGGAGGCTTCAACTGATATCCACCCACGTGCTCAGAGTCTTCTTCCCATCCCGCTGTCTCGACTCGTATTACTCGCGTCAGCCTGACCTCGTATGGATCAGCAAAATTTTCCATTCACCCATGCACTGAATCCGGTCCTCAAGGATACGATAGTTCCCATCGTCCCTGCCAATGCGTCGAGCACGCGGTACGCCACTGTTGATATCTGCTCAAAGACCGAAGGGGGAGGTCTCAAGTCATGGTCTCGTATTAGTTCAATGTGGTCGGGATAATTGCTATACATGGCAACCTAGACCTTTTCAATGCCGTCTATCATAAAAAGAGTTCTCCCTTATGAGGCCATGTGGGGAAAGAAAAGTCGCAAGGAATTACCTAGGTGGACTGACGGTTCAATCCACTTTGACGCCCCCATATATCCGTCGAACAAACATGTACGCCGTCAGGAACCCAATGGTGCCCGTGGCCAGCGAATACACGGCACAAGCAAGGGCGCTGTAGCTGAAAAACAACAAACTGCTCACAAACCTGTCAATGTGTAATCGAGTGGCATAGTACCACACCGAGTATACAAAGATCCAAAAGCCCGACGCTCCGCCAACGCAAAATGACTGCCACCACCAGTGGTAATTCTCAGCACAGAGTTGTATGTACGTCGCGATGATGACCGTCTCGACAATCGTGACCGACAGGAGAGCGGAGATGATGCTCAAAAACCCAAAGACGTAGTAATAGGATGATTTGTCCAGATAGAGCGATTTAAAGACAAAGATGAGCTCGATGAACAGCACAGCAAAGGCCACGAGCCCGGCCCCCAGAGCCAGTGTGACTTGCTGTTTCATATACCACGCCTGCGGCGGGATTTGGCGAGGGATGGCGTTCGTCTTGGTCGGGTGTTCCCAGGCTGGGGATCTGTAGAAGCCCCAATACGACCCTAGGTGGACGAGCGGGAGTTGGATAAGCAGCCAGAGACACGCCAGCCCCAGGAGAGTCGAGAATGGCAGTGCAGTCGAAGAAGCTTGAGCCCAGCAGAATAGGTTGAGGACGAAGACGAGGGCGAACAAGAGCCCAGGGAAGAGCAGCGCGGTCTGGTCCGCTCAGTCAGTACACCCGCGCACCACCAATCTGGTCCAACGAGAACTTACCATCATTGTATTCTTTCGCCAATTCTGGCCGCCGAAGGTCTTGTAGACTCGCGCAGAGAAATATCCGGAAAACCCGCCCGCAAATACGAAGAGTCCAGCGCCCACGCTCCAAAACCCTCCGCGCCAGCTCGGATTCAGGATGCCGGCACAGCTGAGACCCAACAGTCCTACAATCACAAACACCAGCTGGATCCCAGACCCTATCAAGGGAGCAAGGAGACCTCCATATGGCGGCGGCCTGAAAACATCGCCGTGAAGCAGTTTCCAGCCGGTGATTTCTTCCAGTGGTTCCTCATCCGACGACAGATCATCGTCTGGGCTCGTGTCGGAGATCTTCTCCAGCAGCCCGCTGCTTGACTTGGTTTTCTCGCGTTTGCCGATCTTCAGTCGGGCCTCTTCGAGCATTCCGTCACCCCGGCCTTTGACATCCCCCTGCATTGTCCGTCCCCAGATGACAATGCAGATTGCACCCAGAATGCCCGATATGATCAGGGAGTTGACAATAGCCAGCCAGTGGGTGAAGGAGCTCTCGGCCTGATCATTGAAATACAGATCCCAACGATTCGACCATTCTACCCCGCGCTCTTCGAAAAAGTAGACCGAGTAAGTGTATGGGATCGTCATGGTGGCGCCGTCTTCCATGTCTACATGGCCTTCGGGGATGTAGGAAGAATCTGCGTACTGTTCCATCAAGTTGGTACTGTTGCCAGGAAGATAGAGGGCCAACGGCTCCTGTTCACCTGACACGTCGAGTGGACAGCCAGTCTCGTTGCGATGCCCTCCATGGATGCTCTTGGGATACACCTCAAATCCGACAATGACTTTACCGCCACTATCCCCGGCCTTTCCAGGAGCCGGTCGCCAACGGACCACAAGTGTATGATGGTTGTAAAGGTAGAACATCTCTTGACCCGTGGCGACATCGAAATCCTTGTATCCCATCTTGAACCCTGATGCATAGTACTTCCGAGTCCGATCCACGGTGACAAAGGAGGTGGCTCCGGGGAGATTGTCGAGAATCCACTCGGTGACATATTCGTCTTCAATCAGTTGCTGAGCCCATTCCACCTCTTTCCGGCCCACCACCCGATCGCACAGGTACTGACAATCGATGTCCTCTCCCATATTGATCTCCAGGTCGGAAGTCTTAATCCTGTCCCCCCGAAGGACCTCGCCCAGATTGAGGGGAACGCTATGGCCGCTGGCGAAGGAGGAGCCATGGTGCTTGTGGCCGGTGGGAGGGCAGACAAAAGGCAAGTCGAAATATGCATACTGGAGCTGGCTTTTATCTGAGTAGACCTTGTTCACGAGCAGCGGTATGTTCTCCTCGTCTCGGTAGCTTCGTATTGACACGCCTGTGCATCGTCAGTGTTGCCCAATTCATCGACACGGCCGAATATGGATGAAGCAGTATACCTGGGATATAAAAGGCGTGTGATAAGCAGGAGAACAAGAGGACCGCGCGACTCAGCCAGGAGACGCGGAGCCGGACGTCTAGAGACATTGTCAAGAGGACAGGATCAGATTCCTAGCGAGTGGAATCGGCACAAATGGCCGGCTTGCGGGAAGAAAGAGGAATCAAAAGAAGAAGAGAAGAAGCAGAAGAGGAGATAAGTGTTGGTGGTGGTCCGAGGGAGCAACTACGTACAGCCCATCGACCTAACCTAAGCTCAACCGAAGCTGGGGGAAGGATAGAAGACGGAGATTCGCAAGCGCAGCCAAACAGAATACTCGGTCCTATGCTGTGCTGCAAGGCCCAATGCAAGACGCCTGACCTGGGGATGCAGACTGAGGGAGACCAGAAGAAGGTTGCAGTGCGTGTTTGTTCCGTGTCTAGATCCTCATCTCGTCCCTCTCTTGTCGATCGCCATGTTCCTTTTCTTTTCTCTCGGTAGCATCAGAAGCGTTGGGTGGAACTTGACGAAGCGGTGCTTAGTGGATCACGTCAACGCGTGTCCGGATGGGGAGGAAGAACTGCAGGATAATAGGATTGGTGGGCCTCAATCCTCAATAACTCTTTATGGGCGGGCATTAGGCAAGCGTCCGGGCTAGGGATGTCTGGAAAGCTAAATTTTAGGTGGCAGGCATGCCTAGTGACCTAACACGCCTAACAAGTACATATAGTAAGCCCCGACAGCAGCCCGCAATTGAAGCATCGAAGATCCTTGAGGGCACCACAGGGGATGTGGCTTGCCTGCGTTGCCCAACGCTTCAGCCGCCTTCTGCCCTCTTCCTTCTGACTCAGCCAGGCACCTACATACAGAGGCGTTCTATTCCTTCCATCTCGTCGGCAAGCCTGTCAGAGACAAAGGCAGATTCGCCTCTTTTGCCATTATCTACAGGGTATGCAAAATGCACCCATGAAGCGCTCAGCGCCCGCCAAGACTCGGTTCTCAATCTGGTCCGAAACATAGCCTGCAAACCACAGTTGGGCCAGTTGCACACCGACCGACTTCAGCCTGTATGCGATATCATGCTTGATCATGCCCATCTCTATGGGGAATGCCTGGCCAGCATTCAACTAGACAGTAATATATTGGTGTTAGAGGTCATTGAGGTGTGGAAACGTGTTCGGGCCGGTCCCTCCTGATGTTCGACATATCCGGCTTCGTCTTCCGAACTTGACGACATCCCATCTCAACATCCCCTCACAATGGGCTAAGGCAGGAGGAAGAACACCACTCCATCTAGTCTTGTACTTGTAAGTTGTCTTCCCAGATCCTCAATCAGGAAAAGGGACAGGAGTCGCCGTCGCCCTTGTCAATCAGGTAAAGAGAGAGATCAATCTCAGGTCACCCCAATATTACTACATACTATCCAGAAATCAATACTGTGAGAAAGACATTTGTCGTCACGCCATCAACACCATGCCTTTCGCGACCATCAACGGCCACTCGCTGCACTACACAGACATCGCCCCAGCATCATCGTCATCATCATCATCCTCCTCGTCATCGTCATCACCACGCACTCTCATCTTCGTCCACGGTCTCGGATCAACCCAGAACTACTATTTCCCCATCTTCCCCTTCCTAACGTCCTACCGGTGCATTATCTTCGACAACTACGGCGCCGGCCGCTCGCCCTTCCAAGCCGGGACGGAAACCTCCATCCCCTCCATAGCCAGCGACGTCCTGGGTCTGCTCTCCCACCTGGGAGTCGACAAGGCTATCGTCCTGGGTTACTCCATGGGCGGCATGGTGCCGACGTACCTGGCATCCACGTCGCCCGACCGCGTGGAGGCAGGGATATGCATCGGGCCCGTCCACCCGAGTGAAGCCGTGGCCAACGTCTTCAAACAGCGCGTCCCCACGGTCCAGGCCCAGGGCATGGAATCCATGGCCAACACCATCCCTAACGGCGCCACGGGCCCCGCGACCACCGCCCTGCAAAAGGCCTTTATCCGCGAAATGCTCCTCGCGCAGTCGCCGGGGGGTTACTGCGCAAACTGTCGCGCCATTGAACTCGCCACGCCTCCAGAGTATGCAAACGTACGGTGTCCCATGTTGATCATCGCGGGCGATCAGGACAAATCCGCCCCCTTGGCTGGGTGTCAGATGATTTTCAACCAACTGGGCACGCCTCCCGAGAGGAAGAGGTTGCACGTGTTAAAGGGAATTGGCCATTGGCATTGTGTTGAGGCGCCGGACGAGGTTGGCCGGTTTGTAAGACAGTTTGTGGAGCAATTGTAGGATGAATTGCTTCAACACCACAGTATGGACAAGATGAACAGAGTTCAAGCCCTTCTGCGGAGCTCCTTGAATAGCAATACCATGGGAACCAAGCCAGCTCTTTGCTGCAGGATCCGTCCAAGCGACTGACAACACGTGAAGATATTTTGATTCTCGATATACTACCATGCTCTGAATAGGGAATTCGGTCAATTGTTGTTGTATTTTTCCACGACTCCGTGCGTTTCAGCTCTGCCTGCCAGAGCTTCTTTTAGACATCAACATCACGCTCCAGGTCCAACAACGACTCCTTGCAGTGCCCGTGGCTCGTATGATGCTTCAAGGAGCATCACCCTACCTACACCATTCTCCTCAATTGAGGAGCGACTTCCCCCATCTACCGGCCTCTTAAGCTTCTCCAGGTACAAGCCGTCTTTGACTGTACAAGCGATATGTCCCCAAACACGGAAAAGCGTCCGTCACGCGTGGACGCTCGCTCGCCTCAATCCACAAATCTCGGTCCCGCTAGAGCAGAATCACATGCATGCCTGCCAATGTGCAATTCAATCTCAAATGACACAACAAAGGAAAAAAAGAATGAAGCCCTGTAAAACTGGCATCTCAGTACCCTTTCCTCTTCGGCTTTCGAATGACGCCGTCAGATTTTCGGGCTGCCGAAGATGCAAAGACGCAAAGACCTTCCCAAAGCGATTAAGAATTGATATTTTTTCTTGACGGGGTAAATTTTGGAACCCTGTTTCCCCAGGCCTGGCTCCCATATCCACAAGATGTCCGTCCGTACTTGGGTGATTTCTACCCAGCATCAACAGCATTAAGTCAATGGACGCCACGCTAGAAATGCCAAACAGACTTTTGTCAATCATATACCGTTCTAATACGAACAAACGAAGTGAAGACGGCCGTTCTGAACGCTCGACAACAGACTTTTGGAGCTCACAGAGCCACGTCCAGGACCAGGCTTACATCCTGAACTTGCGGTCCAGCCAGGTCTTCCAGGACTGGTATTAGATCCAGCAGCTCGTTGTCGTGTGCATCCGAGAACCAGGAGCTTATTGGAACTGCGTGTTGCGGGTGAAAAATGTAAGACGTGGGAGAATTGTCAATGATGATGGTTTCCTTTAAATCTCGGCCGACTTGTGACAGATCCTTGGGCAATATTAGTTCGGAACAAATGCAGGTGGATCTCTTTTTGGGCCAACGTACCTTGACATAATTTCCTTGATGGTTGTAACAGCTCTCCCTGAAGAGCCTGTGATGAACAACGTGGTGAATGTCTAGTTGATCTAGTAGTGGGTCGCCATATTTTGATACAGAAGCAGTAAAGACCACCACCTCGTACAGCTCCCCAACTCTCTTCATAAATGTATCTACGCCTGGTCTCTTGATCACGTAGACATTGTGATACTGGCCTTCAATTTCGACGGGAATGGTGAAGTCGGCTTGGTTTAGGATCTTGAAGCTGCTGTGTACCAGGGTCTCATCCAAGTCGAGAATCAAACACTTTCGTCCTTTTAGATGAGGCTGTACGGGAGGTAGAAGCCATGATTGCTTCTCCGGTGCTGCTTCTGGGACCGGGGGAACTTCCTTGGGCGCAAACTGCTCTTGTCTTTTGGACAATGGCGGTGGTGGAGGAAGAGGTACTTGTGGTTGCAGTTCTGCAGGCTGAGGTGGCTCGTCCAACGGCTCTTCATCAACCACTGGAACAGCGGGAGGGGCCTCTGACATCTCCACATCAGAAGCCGTCTTCTCATCACCCTCATATCGTTGCGGCTCCGCAGGATGCTCTGCATCGGTGGGTGTTGCTGCTATCACATTGACATCCGGTTTGGAAGATGGTTCAGGCACGGTGATAGTAGTTGATTTGATCTGGTCCTCATCGTCGTGGGATCTGACATCTTGTTCAGTGAGAGTCGAAGGTGGCATTGTCCCGCTGGTGCCAGGAAGCGTGACCTTTTCATGATATGCTTCCTCCCGCGATATCCTCGGTCGGGGCTCGTCAGGCACCTTCTTCTCCATTATTTCTGCTTTCTCTTCCTCTCCAGCTTTGCCTCGTGCAGTTGCATCATCGACTGCGGTGTTGCCGTCTAAAGTCTTCTCGTTCTCCACGACCTCATTCTGTTCTTGCGGTCTGGACGTCCTTTGAAGCTGGGGTTGGATCTTGATCTTCTTGGCTGCAATATCGCGGTCGTCTGATTTGGTGTCATCAGGATATTCGGTGGAACTGCAACAGTTCAACAGGGCGAGCAATCCGCTACGAGCTTTCTTCTCGATTTTGGGAGCTGCGGTTTGGGGAAGAGGCGGTACGGGTTCTTTGGTGTTTTCCGCCGGCCGAGCTGCTCTGAATGACCTTCGACTACCTCTGCTATTGTTCCTGCTTCGGCTGAGTAGACTTCGTTTCGAGCCTCGCCTAGGCGACGGAGGTGGATCATCAGGCGCGGTTGGTACAGGAGGTGCGTTGGCAGGGTCTGCGGCTCTCAGGTTGGAAGACGTGCGAGAAGGAATTTTGACAAGCGACGGCTGTTGTTTAGGCTTCTCTGTCATTGTCTCGGTGGTTTGGGGAGCTTCAGGAGCGACCTGGGGTGAGGAGGTGGCAGCAGGAGTGGCAGCGAAAGCGGCGTCATTTTCTTGTCCTTGCAGAGAGGCGCCTAGATGAAAACACGTTAGAAACAAGAGCGCGCCATCGCGGCCAGAAGGTCGCAGGATCAGAGACCCGATTGAGATTTGATAGTGAAAGGTCGGACCGTACCTGACGAGGGCCGAGTGGCAGCGCTGCCACTCATGTGGGGCGACAGACTGGCCTGCAGAGGCCTGCTCTTCGGTGTGTGCGCAGATGGGGGAAGCGGATAAATTTCGAATCATGCGAAAAGGCCGCGAGCAGTGCTCAAGATGATTATCGAGATGGAATGGAGCAGTTGCGCGCAAAAGAGCGGCGGGTGGACAGAGGTGTGAGGTGCGAGCGACGAGACTGAAGCGGCTGAACGGGGGCAAAAGATGACGGAGAGCAGAAGATATGGAGAGGTTGCAAGCCGGGTGGCTGGTCAAACGATGGATAGCAGGTCGCAGGGAACTGGATTCATCTAAAGATGGAGATAGGGAGAGGCGCGTCGACGTCGCAAGATACACCACATGGGATACAAGCTGGTACTTGAGAGGATCGCAGGTTGACAGGAAAGCTGCGGATTGAGGATCGAAAGAAGTGTCGAGTAGCAGGCGGCGGCGGTGGTAGCGGTAATGGTGGTGGTACGTACAGGCTGGTGCAAGCTGGCGCAGGCAGGCGCAGGGAACTTGGTCGTGCTTGTGCTTGGGCTTGGAAGGTGAAATAGCAGCCGGGATTCGATCAACTGGAACCGCTACTACTTGTTAGGTACTGTACCGGGTACCTCGTAGGTCTTGATGCCCACCTTGACCACCCCAAGGGCAAGCGTGTCCACAACCCACCGCCCACTACCCTTTGTCCACTCTACCACTTCTCGCCCAGTGTCCACCCATCTCCATCCCCCATCCATCCACAACCCATTTACCGAGTACCTCGTACCATTCATCAATCTGTCCATCCATCCCTCTTCCTCCTCTGAAGAAGCTCCGGCGGCTTTGCGCTTGTCACTTGGCCCGGCTTCCTTCAACGCAGCGCATGCAGGCGCCATTCGCAAGTCCTTGTCCCAGACCTCGCTCCTCCCTCTCGGCCCGTTGCTCTATTACTAGGCACCTAGACTGTGAAGCGAGAAGACTTCTCTTTGCTCCTTGGGGCTGTCTACGGTTCTAACCCGAGCTCCAATGATCGTCTGTCGAGGTAGGGGTCTGGTCGATCATGTTGCCAGCTGCTGAACTCTTCACAGGTTCCTTTCCTCTTTCGGTCTCGACTCGAACGCCTCTTTTGCCTCCTTTGCCTCTTGGGCCTCATTTTGCTCTTTTACCATCGTATGTACGCCTGCCTGTCACCTCCCTGTCTACCCCATCGTCCTTGCTTGCCGCCTGCCGACCCTTGCCGATCATTGCTAGCTCGGACAACCTCCATCACCTTCTATCCCCATCAACCATTGCAATCCCCACGGTTTCGATGTTTGCTACGGAGTGCAATGATTGCTTGCATCTCGGTCTACTCCACGATACAGCCGGGGCTAGTGCTGGGCATCAATCGCCATTGACCGGGGACTGCTGGTCATTACCCACCTCTGCGCTCGGGCGGAAATTGAGCAACAGCAGGGGATTGTCCGCTTCGGTAGCCCCACGAATCGCAGCCGCTGGATCATGCGGACGGCTCGGACTCGCTAGCACTCTCTGGGCGCGACGAGAGTGAGTTGCCAACCGCTAGCCTGGATTCCCCGACATCACTTCGGCGGTTGCCAGCTCAGTCGAGAGCTTCGAGCCGCTCCCCACGCTAAAAGACCATGCTAGTTTGTGATGGACCTGATCCCTTGTGCTGTTTGCTTTGTAGCCGCCAGTCCCTTTTCCTACTCTGTTCCCTTCCCATTGTGAGCAGTTTCAAAATTTGTTTTCGCTCAAACCTGACTACCAATAGTGAGCGAAGAAAGCAAATTACCGTATTGGGCACCTGAACTGGGTCCGTTGAAAGGCGCAATCACATTCGCCGTGGCGTTTGCCATACGACCGGGTGTACAGTACGAGGTACAGGTTTGACACGAGCTTGATGCTTTATCCCCTGCAACCACATGGGCGTTCGAGGAGCCTGCATCGAACCTCTCTGGAATTTCCACGTTACTTTCCGTCAGGATCCATCATCTGAGGCTCCGACCACGAGCATGGCTGTCCAGCTGCGGTTTCAAACGGCGCGTACTGAGGCGTCGAATGCATCAATGGCATTCAATGTGGCTTGTTCATGCAGGTATGCTCTGGTATAAAAAGGAAAATGATTCTTTTACGAGGTATTCAACCGACACGCACACACACTTGTTCTTCCACCTGTCTGTTTTCTGGCGCCAGGGCATCGTTACTCCTTTCGGAGCATGACCTTGACCCGGAAATCTATCGGTTTAACGAACCAATAATTCACGGTATCCCATTCACGCTCGGGATGCTCCAGTTCGAAGTCGAACCTCCTCACAAGTTGTGGGATCAATTTGGACATCTCCAAGAATGAAATGTGTCGACCTATGCACGTTCTCGCTCCGAGTCCAAACTGATACGGTGTTAGCAGAGGGGTAACCTGTGGTTGACGAGATCTCACTTACCGGTAGGTAATAAGCATCCATCATCTTGAGCTTTTCACCGTCTTCCTTCTCAGCTTCAATCCATCTTTCGGGTCGGAATCGTTTGGCATCTGGCCCAAAGACGTCCTCATTATAGTGAGCACACCAACTATTGAGTCCAATAGTGGTGCCTTCAGGAAAGAATTGACCACAAATCTCCACGCCGCCTTCAGGTACAACTCTCCACAATGGCAGACCGGTGGCAGCGTGCATTCTCAGCGCCTCTTTCATCACCGCCTGCAGATAGGGCATCTCCTGGCTTTCTTTGAACGAGACAGCTGGATTGCCGCACCTACCCTGCTCCTCGAATTCCTGAATCTCCTTTCGAAGCTTTCGCATCGTGTCCGGATACCTGAGCAGGTTGTATAGGATCGAGGATAGGCTCACCGCGGTCTAGTGTCCTCGACGGGATCATGTTAGCATGCCGATCTCCAATTGCACCAGAATAAATTCGATCGCCTCGCATACATCTGCGTGGTAATTGGGGAATCTTACCGTGTCGGAGCCGGCTATGATATTCGACAAGCCCATCATGAAGACATGATAAGGGGTTACCTTCTGCGGATCATGCTGATTTGCCACCAGCAATTTCTCCAAAAAGTCCATCGGTGCATTCTCGTCTCTTTCCCCAATCTTCTCAACGTCGACGCCGGTTTTCTTCTCTTCCTCTCGTTGTCTGATCCTCTCACTCACGTACTTCATCAGCCACACTCGACCTTCACCGCCGCCAATCCCGAGACGACTCGAAAGGTTGAAGATCAAGGGATGCCACTTGGCGTACACGCCCACGAGCGCACCGTATTTCAAGACACTGTGCAGCGCCTTCAGCAATCCCGAAACATCCTCGCCTTTATCCAAAAAGCCGAAGCGTTGAGAGTAGGTAATGTCGCCAATTACATCGAATGCATAGCATTGAAACCAATGCGCCATGTCGATAGTCTGACCTTTTGCGGCGAATTCAGACAACTTTCGCCCAAAGATCTCGGCGCACGAGTCTACATAGGACTCGTAATTCACCAAACTCGACATCGAGTACATAGCCTGAAACCTTTTGCGGGTCTCTGCATGCCTCTTCATATCCCTGTCCGGGAACAAGGTCCAGCGGTTTGGGTCCGGATGCTGCCACGCATAGTACCAGTCGCTCTTTGGGAATTTGGAGTTGATACTGTATACCTTTTTGACCACTTCGGGGTGATCAATGCTGTACATGTCCTGCCCGACTCGGACGATGGGCCCGTATTTCTTGTGTAGGTCGAGGTCATCATGTTCCCAGTGGCCCTGAGCGACTCGCCAAAAGTAATAGAAGCGGCCGAAGCGGGCAACGAAGGGACCCGGGACGCTGCGAAGTGGAGATGTCAAGGTTTTGTATAGGAAGATGGCGATTTGGCTGGTGAGAAGGAAAGCGGTGGCCCAGAGGGCATAGCGGAGGAGGATGCCTGTGGGCGAGGAGCCGTCGTTCGCCTCAACAACGGACATGATGCTGACGGTGGGTGGGTTTCGCCAGTGCAGCGGGTCTCGGTGTCGATCGATCTCGTAGATGTACTGGTCCTTGTACTTGTTCGTGATCGAAAAATGTCTAATTACGAATTTACTCGCTGGCCAAATCCGGTGTCGTCTTCCTGTTGTACGTCCCTGACCTTGCAGGTCCGAGATCTCTCGGACAGGAAATGCGCCGCTTTGTGAGATCTGGCAAACGCAGTCCTTGCGGAGATATGGAGCAAAGTACCGTTCTTCCGAGCGCCTTTGCACAATTGCCGATCGACGCCTTTTCTTTCGTTATGGAGTAGCTACCAAAATCGGCGCCAAACGGAGTCAGCAAGGGACTGCGAGGACAGAGGGAGGGACGGAGGAGGAGTAAGCCAAACGATGCATTTATATGGGTGTGTGTATGTGTGTGAAGTGTATATACTCAGCGGAGTACTCGTCAACGTCTAGGACGGGGATAGGGGGTTCGGGGGTTTGGGTTCTTATTAGTTACTGTGTATGACTACCTACCGATAGTACTATGATTATGATGATGTCGATCGACTTGTAATATGTAAGATCGAGGGCGGGGGGAGGGTACCCTTGTGGACTGGGATTGGAGCAGAAGTTAGAACCTAGCAAACGACCTCGCGGCTGTTGTCGCGTCGTCTTTCTTTCTCCAAATGCCGATGGCACATGTCCCCAGGTAGGTAGTGATTAGTTCGGAGCCGGTAAGCTGTGTAGCCCGCCACCCATGGCTATGGAACTAGCACCCCGAGATCCGCGGGGGAGTGGAGGTTTTGGGAGCGAAATGTCCGAGTTTCGTCTTCTGCCTGGCGTGTACGAGGGACAGGGAACGCGTGGATGAGTGAATACCGCCAGATGAGTTGCTCCCCCCCCCAAAAAAAGACCTGTCTGTGTGACTTTATCTCGCAAGTTCGGGCCAGTATCCGCGCATTCGTGGTGCTACGTACCTGTACCTTCCGTACGTAAACATAGTGGTGCAGGTGTGTATGTAAGCAGAGGGGAACAGAAAATATTGCCTAGGAGGGAAAGAAAGTAAAAGTACACGGTATAGCAAACGTCAGGAAAGGGCGCCTGCGTCAGAAAATCCGGCATTTGCTCTCGTCCCTATCTATGCATGCTCTGTTCGCACAAACAGGTCTCTCATCCTCTTCCCCTATCTCGCACGACTCAACAACTAGATCCGGCGTTGGCCGCGTGAGCGCGGAATTTGAATCGAGGTGGTGTCTATATCTCGGTACATGGATTCTGGATTCCGAGGGCAGGGCCTGCAGGGCGGAACCATCTGGTTTGTTCTATTTCGATGATTCGAGGCGAGGGAGGTATGTAAATCCGGGGGGGAGGAGCCAAAGCCGGATGGTGATAATGCGAAGGATTTGGATCTGCCGAAGAGCTAGGGAGCTTAGCTAGGCGAAGCGGATCTCAGCCTTGTCTCGGACTCAGCGCGGGATCGGATGTGAGCTCGGCAGATACAACCAGCATCCTTGGGCCCATTTTAGTATTACTGCCTCCATTTGGCTGTGCTGACCTGACATGAGGCTTTCGGGGATGAGCCGAGCGGGAAATATTTTGTGCGAGTTTTGTCGAACTTGTCTTGCATCTGACATTTTGCGGAGCAAAAGTCGTTGTTGGATGGACTTGTCCGCCGTAATACCGAACCACCATCACTGAGCGAGGTTGATACCTCTTTCACATCTTCCGCTACCTTCAGATCCTGCCGAAAGCCACTCAACTCGTGATATAAAAATCAGTCGACGCGAGACAAGGTGAACTGCAAGCTCAGCGATGAAATGGCTGGATGGACCATGTAATGGATGAGGGAAAATACCAAAAATAGGCGCGAGATTGTTTTCGAACAAGAACTGTCAAATGACCACCATGGATCAAAGAACAGGAAACGGACCCTGACGTGTTGAACTCTCTGTTCTCCCAGGTGGAATTGTCACCACGCAAACGCCTGTTATCCATACCGAATTTATACATAAATAGCAGAATCGTTGAGGTGACTTTGATGCGAAAACAACTTCTCCACGCTGTGATTGCAGTTGTCTCCTTGGGATGGTCGTAACCATTTGACCTTGAACTGCTGAATGTGTGGCTTTGGCAAACAAGGCTGAACGGGGACATTTAGAAAACATGAAATGCTTTCGAGTTCCGACAAAGCGTGGACCTATGCCTAGGAGTTTGCTTTGACATTTCCACCTTCGACACTGGTTCCCAACCGAGTTCTTAATCGCAGACATGCTTGCTCAGTGCTCACGTTTCGAAGCCATTAAAGTATGATGGCGAAGATAATCCCTAAAAATGATCCACGTACGATGCTGGGGAGCCGGCAAACATGACGGTGAGAATATTGAGATTGGTGACGAATGGGCTTGTGGAATATCTCAAGGCCTCTTCGAAGGACACAGGCGGATTTGGTTGAATCGTCTAGGAAAGAAGTACGACAGAGCCCAGAGAGAAGACACATAGTACCTGCTTACCTTCGGAAGCGTTGAAAAGGCCGAGTAGGCTTCCATGATGTCCAAATCAGGCAAGGAATCCACAAGATGAAGAGGCTGTCCATCTCCTGGAGAGAGCATTGATCTCCTGCTTCAAGGTGTCGAGGTTGCGACCGTTTTCGATCTGCTCGCGTGTTCTCCCACACACAAATCCCTTCGCCATTGTCCATGATGGCATCCATGAGTTCCTCTTGTCTCTCTCTTCTTCGCTGCGTCCTAGGTTGTTGGAAACATACTATCTCATGCCCTGTCTTGTCACCTCCTAGGGACGAATGCTTTGCTAGAACAGAAGGCGTTCGTGGACACAATATATTCTCTGCTGGAGACACAGCTTGACGTTGCTCGGTGCAATCGTGGTCTAGCTGCAGAGCAATTCGACCAAGCACTTGGTGCTTGAATAGCTGCCCGAGCTCAAAAGCATCGTCTTTGGAGCATGAAATCAGATTGTTTATCCGAGATTGAACCTCAAAACTGTCTGAGAGTCAGTCAGGTTCACACACAAGAGAACGGTGCATCCTACCAAACTTGTAAAAGGGGTCAGCTACAAGCATGGAGAAAGTGATAAGACGAGCAGAAAACTAAAGCAACCTATTCCATCTAATGGATGCCGACAACTTGTGCTGGCTGTGGGAGCTGCTGGGGCTAGATGCTGCTTAGAGGGCTTTGTATACAGCAGCGCACCGGGCGCAAGCCTACACGGCCAGAGTTCCAAATCTCATCGTCATGTATCGAATGGTGTTCGACCTAGACGAGGTCTCTCGTTCCACTCGAAACAGAACACCCTGCTCAACATCGTGCATATGTATTATATTGGCCGAGTGGCCTCTTTCTTTTAAGCAGTCCTTCACCACTAGAAGTGCTACCAAAGTACCTCGGCCGCTGTCGGCGTTTTCGACGTCATTGGGCCAGATGGAAGCATTAATTTGTACGGCAAGGGTGGAGGCTCTGCGGTTGAGTTCTTTGCATGATCGACCTGTGACTTGGTAAGGAGTTCGGGAGTTACGTAGTTGATGGAAGGTTCTGTGGGCACAGTGCCTGGCGAGCTGGGAATCTCCAAGTCACAAAGTCACGCTACCTGGTGCGCAGTCACCACAATGGGCTGAGGGCCAAGTGGGCTCGCACCCCACTAATTGCTGCCCCTGGCGATGGCCCTTGTGCTGCCGCGTTGACGTCATACGATTAATGGCGTAGCAAATAGTTATTTCTCGCAGCCTCACACGATCCCACCACGCAGTCACATTGCGCTCTGTTCACACCATAAACGAAACTCATTCTTGCAATCATTCTCATCCTGAATCGAAACCTTCAACGGCATTCTCAAGGTCAGTCCTTTCAGACACAACTTCTTTCAGGTAGAATACCCGTTTGACTGTCGACAGCGTCCATCCACCCCACCAATAGGCGCCCTTTCCAACAAGTTTGACTTCAAAGGGTCGTGTGATCACGCAATTCCATCTTGAGCAGTGTCTCTCAGTGTCCTAAAACTCCATCTCCCCCCATACAGCAACATGCCTCGCGGAGTCGGTGAAGTCACCAAAGTCTTCTACAAAGGCAGCACCGACGACTTCATTGTCTTCGTCGAGTCTCCCCAAGATCTCAAGGCATGGCAAGCCGACCACTCGATCCCCCTGGCCCAGGTGGTGAATAGCTTCAAGATTATGGTCACCCACAAGCATGGTGCGCAGGGTCCGCTGGACGGCGCAAGTAAGGCCAGTCTGGAGAATGAGTTTGGTACCAGCAATGAAGATGAAGTCATCAAGAAGATCCTCATGGAGGGACAGCCACAAACTGTGATGGTATGCCTTTTCTCACTTGTTTTGCTCTGTCTTGGAGTGCAAATGTGCTGACTACAAGTTCCCTTTAGACCGGTGAACGAGGAGGTGACCGCAATGAAACCATGGGCCCAAGACAAGGACATCCCACTGCGTAGAGCCAAGGACTAAAGTGAAAGTGTTCTACTTGACGTGACATTTGTCTCATCATTTGACACTCGGCGAAGTAGTGGAGACAGCGATGACCGGAGCAGCCTGTGATACAGAACCATGGCGGTGAGAGGTTGGGACTGTGCATCGACGATGCTGATACGGAATCGAAGTTGATATCACGGATATCGTGCAGTCACAAAGCAGCTCGAGTACCAAAGACCAGCCATCCATAGCTGGCATAGACAGCTGCGAAAAGGAAAAAAAAAAAAACCCCCCCAACAAAATCCAAACAAAATGTGAGCTGCCAAACAATTTCAATGGCGCTTGAACAAGCACTTTTTGGGCTCTTGCACTTTTTGGCACCTTTTGGACTTTTTGTTTTCTCTCTCAGATCCAAGTCATACCGCAAGCAAGGTTATACCCGCTATGTATCGCTGTTAGAACCAGCAAGCATGAACGGCTTAAACGGGAACAAGCAAGTCCCATGCCCATGCGGTACTGTTTTGACCCTGCACGCCCATGTACTCCTTTCTTTGTAGCTGGCCTTGTGAGCAGCAAGCCACTCAAAAATAAGCACTCCGTCACATTTTGACGCGAACTGTGGGTATATTTCAAGACTGCTCAATAACGCCGAAGCGGCCGCTATCATATAGAATGTAACCAACAGTATATAATGAACGACAGAGTACCACTATTACTAAAGGTGAACAATATACCTATTGTGGACGAAGGGTGCCTTTGATCTAGACCGTAGTGCACCACTCTACTTTGTCAGACTGTGTGCCACTCACTTGATTTTGAATCTGGCTTGCCGTACTGTATCACCTAGCTGCAGGCGCCAATATCTGCCCCAAGAACGTCGTCACACACTGCTGACACTACAAGGGACAACCTATCGTGGAATCATAACCGTCTACCAATGGTCAAGGTAGCTGGCAAGGCACAAATCCGTGGGCTTGACGTCCTACCTGAGTGGTTGTGTCCATTGTCCCTCTCGTTCCCGCACGCGGACGACTAAGTCTTTCAAGCTAACATGGATGTCAGTGAGCTCACTCAACATGCGCCTATAAATCACGTACGGCTTGTAGACTTTGTCGTAGTAACGGCTCAAGACATTCTTGTACGCCATTTCTCGGTTTTTCCAGGGGTTCAGTCGCGAGTATTCGCTCCATTCTGCGCCAAAGTATCCTCTTGTGTGCTGCAAACAAAACTCAATCGCTTGAGACATGCCATCGCCAACAGCCTGCTCGGCTCTGGTGAGCAGGTTCGCTATCTGCAGTCTCTGCCGTTCAGTGGTGTTGAGCTCCGGTAGGCAAGTCTCCAAGCACAACTGCCTTGGCTGATTACCCTCCCTGTCGTAGCTTGCACTATGAACAGGTGCTGACAGCGCAAGCTCGACCAACAAAACCCCAATTTTGAAGAGTTGAGGCTCGACGTTATCGATCCCATTGTCGATCCTGGTTTCAAGAGCTTCGGTGTCGGGAACGTTTAACACTATCTCCGAGGCGTGGAAGACCTCCTCTGTTCTGGGGCCGATCAAGTTCTTGCTCCGGAAATGATGTGCCCATTGTGTGCCCAAGAGGATCATCCCGTTGTCCGCAATTAAGAATGCCATCTTCACACGCTCTGGCCGCAGTAAAGACTGGTGCTGGTGTGCTCTGCTCTCCAGATAGCCATACAGGTTCACTTTGACGTGGTCAGCGGGGATGTCGTTGTCTCTTCTTAATCTGGGTATTGCCTCTGCGGCATTGTAAAGCTTGCGAAGTCTGAATATACTGCTGAGCACTGCTTCATCTGGGAGACCGGCTTTGAAATCGCAAAACGTCCCGTGTACGGTGTCCAGAATGACACATGCGTCTTCCAAACTTCTTTCCGTGTCCACATTTCTTCTGGTACCACCGCCGGGATGTCTCACACTTCGGACTACTCGATCCGCCTCTGTAGGCCAGGGAATCTCAATCCGATAGTCTTGATGCGTCGGAATCTCATCTGTCAGTGGTTTGTCCATTGCCCCAAGAGACATTGCGAGTGACCAGCAAGGCTTATTCGTGCGCCGATCTGCGATTATCTCGCGTCTCGTCTCTGAGACATTGTTGCACGCCCAGAACAGAAGTTCAGAAGCGAGCTTCGTAGAATGCACATGCTCCAAAACAAAATGCTTTTCGACAACGTCCAGCCTTGCTTCTTTATGATCTGAACCGATTTGACTGCCCCATCTGTCGAGGAAAAACTGCGTCGAGTCCCGTGCCAGAGTGTTGTAAGTCGTCTTGATCTCTTCAAGAATTGCCTCTAATTTTCCAATGTGTTTCTGCATGAACTTGAATTTCTTGACCTCCCCAAGTCGATCAGCTTTTGCCGCAAGTCGCCGACGGTCCTTATCAATTGGCCCGGCACGACCCACGACCCACGACCTCTCATGATTGTTGTTGGATAAAGGGGTGGAACGCTGCCCTCGTGCGATGGAGGATTCGGCTAGATCTGTGATATCTTTGTACAGTGTCTCGAAAGTCTCCTGATCTAGCAATTTCGCAAAGATCGTCCCGAAGTCGTCGCAGAGGATTTGGATATCGTACAGATAATTGCTTATGATAACCCACCCGTCCTCGCCCCAGTATGCATTGCACAGCTGATGAGACTTGGTGACACTAATCGATTGAGCGAACGTCCAGTGTTCGAAGCACCAGTATTTGAGCAATTTATCCTGGTTATCGAATTGACGGATGATTTTTGCTACATGGTCTGCAGCGGCCTTCTGATCATTCCATTTGGTTTTGAGGCCGTTGCCGTACGTGATGACAAGTGTGATCAACTTTAGCGTCCCATTAATGAGTGGAAGTATCTCAAGGCCAGTGACAGGCATTGCAAAGTTTAAGGCTTGTGTCTGGCGGTCGCCTCTCGGTCAGGGAATCAGGCGAAGTCTAAAGTCGACGTTACAGCAGATGGAAACTTCAAGCCCAAATGAAAAGTAAATGACGTTGTCAAACGAGAAGGCCTTCGTACCACGATAGTAAACATAAGTTCGTTCGTTGTTGTATCGAAGGTTATCTTCATCTATATGGGGTATTAAGTGGACGTTAGAGATAGTGATACTCTATTCCTTTACCCACACTATTAGCTATATTGAATATAGCGGCCACTTCGCTATAGTTGAGTACTCTTCTGCTACATTTGATTCAGCCTCCGTTCTATGTCAGAATGTGTCACTTATTTTTCTGCCAAGCTCGCCCTTGCCCCGCATTTTAAGCACTTGTCTGCCGTTGCCTAATCGTGGCTGTGCATGAACCCCCCCCCCCCCCTTCTGGATCAACTTCGAACCTCGACCTTGGTCAGGCAGAACTTGAATATCAACAAATCTTCCTGAGCGTAACTTGGTCGTTGTGATGTCGCAGGAGGCCGCCACTGCGGATCTGAGGGCGAGTCAGTCAACACCAGAGAAAGTCAACCCTTATTCAAGTATCCAGTCAGTTCTTAGCTTTGAAGAGCCTCAAGATCTCCAAAATCAAGTATCCTCAATTCAAGCGGCGACGTTAGCACTTATCTGGAAAGTAAGCGAACGTCGAGAATACCTCGATCATGTTCAACATCAGCGTCAAAACATAGCCAATGCCGTCAAGGAGTTGGACATACGGTTGCACATATGGCTTTTTGACCTTAAAATTGAAGTGGCTGAACTGGATAATGTGGGAGATAGAGGAGCAGACTTATATCGAATTGCCAGGGATTCATGCGAAAGAATAAGAAAGGGACTACTCCAAGTAATAAAGAGGCTGGTGGACGTTGAAGAATCCCAAGTGAGCGACGTTAAAGAGTCCCAGGTGGACGTTGAGGATAAACGCCCAAGTGGACTAGGAGGACGCCATGATAGCAATGTCATCGGTGAAGGTGGCGATGATACAGCCGGCGGGCGTCAAATTGAGATAGGACGCTATCACGACCAAAGCACCTCAGATGAAGACGACGACAACAACCAGGCAGGCAATGATCAAGAAGGAAAGGCAACTTCGCCCGAGCAGGTGGCTTTGCAGTCTTGTGCCTCAGCACATGCAGCTTTGCTGGACCTGATTACTGTCGCAAAAGCGCTCAAGGAAATACGACTCTCCGAGACCAGACGTGGCACCGAATACTATATAAAGAAGAAGATAATGGAAATCCAACGCGGCGTTCTAGGGACAGACCTACGTTCTCAACCGACCCAGGCCGACGCACCTATAGAGGAGCCCAGTCAGAGGATCGACACCAAGCACAGGAAACAGGTCAAGACGATATCAGAACAATATGCCGAATACTTCGCGCACCAGCCCGAGGGCATGGCAGTCTACCGAGGTATTGACAGCACGATGCTCAGGCCGGGCATGTGCGGATACTTTGATGTCAACGGCGAGTGGAGGACCATAGTTGACCTTACCGACTCGTCCGATCTACAAGCTCGGGGTCTACCTGATGTCGGTCAGCTCACATGCTCACTTGAAAAAGACCAAAACCAGGAGAATTGGTGGATTCGGAGGTCAAATGATGTGGTGCAGAAGCAAGTTTCCACCCCTGCAGCTGTCGAGTAAGTCCCACACATCTGTCAAGGACTCCAGGAAGGTTTTGTTAGGAATGAAGCATGGAATCTGACGGATTGCAGCTTCCCAGCACCAGGAGGTGTGCCATATAGCTATACAGCAAAGACCGACAGGGGAGGCGCCATCCTCGTGACAGATGGGCAAGTGACGTGTAGCGAGGTCTCTGCTGCTGGTGCACTACACGCATGGATTGCAAAATACGGTAAAATGATTGCAAATCAGGCCCGAACCCCAAGCTCGACGACGTTTTGGTTGGTAACCAGGACTTACAGTGCTCCTCGCAGGAGGATCATAGGATTGCCATCCAAGGGCACGGCGGTGACGATAGACATCGATGTCAGCACACTGGAGACTGGGAATGTCCGAGCATCTTCCACATGGTGGAATACTCAGCCTAGCCTCAAGCCGGATAGGTGGTACACGGACGATCAAAATGTGAGTCAAGTGATGTTCATCAGAGGCCTTTCTCCTCAAGCACCATCTAATATGTGCTATGCCAGGACAAAGGTATCGTGCTTGCTATGTCTGGCTTTCTGTGGAGGACGCGTTGGTACTCTTCAGAAGTAAAACCCGCGAGTGTCGGGGCGCGCAAGCCGATTTGAAAAATGTCCGGTACAGTTTGACCCAAAACACATCGCAGCATCCGATGCGGCTAGAAGAGGGCTCAATAACGACGAAGTGGTCGCTATATCGAATAAAGCTAACGGCGTCGGTAATGCATGAGGTGCCTCTATTTCGAAAGACAAACGGAATGTTTATTCCCAACGAAGGCCACCGTCATTCTAACCGCGAAGGACTCCGAGCATCCTACTTATTTCTCAGTTCAGCTGGTGGTCTGTCTAGGAGAAAGTGTGTGCAGGATGCCACCTGTATAGAGTGCGGAGTATCAACACCAGATGCTGAGACTAACGGCTCGGCCGAATGCTGAGATTACATAGATGATAACACTTGGCAGAAGGCAAACAATGTGGACGAGGTACTATGTACTGCAATAGGACAGGTCAGTTGTCTAGCGTATACAGATGGAACAAGCATTCAAGATAATTATTAGGTGAGACAGCTGGCCCAGGGAACTTGACACGACGGATAAAGGGATCCTTGGCTTGGGGGGCAAGGAGAACACTAGGGAAAGGAGAAAGGGAAAAGGGGGCATATTAAGTCGACAGGGGCTCGTGCTGAATGGGGAAATTTCATTCTCCCCCGTTTCAGCAAGCTACGTAGCTGTCTTCGGCGTAGCTAGACGCATATAGATGTATCCATTTTCCCTTGATCATCTCCTCTCCCGCCTGCTCTCCACCATCCCCCTTCTGCAAGGGAGGACGGACGCGGCTGTAACCTGACAGTATACATGAGGCTCTCCCTCCTCCCCTCCAATCTCGCAGTCATTCGGGCAATTCATCTTGCCTGGTGCTTCCTTGATCGCTTGCATACACATGCATGGCTTTGGTATCTCTGGCGTATCTTTGATCGCTTCCGAAACAAAACAAAAAAAAAATCTCACAAACGAGTCTGTACATTGCAGTTTCGCCCCATGGATCCCGAAACCGAAAAAAAAGGGAAGGGGGAAAAGGGAGGGGGGAACCTTTCGATATATCCCTTCCGGTGTCGTCTTCACGCAAATGATGAAGCCAAAGTCGAAACATGGGGAGTGTCCAGACATTGGGTTTCTTCTCCATATAAAATCGTGAAGCATAAGCTCAAGGTCTCTGCGAAGTGTCACCCCCGAAAAACCAGAACCAGTCCGACCTTTCGAAACACTTCCAAGACTTTAGAAATGTTCTTTCCAGAACCTGAATTTGACGAGATCGTTACTCGTGGCTTTGCAGGCAGTCTTGATTTCTCTCGCTGCGGCGCTGGGGCCACAGAAATACACTCCCACTGTGGCCTTCATTTGCGCCGTGATGGATGATTCCTTGCCCACGTCCAGATACGTCTGGTCCATGAGACCGTCTCTCATGGCGCCGAAGAGACGCTTGAAGTCAGGCCGACCATATTGGGTCTTCGTGCGCAGCGCTGTCAGGGGGTCGACAGCGTTGCCCACAGTGTTGAGATAGATGTTTGCTGCCGTGTTGGCGTCAACACGTTGCGTGAGGTATGTGTGGATGCGAAGGAATTCTGGACCGCCGACACTCTCGGCGGCTTCGGCGGATTGACGCTCGAGAGAAGTGAGGAGGGTCTGGAACCACTCGAAGGATTCGACGGAGCGGGTGACCCAGAGGAATTCAACACGCTTGAGACGCCGAGGTGGATTGGGCCCCGCGCGGATGTTGTAGATGTGCTTGAGCACTGAGGCCCACGGTGTAACTCCAATACCTGTGCCAATGAGCACGGCGATTTCGTTGTCAAACACGTCTTCGGCCGGTGCACCATAGGGTCCATCGATGCGGATGGCAGGCATCTCTTGGCCACTCTGCAGCGCAATTTCATAGATACCCTCTTTGTCCAAATTGTCGAATTCCTTGGCCTGGGCGGGACCGCAGCCCAAAGCATCCCCTACAGCTTTCGTCCAGTCACCCACCTGGCGGACATGCACTGAGATGTACGGGTCAAATGGGCATGAAGTAATGGTGAAAGGGTGCCATTGTTGGCTCGAAACGGCGGGGATATTGATGAATAGCCATTGGCCCGCCTTGTATTTCATGCTGGGTTTCTGGAATTGGATTTCCATGGCATCGTAAGGGTGGCGGACGACCTTGGTAATCTTGGTCTCCCTTCTTGCACGAACTTCGCGCCAGAGTCGTTCGAAGAGGTAGAGGCCACCAGACCAAAGTTCCCATCGCCAGCCCTCGTAGCCAAGGCAGTGACCCCAAAAATTCTTGCCCGCAAACGGGGAGAAGGGATCGGCTGTGTCCCGCACAAAGCAGCCCACGGCGTGTGTATACATGGCGAGAAAGAAGGGGATGAAAAGATGGTGGGTGTACCAGAAAGTCTCGAAGGATTGTTGTCGAATCTTCTGGTGGGCAGTAGTGTACATGAACAGCATGCACAGCAGCATAATATGACCGGTGATGCCACCCGCCTGGGCATAGTGAATCTGGATTGCCGTCTCGGGTCGGATCTGGTTCTTTTCGACGTTGAAGAAGTTGACATAATGGCCAGTGACATGAACCGTGGTGAAGACGAGCATGGCATAGGCACACTGTCGGTGGAACCATTGTGTTTCGTCAAGAGGTAGCCACCGGAATTTTGGCCTCAGGAAACGCATGAGATTCCGGCACATGGGCAGCAGTATAAGCAAGACGTCCACAGAAAGGACCAGACCAGCTCCTCGAGATATCCATACTGAGAAGGTCAGAGTGTTGAGACCGGCCAAACGTGGATCTGATGCTTGCTTCCACCTTGCAGTTGTGTTAGTTTGCAGATAGGATTGTTCATGCTGTTGGAAGACCTACCAGCCAAAAGCAAATAAACCCCAGTGAAAGCCCCACCAGAGGATGTAAAAAACAATCTTGCTGGGAGCGAAATGGGACTTGAGAGTCGCCATTATTTGGGTCAAGGGTAATATGAAAGGAATGTAGATGATCTATCGGTGAGATCGCTGACGGATATTCCTATTTCCTCGAAACTATCTCGTCTGCATTTCTGAGAGGAGCCAAGAAAGCTGTGTTGTGGCGGAAGGGAGCGATATGTGGATGGCAGATATGCTGAAGACCAAAAAGAGCGTCGAATCAAGTTTGCGAGTGACAGAAGATTAAACTCGAGCCAGAGCCGCGAGTTGAGGCTTTTGAGAAGAGATCAGATATGGAAAATAGGGATGCATCTGATGTCCGGAGACTGGCAATCCGAGATATTGTGTGCTGACCCAGTCGATCATACGCTGGATCATACGAGAGCGCGGTACTGATGGCAAATTGGCCGATTAGATTCGATGTTACCAAGGATCTGGAGTGTCGCAGTGGGTGGCAATGGTGAAGCAGGAGTTCAAACAAGACAGTCTGCAGCAGTGGTGAGGTTTGGAGAGGGGAATACGACTGAATTAGTATGGCAGATGGATGAGGATTGAGGTCGAAACAGGTTGGGAGTGGGACCCGCGAGATCTGGGACAGGAGCTGTAACAGGAGTAGAAGGAGGTTTGGGGTGAGATATTTCCCGCGTGTGCGAGGGTATAGAACCTTTCTTTCGGAGGATATTGTTGTAGAGGAGAAGATATAAAAGACTCGAAGAGATGTGATTGTGCAAAGACACGGGCCGTGGCACAAGACTAACGAGGTGGTTTACCTGCTCTTGGGCGATGTACGAGCCCTTGAAGATTGATAGATAGAAGTGACCTGTGGTCAGTCGGTGAATTAGTGGAGCTCCAAGCACATCCACCTGCATGAAACCCTGGTCCTGGTCCCGGTCTCAACGCGAGAAGCTCTCTAAATGGGCAATAAATGGACCCTGGGGTCAGGCACCGAGAAAAGCGCGTCTTATCTGATCGAGGAGTCTGGGCGGCTATTGGGTGGTGGTGAGGAACTCAAGGTCAGGAAAACGGCCGTCGGAAACAAGATGAAGCTCGAGAGCCACCCGATGGTCGAGGGATGAAAACATGATCTGACAGGTGGGAAAAGGTGGTGGCTGGCGCTGGGAAACAGGAACGTGGCAGCATGACAACCCCGACAGGCGTGGCATGACGGACTGATTCTCCAGCTAATTCTTAGGGAACCGATAGAGGGGTGATGACGGGATGCCATCACGCATCTACTTCAACACCATTCCTGAACAAAAGACAAAAAAGTTGTAGAGCCGAATGAGGGAAAAACCAGAAATGGGAGCTTGGGGGATGGGAGCGTGGGAAGGAATTTTGGCCGGAAAGAGAATGGTGCGTACAAGGTGAATGTGAGGAGACCGCCAAGGACCGCCAAGCGAGCGAAAGCTGAAGCCGACCAGCGTATCAGGAAGCGTTTCGAAGCGCCCTGGAAGGTGCCCTGGAAGTGCCCGGAGAGTTTAGCGGCCCACGGGCGACCCAGGTCACTGGCGGTTTCCCCTCGAATCACTCGCCTATACTCCTTTTTCTGGGCGTTACGGGTGCTTTAGGCTCTTTAGGCTCCTTAGCGCCCGCCCCCAGCTCCCGCATCACATCCATGTCGGTGCTTAATTCTGTCCCTCGATTCGCTGCTGCGTTTCGCTGCTCAGTGCTCTCACCACCACACAGCTCCAACAATAGGCAAAATGGCCTGGATGGATTCCAGATCTCGACACTCCATGCACCATGGAGATGGCCTACTGCTCCCATTTCTATTTTCAGGTGCTAAATCCACCAGCCCTCTCCCAAGTCACCTCGTTCCCCTCCGCACTCTGCACCCACTCCACGAATCATACAACCTCATGGCGAAGATGATCACCAGATCTGGCGAGTACAGGCCTGCACTATTGAATGATATTGTTTCCCATTGCTGTTCTGCATCTTGGACTAAGCCAATAGCTCCATTGACATCCAACGGTCAAGGTAGGCTGGCTTATCCCGGAGCTCGGTAGACCGGGTTGAGCTCGTGGTCTCTTGACCAGAAGCAAAGCACATCTATCTTCCCACGAGCTCCTACATCTCTGAATGCTTTCATTGTTTTTCTCTGAATACTTCTTGTTGACTGAGTAACGTCGATAATCGCTGGATATCGATTGAGATCGACTGAGATCTGTGCGCTCTGGTGGTGCTTGACGTCGAAACTGTCGCAAATCTCCACACCTGTGACACTTTCTGTCTCCGAACCGCCTCAACCACTCTGCAACGGGTCAACACCCGCGACCAATCTCTTACGCGCCAACCCGCCGACTTCAAGTATTCGAGCCTTCAGACACTGCCGGGCCAGCACTCTTGAGGCTCCTGACACCTCCCCTCCGACCGCTGATCCCTCACTGTCGATTGCCTGATCAGAAACAGCTAAACACGCTCTGATACCGGCTTGACCCTCACCGAAATCACCTATTCCTCCCTTTCAAAGAGGAGTCAAGCATTGACCAAGTCTGCTTGACCAAGTCTCTTCATATACCTTCGCCAACCCTGATGCTTCTTTGGTGATCTCTAGGCGCCGGTCGTCAGTTTCTGCGTGCTCCTTTCCTTCGATCGTTTGTTTGGAGAACGACTTTCATTCTTTTTCGGGTGCTTTTCGTTATTCGACCTTTTTCAACAACACCACATACAACCATTTTTGAACCCCAAGACTTTTCTCTTCCTCGACATGGGCAAACTCATCAAGAACCATTGGGCCCGCCTCATCGTCCTCACCGCTGCCGCATACCAAGTCCTAGCTAGCCTCGAAGGCTTCTTTTGGCCCAAGATCTTTTGGGACTTCCTCACCAAGAATCTCGACGGCGCTGTCAAACCCTTCCCCGTCTTGCAAATCATCAATCTGATCATGGCCTTCATAGGCCTTGCATGGGAATGGCCACTTGCTCCGGTGGTCAAGCTGTTGCCGGGTCTCCATAGGAGCATGGAAGCACGATTGGTGGTGTATCCCTTGTGTGCTCTGGCTGCGGCCATCATGTATCAATCAACCAATGCGGCATTATACTACATCATTGGCGTGATTGTATATTTCTGGGCTTATTCAGAAGGCGAGGTAAGATACTTGACCCCATTCATTACAACTCGGGAACATCCTCCTGACATGATACCTACCAGACTGTCTGTCCAGAACCTTGGACTGTTCCAAAGAAAGGCGGTGCCAGGCTTGGCAAAGTATGAGGCCATCAAACAGCTGTGCTGGAATTTTGAGTTTTAAATTTTAAGAGAAGTTGTTTCGATGTACAGGAACAACGGCGTTGGACATGGTCACAGATCGTTCTGGATATGAAAGTCGACGAGACCAGACACAATTGAAGGATTGGACGCGGCACGTATTGCCGGCAACTGTAGATATTACGCCCGACATGGGAAATGAGAACATCACGTCACACAAACTATACACATTTGGATCGTGGTATGCGCAGTATCATAAAAAAACAAATGTTGTCGTCGTCGGTCTAAAAGGAGAAAAGGGGCGAGGCTAGCTATACAGTAGTGCCCGTGCTACCCACGCAGCGAACCTAGGGAGGGAGCCTCATTTCAGGCCCCCCAATGTTCAAGTTCATTTACTGTAGCTGCTAGTACCCGAGAACGCCACCTGAGTACCGAGATGTCGTGCATTAACTAGTCCTTCCTCAACGCTCGTATGTGATGGATTGCTCGTATGGAGTGCTTGGCCTTTCGTTCCTGGACGATACGCTTGAGGAGCTTATGTAGATGGATTTAATCGATCCTGCACGGGCTTGGTATGCATGGAGGATCGTGGCAGGGAGTCGAGAGGATTCTGCTTGGAGGCTTACTGTCTTTTCTGTTCCTACGAGATTCCTTGACAGTTGGCGCGTCTTCTTGATTACCAGATAGTGCATGTAGAACCCCTGAGAGTATCCCAGGACGCCATACATATGGAGCAATGGACGAAATATCTATAGGTGCCGCCTCTGTTCCTAGAACTCTTCCTAGGGCGCGTTGGTGTCCGGATCTTGTTGTCTCATACCACTGTTGCAGTGACGATCGACTCTATTTTCAAAGTCATCATCTGTCCAAATATTTTAGAGATACTGATATTGGTCGTATCCATTCCATTCCCTTGCCTGCTCTTCATCCCATTGTTACATACGCCCGCCGATTTTCTTCCCATCGAACGACATATGGGTATGTTGCAGACCAAGGATCGATGGCAAAAGCAACATTGGACATCTTCGCAAAGCAGAGGTGCAGGCTCGCAAGGCTCGAACTGCGGAATGAGAGATCCTCCTTTTCCAAAGGAGCGGAGAGGTTTCTGTAGGTCCATCATCTTTGTCGCGTGTCCGAGCGGGTGCACGATCCAGAAGCGGGAAGTCAGCTCGCGTATTGTTCGTGTCGGAGTGACCTTCGCGTTGTCGCCATTTGGATGTTGGCCATGGAAGCGGCTGCGATCGCGTTCCTTACACGAACGAACCAAAACCACCCAGTGACAACGACGCTGGTCAGCTGCCAGCCATTGAAATTTTGTCTGACCTCAAACTCCCTTTCAAATGCATCTGGAGCTTTTCATTCTTGCACCAAGGACACATACAAGTAGGCGAGGGGCTTGCAGGATTGAAATGCAGCCCAACAGCCCAGCCGGATCTCGTGTCCGCAGATCCAAGAGACGCCTATCGACGGTGGCTTTCCCGTTTGTGGCTGAAACCACTTGGCGAGGTTCGAAATTCAACAATGTGGCACCAACGCCACAAAGCGCGAGCTGGGCAACGGGACCAGCCATCATCGCCAGACAACAGACGACTTCTTCCATGGCTTCCACGCATCAGGCGACGCTCTCGATTTCTCGCTCGCAGCCTCTGCAGATCCTGTGCACGGGAAATCCATCTAACCTTGGAGACTTGTCGACTCCGAAATTGCGTGCTATCGACGGTTCGTTGAGTTTGCAACGCCAATTTCCTGGAACCCCTGTCGAGGACCACTTTTAAGGTCACCAGTGACACCACAACACGCGCAATGAGCTGGTGAGTGGTGCGAGGCTCTATCCTAGCCGACCCAAGGTTTGTGGCTCTCCTTACCTATATCATGTTCATCGCCCAGCTCCAGATTCGTAATCTATCTTTGTCTGCTTGTCGCCATCGTCTACACAGTCGTTCGTTTGTCTTTGTGTAAGGCTCGCGTTCCTTCGTCGCGCTCCCTAACTCACCTTCGCTCATTACCTGTCCTTCCCTCCAACCACACTGAATCGATCGTTATTCACCTTCAACCCCTACTATATCGCACAATGAAGTCCTTCCTCGCCATCCCCGCGCTTTTCGCTCTTGGCGCCATCGCTGGCTCCGACTCGACATGGGGCTTCACCTGGACCTTCTCCAGCGGGCACAGCACCTGGACCTCATGCACCTATGCATCGGCGAATGCAACCACTGCTACCAGCGCAGCCGCGTCCAACACTGCCTGGTCCGAATGGACATCCACAACATCTTACACGGCGACATACAGCTCCGGCGCCTCTACATGGACCATCCCGACGTCTGTGAGCTATAGCGTGGCTTCAAACTGGACGAGCATGATCCCTGCGCCGACTTCCAGCAGTGTATACAGCAGCGAAGTGGCCCCCACTACCGCTGCGCCGGCTACCTCCGTCGAGGCTTCGAAGACTTCCGCCGTCCCATCTGCCTTTACTGGTGCCGCTACTCCTAACGTCAATGGAAAGATTGCGGGAATGGGTGCTGTTGCCATCGCTGGGTTGGCATTGGTTCTGTAAATGAACCTGGAGCCAAGAAATCCGAACAGCAAAAACCAGGCACAACACTGGAGCGTGAACTCGGAAATGCTTTGTCATCCACGTTTCCTGATCACCAGCCTCGAAATTGTCACAAACGGTCGAGGTCTGCGAGGAAGCCACCGCCAACGACGAGGCTTTGTTTCCCATGTCACCCGACAAGAAGCTACCAAATAATCTTGTCCATGTCTCTATCAGATGTATTCCAGCAAACATGCCAATACGTTGTGTGCACCTGTTGCAGGGCCTGTGTAATCCAATGCAGAACTCCAAGTTCGCTATTCCATCCTAGTTTGAGTCAAGTTCCTAAACGGTCGCCGGTCGCCGGTCACCGGTCGCTATTCCCGATTGAATAGATAGGGACCAAACCACTGCGTGAAGTCTCAATGAGATAACAAAAAATACATTTGGCTGTTTTGCCGTTGCACTGTGATGCTAGTATCCATTGTCCCGTGCGCTGCGAGTAAAATTAGTCAAATCAAGCAGGGCCTGCAAGATCCATTTGTTCAATCTACCAAGATTCACTTAAGTATGATGATGTCAAGCTCGATTTCTCCAAGAGAAAGGTGTGTACGTGCGAGGACGTTGAATTGAGAAAAAGAAGCTGAGGCGGGATCTCACCCAGGTCAAGGGTCAGGCAAGCAGCCTCGCGTCATCTTGCAACGCACCACCACTAATACTCGGGATATAGCGCAGGTTCGTAACGCCATCAGCACTTGCTCAGCCAGGACGCCTACCTACTTGGCTTCTCTATGTAGTCCTACATATGATGCTCGTATGCAGGTGCCTGCTGACCACAAAACAAAACTAAAAAGGTCAGACTAACCTTCTCTATTTGCGTCTTTCTTCCTTGTCACGGTAAGCGAGATATCAATTTGAAGCGACGCTCGCATCGCGGACGACGAGCCTTCCCTTCAAGACGAGCACTACTACTCCACGAAGGGGCGCTTCTGTGCAACAGATCGCGAGATCCACCCAAACTTCCACCCACCTCGAAATAGTGAGCCAGAAATGGAGAGCACGATCAGACCGCAGGCGGAGGGGTTATCTATCCTCGTCGCAGGCGCCGGCATCGCAGGTCTTTGCGCGGCGATAGCGCTACGTCGAGCCGGGCATAGAGTCAGGGTAAGTTAAGAACTGCACACTTTTCTTTTGCTTTTGCGTTTTTTTTTGTATCATGCCGAACACCGCGAGAGAGATGGAGAAAAGACGAACCAAAACTGAAACGGAGGCGCGGACGGTATTTATCTAGATTCTGGAGCGGTCGCCGCAGCTTGATAACGAGATCGGGGCCGCCATCACGCTCGCACCGCACGCGGTCAAGATCATGCGCTCGTGGCGGCTGGACTTCGCCAAAGCCAGGCTCATCCCACGACTTGGGCAGACGTTCATCGACAGCGTAACGCTGGCGGAGCTGGCGCCGACGGACCGTACCGACTTTGCAAGTGAATACGGGGCGCCGTATCTATTCGCGCACCGCGTCGACCTGCACGCCGCGTTGAGGGCGTTGGCGGCCGGCCCAGACGGTTCAGGTACGCCGGCTGAGCTCCACACGTGCAGCACGGTGGTCGAGTACGATGCGGAAAGGGGAGGTGTCAAGGTCGCCGAGACGGGACGCTGGGAGTTTGCAGATCTGGTCGTGGCCGCCGACGGCGTGCACTCTAACGCAGCCTCGCACGTCGTGGGGTATCACTGTCCCACCCGCGCGACAACCAGCACAGTGATCCGCTTCCTGATTCCGACGCGGGAGATCCTCGACGACCCGCATACGGCGCCGCTACTGCGACAGTACGGCGATGGCCACTGCTCGTTCTACCTGCATCGGGACCAGCAGCGCTGGCTGGTGCGGTATCCGTGCCGGGACAACACGCTGCAGAACTTCGGCATGTACGTGGAGCGGCCGCTGAGCGAGCGAGGCTGGAGCAGGAGCCAGCAGCAATGCGGGCCGGACGACCTGCGCGCCGCCATGGCGGGCTTCCACCCTTCCCTTCTCCGCCTCTGCGATAAGACCATCAGCGCCAACACCATCCTGCCACTGTGGCGGTGCGCGGAACGCACTCCCCTACCCAGCTGCCAGCGCGACAAGCTCGTCGTGATAGGCGACGCATCGCACCCGATGCTCCCACACCGCGGCTTCGGCGCCGTCACCGCGATCGAGGACGCCGCAGCGCTGGGCGTGCTCTTCGAGGACTTTGTCCATACCGCTGCCACCGCCACTACCGCGCCGGGATTGAACTTGAATTCCAACTCCACCTCCGACTTGAAGTCGGACTCGGCCCAGCTCTCGGGGTCCGCACGTATGAGTGTACCACCATCTGCGTCCATATCCGACCTGCTCGAAACGTTCCAGAACGTGCGCCTGCCGCGTACGTCGATCGCGCAGCTCTACTCGCAGGTGGAGACGAACAAGGACCCCACCGTCGAGAGGCGGGAAGAGGCGTTGAAGATGCTGCCGGGAGATGAGTTACCTCGTGAGTGAACACACAAAGACAGCATAGTCCATCCCCCCCAATCATTATCCTTTCCTTTCCTCCTGATCGCTCCCCCTCCCTTAATCCCAAAGACCCACCCATCCGATCCCGTCTGATTCCTCACTTATCGCCTGTCACTCGTCACTCGTCACTTGTCGCGATATACTGACCCATAGATCGCTCCGTCGAGCGAAACACGGGGGGGGACAAAACAGAACACAAAAACCAAGTCATCAGCTGGGTTTTCGGATACGATGTCGTCGAGGCGACTCGCCGAGCGAAGCAGACTTTGCTGGAAAAGATCCAGGAGCAGAAGAACGTCTGACCTCTCTTTTGGGGTGGGATGGCGCTGGTTTGCTGGGGCACGAGGCTGCCAAATTGACAAGGTCATCGGGCTGGATTGACTGGGCCTCCACAGTTATGTCGCCGTTACTGGATCCGGGAGCTGTCAGGCTTCTTGGATGAGTTTGGTCACTCGCCATCATTCCTAGTATGAAGCATTAGAATTTCAAAGTAATCTCCGATGGTGCGATAATCGAATGCACGATACCGACATTGTACACATGTCGCCGACGACTGACGTTGGGTGCACTATTTACTTGAATACAACATGTGTCGAAGCCCATCAGCTGATAGAAGCTTCAATATTCCAAGCGGATTGCTCCATCGTTTCTTCCTGCCCGCTAGCCCCTCTTCCACGATCTCCGGCTTCTCTGTCATCTCCTTCGTTTCAGCATAAAATATCTCTGCTGGATCCTCTGGTCCTACCTCGGGCCCTCCTGTATCATGACTGATCTTCTGGCTCTTCGTTCCTCTCCTTGCCAGACCGTGGGGACCTTGGGATATAGACAACTTCCTTGAGACACAGTTCCCTATCATCCGGCTAACCACATTGTCCATAGTATCGACCTCTGGTATCTGATGCGACTTCGTTCTCGCCGGGGTCACCTCGTCCAAACTTTCTTTGCGCACTTCAAAGACGGGTGTCGAATGTTTCGACTTGCTACGTCGGCTCTCCATCGACATTTCGAACGACTTGCGGCTTGTAAGCGACAAACTTCCAGACCGCCTCGAAAACGGCGCATGGATGGATGCCAAACTCAGTTTTCGGACCAACGAGCCTGCCGAGGCTCTGATTATCTGACCACCGCGAGAGCCAATCATTCCTGGATATGGCAATTTCTCCTTTGTCCACACATCATTCAAGGTAGATTCGAGCCTTGCTCGCTCTGACCTTTTTGGTGCTAGGACAACAACCTTGTTGGATGTCATATGTGACTGAGATCTGTTGATGACCGAAGATGATGGTTGACGAAACTCGTGCAAGTCTTGTGGATTGTGTGTGTTGCGAATGATGACTTGACAGATGTTGGCTCGATTTCCCACCGTGGCCGCCCTCTGCACCGAAGGATTCCTGGACAGAGTCGAACTTTGCTGACTGTACACCTGCCCGATAGATCTGAGGTTGAGGCTGATGCTTGAGGGAATCCGGTTCAATAGCTCGTCCATCCTCCTTTCGGGAGCATCCTTGTTTTGTAGGCCATCCTTCCATGCATTTTCCTCTATTGCCGAGCAGGCACTCAAGATGAACTCATGTAGGTGACCACCAACCTCGAAACATATCTTCCACGTGTACAGGGTCGAGTGACATTGAAGTCCCCGACCATCACTGGCGGATTCGATTCTAGTATCCGGTAAATGCAAGAAAGCGATCACTTCGAATTTTGCAGTGGTTCCTGCGGGCAACGCAACGACGAGACTGGTATCGAGCAAGATGCAGAGGGCGTAGCGACCATCGACTCTGTTGTTCTTTGTCTGCCAAGTCACATGCAGAACACCGCTCAACCGGATATTTCCCAACATTCGAAACTGCTCGGCCTGTAAAGATACTTTATCGTAGATCAGCCGCGTCTGAAGCGACCATCGGCGCTGAATCTGAGTTCGAGTCTCATGGTTATCCGTGGCTTTATTGACGGTTTGAACAACTTCTCTCAAACACGTTAAGATTGCTTCCAGGTCAGAATGTGCGCTGGGACAGTCCGCCACGGGTGTTTGCTTCAAGAGATCGTCAAAGAGAAGAGGGTATTTGGTCATGCGCTGTATCGGTTTGATAAGGAGATCACCAACTGTAAGACCTTTCCTTTCATTTTGATGTTTGTGGTCGAGAGCAGCAAGGGACCTTGCTAATGATTCAATTCCTGATTCATAAGTTGACCAAAGTGTGGGAGCATGTCGCTGCAACTCATGAGCAACGAGACTGTGATTGGCACAATACTCCTCATAAACCAGGAAGTCACTCAAGAAATCCTTAAAAATGGCCGCCACATCAGTAACATCTCTTGGCTCAGCTCCGCCTAGGTACGTCCGGCCGCGGGATGCTTCGGATGATTCCATGGAGCTGCGTGTTCGCCGATGGCTGCGACCCATCTTGACCGCGGCACTGGACTCGAGGCTTTTCCACCGTTTACGATAGGGAGGTGATCCGAGATGCCGGGGTGAGGTGGTGTCTGCCCACTTTCGTGCTGCAGCCTCGTACGCGGCCTGGTGCAATCGTTCCAGGAGTCTTTCATGGACAGAGAGAAGATCATGGACGTTCCTTAGGACCGATGTCCTGACCCGGCCTACAACCGTCATCGTTGTTGCCAGGAGAGTCGAATGTAGGTAGATTAGTGCCTTCAAATCAGCGATATAGCTCTCCTCACTCGTGACTAGCTCCACAAGAATTTGTCTCCTTTTGATGGCTCTTCTGAAGGCCGCCTCATCCACGGATGCTGCCGTTGGTGGACGGTCACTCTCCATTGAAGGCCTCGCGCCCGAGCCAAAGATACAAGAACTGTCTGTTGAGCGACCGATGCGGAGAGACCGAGGAACAAGGCTGAAGCTTGCATTGCTGAGACTCGCTGTTTTCATCGTATGCACGAAGCCCGATGATGCTGTGGAGTGTCTCTTTCGGTGCGAGACGGAGTGCGGCCCTGTCTTTGGCCCGTCTTCGGTGGTATCCACAAAAAATGATGTCTCGAAGAGAGATTGAGAAGGCTCATCAACAGCGCTAAACCAGTCACGGGTGTGTTCTCTTATGTGCGTAATCAGATCTTGACTTTTTTCCTGCTCTGTGGAGTATGGTTCCGTGAACAACGACGTGCGAAGCTGATGTTGTACCCGAACTCCTAGGTTGAAATTATGGCGCAGGCCGGATGTGCGCTTTTCCTCGTTATGCAGTTCTGCCAACGGTTGGCGTGCCTGACTTGTACTAACAAGATACCTCTGGGTAGGTTCGATTTCGCCGCGCGGGTCTGCATGGCTGGGCTGGGCGAAGAGCAATCTTGCGTCCTGGACTCCTGGCAGGGAATCGTAGCATTCCGAATGTACTTTGGGGCCGTTGGTGGAAGACTGCACTGAAGTTTGACGAACTAATCCTCGAAGGATGTTCTCACTGCCCAGCAGATCACGATCCGCTTTGTCTGTCTGCGCAGGAGCCGATGCAAAGGAGAGGACAGAAGAGGAAGATGCTTGAGAATCCTGATGAACGCAGAATGGCTTCAACGAGGCCGAGGAGATGGTTGGGCGGGAAGAATATGCTGATCGGGAGGCACAATAGATGTTCGCTCTGGTATCGAAATGTCTGCTGAATGGACTCGCAATAATGGACGGCAAAAGCTGAGCCGTCATGATTTATCATAGAAGATAAAGTAAGCTCGCAAAAGATAGGATCTCAACAATGGAAGACAAAATGAGAGCCAACGGTCAAAATTCCCATCTGAGGGACCAAACGACCAAGTTTGAAAGGGTTCCCAAAAGTTGAGTGATAAGGCATGGCAAAATTGAGAGTGAGAAGGTCGCTGAAGTCACAGAGAACTTTGGAACGGCCAGTTTCCAACCTGGCAGGTGAAGGAAGGTGGTGTCCAGCAACCGTTAGGGAGAAGGAGCAAGACTCTGGTCATGGGACGAGTCGAACGCATTTCTCTGCGCTATTCGTGGCACAACGAATCGGTTCCTTACCTGGATACTATTTTTCAAAATTCGATGAGAGCAAAACATCACAATGAAATTGTCTGTGGAACATGGGCGTCGAAGCCACCGAATGTTCAAGTTGCCATTTGTAGCATCAGAGAGCGAAATACATGCGGCAAAGCGGCCAGCATCTGTAAAGGACTGGATAACAGAATTACCAGAGCCTTTCGATTGAAAGATAGGGATCATCTTGTGAGGATGCATTACAAGATGATCAAGACTGGAGTTCGTGATTGATTCAAGTGCAGAGCACAGAGCAAAGTACCCAGCAGTCATGATGGATTCAATCGGAACATCTCCGGGAAAACTATGATCCCTTCACTCGCTCCCACTTCTTGCACTTCTCCAATCTGTGGGTGGCTCCTATTTTGCACCTACGCGTTCCATGAGTTGCCTACGCTCGACATGGTCCCTTGCCCGAACATTCGTGTTAGCTGGCTTGCTCCCGTTATCCTAGCTGTGCACTTGATGAATGACCATGGGACTCCCGATGGATCCTAATCTCGCAGATATTCATGTCCCAAGCGGACCTACGTCCATCCACCAGGCCGAGTCGTTCGAAGGTCTCACTCTACATCAGCTAATTGCACGCAAGGACAATCTCGAAGCAGAACTGAAGGCTTTGGGTGCAGTCCTCGACAGCCATGGAGTCACCATGCAGACAAGTCTGACCACATTTGATGGGTTTCCGAGATCAGATATTGATGTGGCGCAAGTCCGGGTTACAAGGGCACGCATTGTTGTCCTCCGCAACGACTGGAAAGTTCTGATGGACAAGATCGAGAAGGGTCTTCATGAACATCATGCCAAGTACCAAGCCTCGGACGAATACAAGAACTCACTGAATCAGCCCCGATTACAACCAGAACCTACTCCTACTCCCGAGCAAACACCCTCCGTCCCTGAGACTCCATTTGCAAAGGTGAACAGTGTTGAGCCCGGCAGTCCTGCGCACGAGGCTGGTTTGAAGACAGGCGACCTAATCAGAAGATTTGGCACCGCAATATGGTCAAATCATGAAAGATTACGCAAAGTTGGGGAAGTGGTGAGCCAGAACCTGGGTCGACCCATCCTGGTTAAGGTCTCTCGTGGCACAGGAACAGAAGCACAAGAGATGGACTTGAGATTGACTCCAAGACAGAATTGGGGCGGGAGGGGTACACTTGGGTGCCACATTGTTCCCTTATGAAGTCCATGGTTGGAATGCGCTACGAGAAACCAGGACATGAATTCACACAGGATTACAGGGACGACGGGACCTTATGCAAACTCAATAGCAATCCGCAACCCGGTCAGAGCCGGTGTCGATACTGAAGTATAACTCACAAGTGAGCAAGTGAGCCACAAAAAGTGCAAGGATATGAGGAGAATCGCGGATAACGAACGGCAAGATGAAATGCGCTGTGGCTACTTGGGGAACAACGGGTGCTTTCTCAGTGTGCGAATGATTTCCCAGATGAAGAGCTTCTAATTGCCACCGACAAGACATCGATGGATCTCAGTCAAAGGCAACTTGTGTGAAGATAGAAGGCCACTCATGTTGTAATAATAGTTCTAGGTGCTCGATTCGACAAGTAGACTTGGGTCGCCCTCCATCAGTGTTCGGTTACGGAGGCAAACATGTGTCGGTCACGTGCTCTGCAATGATGCAAAAATCGCAGTGATGCCGCTGGAATACGCCAAGCGCTGGCCTTGAAAACAAACCGACGCCTTCAACTTGCGCTTGCCTTCACTTTCCCCAAGATACCATCAAACATCTTTCTCTTCATCTCTCCCCACTACCTTTCTTTGATACAACACCACTCTCAAAACCGTAGTTTTGGTGTAAACGCAACATTTTCGTCGGTATTCCCCTCACCCGACTTCAAAGATCCCAACAACACCACAATCACAATGGCGGAAGCTGCTCAGAACGTTCCAACCTTCAAGCTCGTCCTGGTCGGCGATGGCGGTACTGGAAAGGTAAGGGTCATTGAAAACAAAGTCTTCTTGTCGCTCGTTTGAACATCAAGAAATGAACGTGTTTGCATATCACAATACTGACGGTTATCATAGACCACCTTTGTCAAGCGCCACCTGACGGGGGAGTTCGAAAAGAAATATATCGCCACCCTTGGTGTCGAAGTCCATCCTCTAGGATTCTCAACCGTACGTCTGCCAGATGTCCAAAGCGCATACAGTTCTAATTTCGATTCAGAACCTTGGGCCAATCCAATTCGATGTGTGGGACACCGCAGGTCAAGAGAAGTTTGGCGGTCTTCGTGATGGTTACTACATCAACGGCCAGTGCGGTATCATCATGTTTGATGTCACTTCAAGAATCACATACAAGAACGTTCCCAACTGGCACCGTACGTCGAACCACCTTGAGCACACGATTAGAAGAGTATAGGTCTGACCAAAACTGCAGGTGATCTTGTGCGCGTCTGCGAAAATATCCCCATTGTCCTCTGCGGAAACAAAGTCGACGTGAAGGAGCGCAAAGTCAAGGCCAAAACCATCACATTCCACCGCAAGAAGAACCTTCAATATTACGATATTTCCGCCAAATCCAACTACAACTTCGAGAAACCCTTCCTCTGGCTGGCCCGGAAATTGGTCGGCAACTCTCAACTCGAGTTCGTGGCTGCCCCGGCTCTTGCTCCACCCGAGGTTCAGATCGACCAGGCACAACTCGACCAATATCACAAGGAGATGACAGAGGCTGCGGCAATGCCTCTGCCAGACGAGGAAGACCCTGATTTGTAAGCGATGACAGCCAACACCCTGCGTTTGGGTTGCGCTGTTGTGAATCAGAGGATATCGACGGTCAAGGAACTGGTCTAGCGAGACGACAGAAAGAAGGTCGTGCTGTTGCCATCATATCTAGAATGAAGGGGGATGGCTGGTGTGGACGTGTCAAGCCTTTGTGGCGGAGGCATCCGCCATCCTGGAAGTGATGTTGGGAGGTAACGGCGGAGTCTTGAGGAAGTGATTCAATCAGCTTGGCAAGTGGTAGAGGAAGCCAAAACGAAGTAAATCGCGACCTTTCCCTCCTCCCATGCGAAACGAATGGCCATTGCGATAAATTATCTGGAGTGTGACTGCTCTTAGCTTTTTTAGACTAGTTTTAGCATAGCGAGATGAGAAAGATCATTGCTTCAAACCAGGCTAAATTCATGAGACTTGATCGAATTTAACGTTACTCAAACGACGCCTGAGACGAATCTGAATGTTGTTTTGGATTATATACATGGCCAGACTGGATGTAGCGGAGTACGAAGACTGTACCTATATATACATGCCCAATCCCTCCTCCAAAGCGGATCAACACTTTCCTTTCAACTTTCCCCCGGCGGTGGCGCTAAATGCAACGAATCCCTAAGTTCCCTGCCCGGTCGCTATGCTTGAAGCCTAAGTCTGTTTGCTGTGTATGTATGCGTGTGTAAAAGACAAGATGGAGAATCGAAGGGGTGGGGATAGGTCGTTTAAAACATAGAATCAGAACCAGGGTTGGAGAGGGGGAAGGCTAAAACAAAACGGAAAAAAAACAAAGGTGAAGGGAAAACCTGTCGCAAGATCGTAATGCATAAGCCACATCCACGTCCCAAATCCACGTCCAGTATCCCGTAGCCCCATCCAAGAAGCAAGCAAGTCAAACCATATATACCAACATAGAAAGGGAAGTCGAAAAGAAGCTGAACCAGGACCTGTTATGGCCAGGTTTTGTTCCTCGATTCCCGATGCGGCGCCGTCCAGCATGAGAGTTCGCTCACGAAAACAAAGTGAAGGCGGCACCTGCCTCGAAGAGAGGAGCCTCACGAAAAAGAAAATGGTCCCCAAAGAGAAGAAGGTGAAAAGGGGATCGGATCAATAAATGTCGACCCTTAGGAACCTCTCCTCCTTGCACCGTTCTGTGAGGATTGGATCTATCCCATCGTCGTCGTCTCTGTCGTCGTCGTCGGCGTCAGCCGCGGCCTCGGTGCCGTCTCGCCGAGGTGAAACCTTGACCTTTTGTTTCTTGCGGATACGATCGTCGCGGTAGCCCTCAATATCCAAGCCGACATTTCTCATGACGGCCAGCATCGCCCGGACGTTCAACCTGATGGCCTCAACCGGAGACTCGGCATTCATGAGATACCTCGTCAGGTTTGGGAAGAGGACGCCGAAATCCGACTGTGACAAGTGTGCGGTGTTGGGGACCAGGTAGAGGTGAGGATCTAAGGGAGATGGCGTATTGGGGTTCGGGGCGACGGAAAATTTGGGGAGGTCTAATGGGAGCAGTGAGAAAGGGGAGAAGGATAGGTTGAATTTGTCAGGGTCGTCATCGTTCACGGAGGTGGTATTGGCGTTGACCTTGACGTTGGAGACCGAGGTTGTGCTGGAGACGCTGTCGCAAGTGGGCGATGGGGAGGAAGTGCGGCTGGGTTGTGCGGATGAGGCAGGCGTCGATAATGAGGATGTCGAGTCCGACGGCGAGACGGTCGAGGAAGTAGTGACGTCGCTGCATGTGGATGATCGAGATGCTGAGGCGATTTCCGAATCTGCCTCTGCCTCTGCCTCTTCGTCTACTTGTGAATCCAGCTCGATGCTTCCAGAAAATAGGCCGTCGTCGTCTTCTGGCTCAGAGTCTGGCAGTGGCTGCCTAACCGCTTCACTCATTGAATCTTGGTCGATTTCTCTCCCCATGTCTATGTCAATGCCTTGCGCTTCTAACCCTCCTCCCCTCCATGCTTCAAACCCGCTACGTCTGTTTGTCATTATCTTGTCCAATGGGAACTCATCTCCAGGAGTCGCGAAAGGCGTTATGAACAACTCATCCCCATCATCTGATTCTAGATCTACACCCCGATTCGCATCAAATCCTCGACGTGAGGTGATCTCTGGCTCTTGTGCGTCTGGAGGAACCTTGTCTCCCCGCGTTGCCACGAGCTGCGGTTCCGACTTCTGTTGAGGCTTGGCGGATCTAGCAGCTTCGCGTTTCTCCAGCGTGTACATGGCCTCAGGAGGGCTTGCGGACAGCGTGGCCTTCATCCGGTTCAGTAGTTCGGGGTATTTGTAGAATTCGGAAGAAATGATTGCGACGACGTTCGTGGGCGGGTGATTTTCGCCGTCAGTAGTTTTGCGGTGGTAACATGGCAGAGGCTTTTCCCAGAGCCATTTAGTCAATCCGGCGCGCAAAGGCATGGCCCACAGGTCGAGTAACATGACGGGTGACTCTGGTGTGATTTGCCTGACCAGCTCACCGTTATCGGCCGGCTTGTAGAGAGGACGCCAGTCCAAGTCATTTTCGAACTCGGTACCTTTGAGTGAGGGCAGGAATTCGTGATAATAGACTGATTTAACAAACTGGACAGTGGTACAGGCACCGAAAGAGTGGCCTGCCCACGTTACGCGGCCTGGTCGCAGATCAAGAGCGTCTTTTAATGACGCGCCCGCCTTCGATTTGCTCCGCGCCGCAGCGTAGTTGGAGAAGGTCTCGCCGTTATTGAAATTTGTCAAGACGGTGAATAACTGTTCCAGCTCCCACAGTCGTATCCTCAGTTGCGCATTGCGAGCATTGAGGACTTTGGTGGTGGGAGCGTGAGGGTGTCTTTGATAGGGGATTGTGGTGGATTTGCGCCCGTCAGCGGAGCGGATAGGGGAAATAGGGGCGCTGCCATCGCGATGCTCGGGGGCCGCGCACACAATCCCAAAACTGGCCAAGGCAGCGCACACTGCGCTGTAGGCATTGAAATTCCCTCCCAACCCATGGGAAAAGATTACCAGAGGATACTTGGAGGACGCCTCCTTCGGTAATAGTGGTGCCTCTGCTACTGCTGGGATGTTGGTCATGTTGATCAGAAACGGGATGAGTGAGATCAGCGATGAGACACGAGGGCCGGCCCCGAGAAAAGTTGCATATGCCTGGTTCCATTCTCGTTGCGGTGTTGGGAGCCAGGGAACTGACGTCTTTGATTTTGCTTTTGGCGTTGTGGGATAAAACAGGCGAAACTTGATGGTTGTGATTTTGCGCTCCGGGATTGGCGACGACGAGGGGATTTCAGAGACAGGAATCTCCCATTCAGTGGTGCCGACTTTGTGTGGCCCAAAGGGTTCAGGAAGAGCTGGAACTGGGCTCAGCCGTGGAATCATGATGACCAGGTGTTTTCGTTCTTTTCCCCTTTTCCTCCCTCCCTGGAGATCGCACTTGGGGAAGTAGCAAGTGGTCTCGTGGCTGGGGTCTGGACAGCAATTTTGGGAGAAAATGACTCTGCATACAGGCCACAGCGAAGGACTCTAGTATTTACACAGAAGTCTATCGATAGCTAAACGGAAGAGTGGATTCCCTCGTGTTATTGTAAGGTTTGAAGCTCAGTGAGAAGGTGGAACTTTAAGGATAGGAGTAAAGGCACGGAGCTAGTGAAACGCCTCATGATGATGGAACATGGGGGTCGAAATTGTCATTTTATATCAAAGCGGCTTTGTGGCTGCCACTCGCGTGCTCACCTGCTTTGTTCTGCGAAGGATTTTCTCATCCGAGCGAAGCTGATAGGCAGGCACAGTTACCGGCAGCAGACGGCGAATGATATGGCTGGTGCATGTTGGAAGATGGAATAGCGATGTGGTACCTCGTAGTTGATGTCATTGGGGAGAGCCGATTGTCCCTTCGTGACTTGGGCTGCAGTGGTGGCATCCACTGAGAGCCTGGAAGGCATGGAAGAGTTCGGGGAATTGGATGGAACCGGCAAAGTCAGCGTGGCGACAAGTACCAAGGAATTGCAGGGAATTTTCAATTGAGCGAGCCAGCCACTACAAACCACGGGAAGCACAACTTTTTGGGGCGCCCGAGAAAAAGAAAAGGATCCCACACGGTTGTTCCAAGGCACCAATGCACCAAGGAGCAAAGATGCAAGTATTATTACCGAGTACGGAGCAATTGTTACTTGTTTTGTGTGAGTGGGTGCTTGGAGTCGTCGGCCGTGAGAGTGGTACCGTACCTCCTGGTACAAGTATAGTAAGTATGTATCACTCGCCAGGTAGGGAGCTCGGTAGGCAGCAGGCACATCCCCTTCTCACTTTGCTCTCACTTGCTCTCACTCTTTGGTCACTGCTCACCACCCAACCCCACCACCACTGCTGTCAACCACCCGCGTTGACTATGATGATGGTTGATTGTTCTCGAGTCTGCTCTACTATATACGCTGTACCAGTATTTTACTTCTCATGCATGTTCCCCCACAATCGATCAACACGACCAAGTCCTTGACAACGAGGCCGGTGACACATCCTGATCGAGAATTCACGCGACGCTCCGAAAGAATGGAGTCTGGTCCACAGTCGCGGGCCTTCGGGCCTTCGGGCCTTCTCGTATGGTGGCTCGCTGGCCAGACCACGCGCCGAGGGTGCGGACCTTTGGGGGCTGGAAAAATCATCCTGTGCCAATCCCATAAAGCAAGCCTCCGTATGGCAAAAGCACAAATGTCACTGCATGAACCATGATGCTCGTCCCTTATCAATGTGATTGCCGCGGTTCAATGAGGCAAGATTGCAAGCACGCACTCAGCTCATCGTACGCATGGAGTATCCATTCGCGTCAACGTTCCGGAATGGATGATAATAACATCGCGCTGGTCCAAAGGATTTTGGGGGACCAAGAAAAACACCAACACGGGGAATTTGGCGCGTATCAGCCACGAAATGCAGCCAGTTATGCACGAAATATGCACCTCAGGTCCAGCCTCCTGCTTCACCGACTCGTGCGACCTATGGTCACGTCGTTGTCCTCCATCGCGCTCTCACGACCGTGCCACAATCGCGATATAGCTCCTACAAACTATATGCACCCGACGTTTTCTTGTCCTCCAAATCCACAACGGACTGGAATTGTTCCCCTTTGGTGCCTCTGGCTAAACCTCTAACTATATGTCTTTCCATCTGTCACCCATTTCAATTCCAGAAGGTAAGCTCCTGTCCGTTTTCAACAGTGTTTTCTTGCTGGGCTGCCTTACCCTCGAGATCTTACAATTGCCATTCTGCTGTCGTCGGTTGATCTCGAGGCAGTTGTTGCTATTGTGGCGATGAGGTAGCTGTACTTTCTCCCTCTGTCCTTGTTGGTTCCAGATTCTCCACTCTTGTCCTTTCAATTTACATTTATATACCTGCATGTCCTCATACATACCGTCCAAATTGGTCCTTACGGCGGCCACCAAGGAACACTTGACACGCTGTCTAGCTATGTTCCACACCAGAAATGTCTTCAACCGCATTCGCCGCATTCTGGCGGACCGACCTCGCCCGCGAGTGCTTCTTGTCTCATTTGCAAAAGGATGATTTGCAGTCCCTACGACTCGTCAACAAAGCCTTCGCCGACGACATTGCTCCCACGCTTTTCAAGAACCTGGACATCCATTTCAATACAAACACGTTCTCGCGCAGGTCGCGCATGTTTGCATTGAATAGGATTGGCCACCATGTGCGAGGCCTTTCTTTCATCATGCCACACCATTCCGACACCTTCCTGCCTCCACTACTCATACCAGGAACTTTGGAGGAAGTCACCTTTATCTATGAACCCCGGATCAACAATTCAAGACCGCACTCCTCTTCTAGTTCGTCCTCGTCCTCGTCCTTCTCCTCAGCTTCCAAATATGGCTCCTGGGAGACGAATGACCTTTTGGTCAAGCAATATCCTCCTTTATTTCATGCAGCCACCAACCTGGACTCATTCTTTCATGCACTTAGCTCAATGCCGAACTTACAGCATCTTCAAATCTCTTGCCCTGGTCAACACCCAGGCCAGAGATACCGAAAAGATATTGTCGACTATGCTCTGATTTCGCTAAGACTGGCGGTGGAAGCTGCCAAACCAAGTCAGCTAGAATCGTTGACGCTGGCCCCAATACATCCTGCAGCCGTATTCCACCTGCGTCCTCACCTGAGCATCGGGTCATCCCCAGCCTCCTCTCGGGTCTGGAGGCGCATCAAGTCTTTGAACATTGAAATGGACGGCTTCGAGTATGGCCGTGACCACCCGTCAGACCATCTGAAGATTCTCCATAGCTACCTGCAGACGTTCCAGGCTCTGGAGCACTTGAAGTTCCAGTGGCTAGGCATCAAGGGGCCCTGTCCCCTCGCTCTTCACATGGAGCCATGCACATCACGCCCAACATCTCTAGACTGTTCAAAGGCGTGCCCAAATGCTAGTACGAGATCATCATGCAGACCTCTCAGGTTCCGGCACTTGAAGTCCATGCATCTTAGTAATGCGAGCCTGGATGCTGTTCAAGCTTCTGGGTTTATCATGTCTCATCGAAAAGTCCTGCACGAATTCCAGTTCGACCGATGCCATTTGAGATCCGGGACCTGGGATGATGCCTTGGCTCCATTGACTCGCATCGTCGGAAACGACAGCTGGAAGCAGAAACAAGAAGAAGTCATGGATGTGCCAATCATGCTGAGTCCGCTCGATGAGAAGACCGAAATGGATTGTGTCCAAGATCACCTATGGGATGATGTCTTCCGCAAGAGCAAGGGTCTCCAAACTCTCCGAAAAGTTAGCCTCAAGACCAAAGAGCTGCTTCCGGAACAAGTAAGACGACTGTTGAGAAATGCTAGGGTCGCGTGGCATTAAAAGAGCCGGAGACACCATTCTTGAAGGGTGGTGGGCGAGTTTACGATGTTATATCCTCACGATCCATTTCAAAATGCATCGGTTTACCGCCAGCTCTGGCTACTGTTCCCAGAGTGGTGTGTGTATTCTACTAAGGTAGCAGAATTGATACAACATTCATTTCCAGGGATGAACTTGTGTGAATGATGGGTGGCCTTACAAGAATCGGTTGCCCGTTGAGCTGAAAGAGTGCTCATACTAAAGGAATTTTGCGCACTATGAATCAGAAGCAGTAATTCGATCGCCTTTGGCTGACGTGTTTCTTCCTAACGTGGGCCACGCTGGCTGAATGTGAGGAGCCTGGAAGTTGGTTGGATCCCCTGAAAATAGTACCACGGGTGCCAGGAGTGAGGGAACTGGACGAGTCTGCCTTGGGGGGCTTCAGCCTCGATCCCACCAGGCCCGACAGTTCAATGCTGCGTCCTTTGGTGGGCAGGTAAGTGGCTTTGGTGGCTAGTTAGCGGGCCTTGTTTCAAAATATAGAGGCCCCTTTTTCCGGCTAGTTAGGTGCCCTGGTGGTTTAGGGCACATTAAAGGAACCGCCGCGCGTCCAGCCTTAGGCCGGGAACCGTCCTGCCGCATCAGCGCTTTGCGTTTCAACACCCAGAACTTGCACATGCGGTTTGCTGTCGCTGTCTCCCGCAGAGAATGAACGATCACAACCTCATCTACCCTGTTCTCGCCCTGCCATTTCACTTCGGCCCTTTGCGCAATATAGATCATATTATTCGCTCGTTTAATCTCTGACTGTTGCGTTGCGTGCAGCATCCTCCACACATCCTCAGGCATTGCTGTCGCGATTGCGCTCGCGCTCCTTCTTTCTTCTCTTCCAGACTCAAACCAGGGGCATCACACTGTGCAGAATAGCGGGCACAATTCGGTCCTCGAACGCCATCGCCATGTTGCGCTGTGTCCTGAGATAGCATGTACTTTCAACAGCCTACTCCTTCTAGGGTCACAATACAACCATGTCCTCTCGCGACAAGACCCCCCCTAAGGCGACCGGCCCCCAGTCAATACCTCTTCGAGATCTCTCAAGACCTCCCGATAGCGGACCAGACGAAACAGATATCTCAATCAGCGCAGTCTCAGGCCACAAGCAGAGACATAGTCGCACCAGATCTTTGCTAATCGGACGCCGGACCCCCAATTACGCTCGATTGGATGACGAGGAGTCACCAGCAAGAGGAGGGCCTTCTTCAGAAACTGTTGGAATTTCTGTGGGAGGAGGGAGTGGGAGGGAGTCCCCCCTCGAAGATGTAGAGGGCTTTGCGGCAGCGACGGTGGGACTGGATCTTCAGCTACCTTCAACGCCGCCCAGTGTTGGCTTACGACGACCAAGCATTATCACTACGCCTGCTGGTGGGGACCTTCATGAAGTGGAAAGCCCCTTCTCGCCTCCAGACTCCGATACCACTCCCCTGACGACTTCACGCCACCTGCCGTCCTCTCTCAAGACATCCAGCTCCATATCCAGAGGCCAGAGGCATGATAGACAAGGAAAGAGGTCAAGCGTTCACTGGACGGATAGTGAATCCCCTGCCATTGTGCGAGGGCGAACTTCGCGCCTGGGAGACGATCTCCCAACTCTCGATACAAGCGCTGGAATGCATCGCAAATTGAGCTCTGCAAGTGGGATCAGCCGTCTGACTTCCACTCAAGACGAATCTGGTGAAAGATCGAGGTCTTTGTCACCATCTCCGTCTCCAATGGCGAGGGCGAACTCCATGCTGCGAGAGATCTCACAACGTGTGGTCAACCTGAGCAATGATTCCGATATGGTCGAGCAGAGTATCCGGCGTAAGTCTTCTATACGGCAGCACAGGCGCCCAAGTACCTCTGCCCATCCTTTGCCTAATGTTCAAGACGAAGAAGGAGCACAGCCCCAGCAAGCTCCTCTGGAGAAGGTCCCGTCAGCCGAAGTTTTTACTGAAGCCTTCACCCCAATAACCCCAGTTCATCACCCGAATCCTCTCGTCGGCAAGACCTGGGGTGTTTTTGGGCCAGAGAACCCCCTCCGCAAGTGGCTGTGTGAAATCCTCGTCCATCCATTGACCGAGCCCACCATTTTGGCTCTGATCGTCGCTCAGACGGTGTTACTGGCCGTCAACGCTGCATCAGATGCTGTTTACCTACAGACTCGGACAAAGCGATGGGGAAGCACCGGTTTTGACTACGCCATCTTCGGGTTGTTTGTGATCTATACTCTGGAACTCATTGCCCGAACTATTGTGTCGGGATTCATCTCGAATCCTCTGGAATTCAGCACGATAAATCGTTCTGTAGGCTTCAAGAAGGCTGTTCTTCAAAAGGCTCACACTCTATTCGCTCCCCAGGAAGCTCGAGAGACGCCGATGATGGCCAATGATGCACCTACTCAGCCATCAATTGTTCGCACCTTCACAGGAGTCCCCGATCCTGGAGGTCCAGGCCATACAAAGCAGCAACAACGAATACGTTTGGCCCGTCGCGCCTTTCTACGACATTCCTTTAATCGACTCGACTTTGTGGCGGTTGTTTCCTATTGGATCTCTTTCGTAATGCAGATCAGCGGTGTTGAAAATTCGAGTCACGTTTATGTCTTCAATATGCTCAGCTGCCTCCGAATTCTACGTCTACTAGGCCTTACCGCCGGGACATCAATCATCCTCCGAAGTCTGAAAAAGGCAGCCCCTCTCCTGGTTCACGTGGCCTTTCTCATAGGCTTCTTTTGGTTGATATTTGGCATCGTTGGTGTACAGAGCTTCAAATCAAGCCTGCGGCGTACCTGTGTCTGGGTTGGGAATGACGGTTCCGGTCAAAACTACAGCCTCAATATCGCGCCCGACAATATTCAGTTTTGTGGGGGCTACCTCGATGCTGTGACAGGAGAGGCGATGCCGTGGCTCAAAGGCGATGGCTCGAATGGAACGGATAGCTCTAAAGGATATATCTGCCCGCAAGGCTCCCTGTGTGTCGAAGGGTTCAGTGGCCCCTACAACGGCACAGTCAGCTTCGACAATATTGGCCAATCACTCGAGCTCGTCTTCGTCATAATCAGTTCCAATACCTTTTCCGATCTCCTTTACTATCTTACGGACTCGGATTATCTTGCCGCAGCACTATTCTTTGCAGCCGGCATTGTCGTTCTGAGCTTGTGGCTTGTCAACTTGTTGGTCGCAGTTATCACATCTTCATTCCAGATCATCCGCGAGGAGAGCAAGCAAAGCGCATTCACAGCTGAACACATTGATGCGCCACTCTTCGATGACGATCAAAGGGCGAAACGGAGCCAGTTGAAGAAGTTCTATGACAAAACCCATCTCTTTTGGGTTCTCATCATTGTCTTCGACCTGATCGTCCAAAGTCTGCGTAGTGCAAGCATGGGCGACAGCCGCGAGACTTTTATCATGGACTGCGAGACAGTTATCACATTCCTTCTGCTTCTGGAGATCATCATGCGCTTTTTATGCGACTGGAGACTTTTTTTCCATGGGAAAAGGAACTGCGTTGATCTTTTGCTCGCTATCGTCACCACAGTCATGCAAATTCCAGTGATTCGGAACTCTGGTCAGCCATACGCGTGGCTCTCAGCATTTCAAATTGCGCGTATTTACCGAGTCGTCCTCGCAGTCAGGGTCACAAGAGAACTAGTCATGGTTGTGTTTGGCAATATTGTCGGTCTCTTGAACCTGATCCTCTTTGTATTCCTATTCACTTTCCTGGCCGCCATCCTCGCCTCGCAACTATTCAGAGGGGACATTCCAGCAGCAGATGCCGATGGTGTCGTGATTGGTGTGACATTCTTCGACATCTGGAACTCCTTCCTAGGAATGTACCAAGTCTTTTCGAGTGAGAATTGGACTACTCTGATGTACAATGCTACCCAATTCAACAACATCTGGGACACGGCGTGGCTGAGCGCCATCTTTTTCATCCTCTGGTTCGTGGTGTCAAACTTGATTGTGTTGAATATGTTTATTGCTGTCATCCAAGAGAGTTTTGACGTGTCTGAGGATGAGAAACGTCTGCAACAGGTGAAGGCCTTTTTGAAGCAGAAAGAAATGACTGGTTCGGCTTCCGGGAACCTTTCACTCGCCGCAGTCTTCAAGATGGGACGCGAATCAATCAGACACCGGGATGCTCTCGAATACGGCTCAGCAACAGTTGAACAGCTCCTCAAAGAGGCTGTGGTGAAGGACTTCCTGGATGAACAAGACGAGGGCCTTGCGAGGAGGACGACATCAATGCACCTTGACGAAATACCAACCGTCAAACCTGGCTTTTTGTCCAAGTACTGGGGCAAGATAACTGGTTTCTACGGTCAAGGAGAACCGAATCCGTTCTATTCCAGCGCAAAAATCAGTCGAGCAAACGAGGAATTTGACCCAAGAGCTGTGGCAAAAAGAGTGGTCATGACAACTGAGAACCGTCGACGTGCACAACGCCAGTATTTACAAAAACACCCGAAGTACAACGTGTCACTGTACATTTTCAAGCCAGACAATCCAGTGAGAAAGCTGTGCCAGTACCTAGTCGGCCCAGGGCGAGGAACTGAGCGCGTGGAGGGCGTCTCGCCTTACAGACCTGCCTGGTACGCCTTCTCCGCTTTCACATATGCTGCTATCGTCGCGATGGTCATATTAGCCTGTATCACCACGCCCTTGTATCAACGTGATTACTACTTGAACAATACGTTGAGCATCACCAACTGGTTTGTCTGGACTGATTTGGGTTTTGCAATACTCTTCACAGTCGAAGCGATCATCAAAATTATTGCGGATGGACTCTTTTTCACGCCACACGCGTACTTTCGAAGTGTCTGGGGCTTCATTGACGGTGTTGTCCTCATTACGCTTTGGATCAACGTTATCACTGCTATGTTCCGCGATGACGGTGTTTCTCGAGCTGTCGGGGCTTTCAAAGCGCTGAGGGCTTTACGCTTACTCAATATTAGTGACACTGCACGAGAGACGTTTTACTCGGTTATTATTGTTGGCGGGTACAAAGTCCTTGCAGCCGCGTTTGTTTCCATGAGCTTGCTGATTCCGTTCGCCATTCTGGGAGTAAATCTATTTAATGGCAAAATGCAAGCTTGCAATGATGGCGATTTCGGTTACAGTGCCTTGAGCAATTGCGTGGGAGAGTACAACTCTACGCCCTTCAACTGGCCTGTTCTGGCTCCCAGGCAGGTTGCGAACCCATGGTTCGACTTCGACGACTTCGGCAGTGCTTTATTCATCCTTTTCCAGATCGTCTCTCAAGAAGGATGGGTCAATGTGATGTGGTCCGGGACCAGTATCACTGGCACGGGATTACAACCGCAGCCATTTGCCGCGCAGGGAAATGCAGTCTATTTTATCATATTCAATTTGTTAGGCGCAGTTTTTGTCTTGACCCTGTTCATCTCTGTGTTCATGCGAAATTACACAGAGCAGACAGGGGTCGCCTTTTTGACGGCAGAACAACGGTCCTGGCTGGAACTGCGGAAACTCTTGAAGCAGATCTCACCTTCCAAGCGATCTCTCGGTGAGCAGACCAACAAATGGAAGAAATGGTGCTATGACCTATCGATCCAGAAACGGGGCAGATGGCAGAGATTCATCACCACGATATTGATCCTCCACCTGATTCTTCTCACCATCGACTTTTATCCTGAGCCAGCGTGGTGGGAAACTGTGCGGGAATACATTTTTCTTGGGTTTACGATTGTGCTGATCGCCAATATCATCATCAGGATAATTGGCCTCTCATGGAATCGATTTCGACGAAGCTCATGGGATATCTACTCGATCCTTGCAGTATCAGGGATCTTCATCACGTCCCTGATCTCTCTGTCGAAGGTCAACAGCGGAAGTTTCCAACAGCTCCGCAAACTTTTCCTCGTCTCAGTCACGTTCCTCCTTATCCCGCGGAACAACCAGCTCGACCAGCTTTTCAAGACTGCCGCCGCTTCGCTCCCACTGATCGCCAATCTGCTTGCAACATGGTTCGTGTTGTTCCTAGTCTACGCGATTGCCTTCACCCAAGCGTTCGGTCTCACACGTTTTGGACAAAATGAGAGCAACAATGTCAACTTCCGCACCGTCCCGAAGGCCCTCATCCTTCTGTTTCGGACCAGTATCGGGGAAGGGTGGAATCAAATCATGGAAGATTTTGCTGGTCTTGAACCACCTTTCTGCGTAAGGGAAAATAGTTTCTTCGCGAGCGACTGTGGCAGCCCCGGCTGGGCCAGGGCACTTTTCATCTCGTGGAACATTATCAGCATGTACATTTTCGTGTCTCTGTTTGTCTCGATGATTTTCGAGAGCTTTTCCTATGTCTATCAGCAGAGCAGCGGGATGTCCATTGTGAGTCGAGATGAGATTCGACGCTTCAAACAGGCCTGGGCAGAGTTCGATCCAAATGGTACGGGTTTCATTTCGAAGGAGCAATTCCCTCGGCTTTTAGGGGTAGGTTTGATTTGATGACGCTTTTTGTTTGTTTTACTCTTACTGACAACGATCAGGAACTCTCCGGTATCTGGCAGATGCGAATCTACGACGGTGACTTTACCGTGGGAGCAATCAAAGAGGACTGCTCAGTTCAGCCAGGTGACCCTGTCAAACCAGCAGGGAGAATAGTAGACGGCATGGATCTCGACAAATTGGCGGAGCGCATTAACCAAATTCCCATTGCAGAGATTCGGCAAAGACGTGCACGGATCAACGTATTCTACCAAGAGGTCATGTTGACCGCGGATCCGGACCGTGGGATTCCATTCACAGCGGTGCTTTTCCTGTTGACGCACTACAATGTGATCACAGACTCTCGAAGTCTCCGATTGGAAGAGTTTCTTCGGCGGCGAGCCCGTCTTCAAAGAGTTCAGGAAAGTATCCGCAGAAACACCGTGGTCGGCTTCTTCGACACCTTACATTGGTCTCGAAAGTTTCAGAAAGCGGTCGAAAGGCGAAGAAATTCACGCCTGGTGGCGCCACCTTCCATTCCTGTTCCTGAGATCTTTATCGAGGATCCAGACGACAATGTGGAAGGCAGTAGCGGCACGGAGCCACGCGATTTCACCACAAGCACGCCCTCGTACACTCCGAAAAAACAGTCAGTCAACCTACCACCCATCGATACATCCATGCCTCCTTCGGGTTCTTTGCGAAACGCGTCACCGGTGGAATTTGATAGCTCGCCTCGAGGCAGCCCAATACGGGCGAGATTGGGATCAGTGGATACTAGCTATCACGGAGCATCGAGATCTTCTCCAACGACACCGACGCTAGACCACAGTCGACACAGCAGTAATGCCAGCGGGCTCGATGGGCAAGGCATGATGGAAAGCTTTGACAACTCAGCATGGGGCGAGAGTATCCGCAGAAGCTTCACAACAAGGAGAATACGGAGCAACAGCACCCGCGGATGAGTGAGTGATGGTCATACACTTGCTCGGCACGAATGTTTCACGACGACGAACGACCAGAGTCTTTTTGATTTCATGTCTTCATTTGTGAATATTAAGACGGAACGAGGTGGATAATGATGCTGGTGTTTGGAATGAAAATAGAGGAGCATAGCGAGGGCGTTTTTCACCTTTGATGTGACGAAATGAGATTGGGGTGGATGACTGAAAACAATATGCGAATTATGCGTTGGCATCCAGTCGTCAATGTGCATCATGCACCTCACATGGACTATGGGAAGTCCAGCGAAGTGAAGTTGACGACCGCTCTGTGCCTATCCAGCACGATCTTGAAATGACATACCTGTGGAATGACTTTGTATGGAGCATTAGTCTATGGCCCTGCAGGCCCTTGCAGATCCCCCAGGAACCGATTGATTGCACTTCTCGTATTGGTAATTGTGGTTAATTTCACACCCTGGTTCCTTCAATGGTGCTGATGATTACGATCGTCTACGTACATACGTAAGTACTCTTCATCATGTGACACCGGGCCAATGTTGACCTCCCTACAAGTAGAAGTAGGCCTAGTACATGCCTTCCCGCCGTCAGTTTCGTGCTGCCCATGACCGGTGACATTGTCAAACAGTTCTGAATCAGAAGGCTCTAGAATGGTGACACAGAGCACAAAATTCCACGACGGCATTCCTATAACCCGAGCTTCATCCTGCCCCTTCGGGCCCCTCGATCGTTCTACCTTTGTACAGAGGCGTGCCTAGGTACCCGGTAGGCGAGACCAAAATGCCACTCACCTGACACCAATCATCCTGAAGCTGCTAGACGCAGGCTTTGAGGTCGGTCGTCTGCCCCTGAAACGCCCCTTCGACGCCCCATCGCGTCTTTTAGATGAGATGAGCCAAGCGGATCAAACCTTGGCTTGGCTTGGCTCCGTATCCAAATGGTCTTGTGCGTGTTCGGCGTGAGTGTCAGCCGCGTCAAGCAAAGCCAAAACACGCCCCAGTGGCTGCTCGACCCTGGTTCAGGGTCACCAAAAGGGTCGCGGGATCCCTGGTTACCTGGTGGGTTGGAGCGCTGCATCGACTGCGGGAACTGACCGCGCCCATCGTCAGGGAGATCGGGAGGCACATTGGGGCTTGTTCACTCTCCGAAGCTTCCTCAGCAACTGTGCAACTATCTCGGATCTCTGCTGCACCATCAGTCTCCATTCTCTGCTTTTGTGTCAGGAACCAGTCGGATATCAAAGGGGGAAGGATGATCAGACGAGACCAGGGGTTGCTTTTCTACGGAGTAGTCTCCATACCTTGTCATGCCCTTCGCGAACTTCACAAGCTCCAAGACACTCGCGTTTTGACATGGAGCTTGTTTCCTTTGCGTATCCTGATGGTGTCTACCTTCCCCACCTTTCCTTTCAAAGAGTTTTCAGGAGCCTTCACGACCAGCCAGGCCCATGCTATGCCCATGACAGGAGTCGTGACATGTTCCTGCTTGCCTGGTTCCCACAATGTTTCTGGGCCGAACCTATTGTCTGCATGTCTGCGGATAGTTCACAAATGAGGGGCTGTCACTGCAGGGAAGCAGTTGGCCCATGCGGAGGGTGGCTTGTTGAGCTGTTCCTATACATACATACTGCCTTGCTCCGAACGGCTCGCCGCATATATTTTTTGATTTCGACGAATCCTCGCACGGGAACAATGCCTCATTGACCTCTTCAGCTTCCCCTCATTTCCAGCCTTTCTTGTACATTGTATCCATTCTTGGCTTCTACTTCTACTTCGATACATTCGTTGATATTGCCATAGTTCACCAGGGCAGCTTGTGCAAATCCCTTGGCAACTCTCTACAATTACCACATTTCCCTGCTCAAAAAAGAGCTCGACCTCCTGGCCAAGGTCGCTAGAGGCTAGAAAGAGCTTCTTACACTTGGGGACGCGGGAAGGGAGCGCAGAAAGCCGACGTCTACTTATTCAAAACCTCCAGGGAAGATGGCAGTTGCACAGTTAGTCTCTCTCTTTGAGGCTCTGAACGAAGAATCATCAATTAAACCAATCTCCAGCAGCTTTCGAAACCACACTTCGTCGAAAGTCCGTCTACATCTCCACACCATCTTCAGCCACAATCCTCTACACCGATCGTCAGCAAAGAACCCGTCAAGCACCGTGACGTCGTCCTCGTCTTCGTCCACGTCTTCGTCCACGCCCTCTTCATCCGTCAGATCCTCGCCCAGCTCCTATTTTAGCAGCTTTGCAGGCCGACAACGAGCACCTGCCACCGACGATGGTTCTGTTACCCTAACCCCCGTTTCACCTCTGTCTAGCCACAATATCCGTCGCCAACCGTCAGCAATCGACCTAGCCCTCGAAGCGGAACGATACGCCGACGAAGTTGAAATCATAGGACTGGGGCTATTGGAGCCCAGACCCAGAGCGAACACCACCGCCTCAACAACGTCCTCCACCCAGTGCTCGATGATGGAGTTTATGAATGAGACCATGCAAACGCCGGTGGTGCTGGACGGCATATTCGAGGTCATGGAACGTGCATGAACATGACCCTTGGGATACGTGGGGGGGACACTGAAGAGGCAAGTCGTATCAGTGTGACCCCTCCCACGAGTCTGTACCATTTTCACGGTGGGCCTTGGTCAATTGAACGCATCTTTTACAGTTCTTGGGGGGGTTTTGGTGTACAACGAACGTTATGATGTATGTGAACGAGTTAGCAACTCCGTCTTTGGTTGATTCTGGACGGCAGCTAGGGGCATTGGTGGCAGTGAGGAACAGGAGGTCATGTACTTTACGATACCACTTACAGCGAGCTAATACAGAGGCACAGAGAGCGATCTTGGGATTCAAGGGAGAGCCCCTTCAGCTTATTGTGTGAATCAACACCGTTATGGATAGCATGTAGGCGCACGGCAGGTTCCCAGAAGCCACCCTGCCGGTTTCCTGCAAACGTTAGGAAGGGCGGTCTTCTAGTCAGCAGCTGTCCATGTTCTCGTTCCTCCGTCAATGCGTCGTGTGTTTGGGCCTAGTAGAAAGTGTTGTGCCTTGATCGTTTTCCCACAAGGTTCTCTTTTATCGAAGCCGAAGACGTCAGCGCGCCATCGCTGCAAACACCAAGACAACGTAGCAGCCCATCTAGGTTTTTGCCACAGTAGGAAACTCTCAACTACTTACACGGGCTTAAGTACGTGTGGTATTTGCTAGAGTTATGGCTGAGTCAAGCGTCTACTTGTTAGGGCTGTTCTGGATGATCCGTCACTCGGAGTGTAGCCTTCCAGCTTACCTAAAGGATGTAAAACCAGCAAGTTTGTCAGACTTGGATCCTCAAAGATCCTCTAGGAATCCGCCCGAAGAGAGGTGGCCTCCAGGGTAGAAAAGGGTGTTACGGACGTACCTAGCCTGGAGAGCCCCGACAGTAGGCCTTCTGTATGGTGGATGGGCGCCTGCCTCCGGGCCTCGGTCCACAGCATCGAAAAATGATTACTATTCATCCGGTCGACCATGACTTCTTCCAGACTAGCCTCGATTTCAGCCCGCTGCACATGGATGACGGCAACTGCCTCAACGAGCAAGAATCGCATCTTCCATGCATCTGGCTCCTTCCAAGCCTTCCGGTGATGGCTCGGGGATCAGGCCATGCCATCATCAGCTTGAGAGACGGCTCTTGGTTCGACAAAGGCGACTGCAGGTATTACGGCCTTCCGCTCTGCCCAGTGAGCCTGTTTTATAGGGAGAAGACGTGTGGCCTCGGATCCCTGCCCACATGTCATGTCGTATGCCTGTCTTGACCCCCGAGGGACCCTGCGAATCTGACTAATTTCGCGGGCCTTGCGGTTCGGGCGTGTTAAAGCAGCAATCCTACAGAAGGGCGGTTAGTATTACAAGCTCCTTCTCGCTGTTTGGGACCTGCCTCTCGAGAGACTCCACGCATCGACTCTCGACAGCTGCCCATCCGACAGTGTGTGGACACGGTCAATTCTGCAGAACATTGACTCTTATAGAGACAGGAGAAGAGAGAGAGAGAGAGGGAGGGAGGGAAAAAAAACATCCTACAGACCATTGATAACAGATCAAGCGGCCGATATTCAAAGCTGGATATCAAAATCGATTGATCAAGGAGGGAGATAGCCAACCATATATCTCCCCCTTTGCTCTTTCTGGAAATTTTCAGCGCCGCATGCCCGTTGCTCGGCCCAGACACAAAGGCTACAGAGACCAAAACCCCGTGGTTGACCGTGGTGGGCATCCTTGTTGGTCATTGGAAGACAACCCCAGACTGTCAACTGGCACCATCTCAGCCTTCCCAAGCCCTGTCGTCTGTCAGGTTCAGTAATCAGCTCGGCGGAAACAGTGCTTTGGAATCGAGACCATGTCCGTCGCAATGCACGCCTTCAGAAAAGCACAGTTTGGCGACCGAACATATTCATCCCTTCAATCACTCCTCGATGACCCCGCACAGATCTTCATGCCGTCCAACACGGTTGAGCGTCCTGTTGGTGGGGATCTCGAGATATTGTCGGCCTCGCGGTACCCCCAGGGACTCATGCAGCCTTACGAGGACATGGAACAGAATCCACGCAAGCGGAAGGCGACAACGTCGTCGAACCATCTCTACGGAGGCATTGTCTTGACTGGTGCCCCAAGTGAGAGTAACCTTTCATCTTCTGGAGAACAGGACCAACCGTCAATCCAAAAGAAGCCAAAGTCGACTAAGCGTTCCTCTGCCAATGACGGAGACGACCAAGGGACCGAAAAGAAGCAAAGGGGCCGACCTAGACTCGACACGCACGATGAAACGGCAGCCGATCGTCGGCGGACGCAGATTCGGCTGGCGCAAAGAGCATACCGTCATCGCAAGGAAACCACCATCTCGGCACTGAAGCAAAAGGTCACTGATCTCCAAACCACCATTGAGCACATGAACAAGACCTTTCTGACCTTACATGACAACATGGTCGACGCCGGGATCTTGACCTCGCACTACTCGCTAGGTCGACAGCTTCAGTCAGCCACCGAAGAGTTCGTCGCACTGTCCAAGAGAGCCTCACCTGAATCAGACGACGAAGAGGAGGCCATTGCGAAAATCACCAGAGGCAGCGATGGGAAACCATCCTCCGAACCAGGTGAGCGCAACAGACGATCTAGTGCCCAGCTGGACGCAAAGACCTCGTCACGGCCAGCAGCAACCAAGACTGATAATGTACGTCGGGCGATTAGTTTTGACCAGACCTCTACCGACGCAGAAGCAGATGTGGAAGAGTTACCTTTGATAGGCAAAGAAGACAACTCGTTGCTCGCGCTCTCAGAGACGGCGTGGTCAACGGACAATTCTAATCTCCACGGCCTGAACGATTTCCTGTCCTTCAACACCGCCATTCCCGATGTCGTCCTGTTCGACGACCCCAATGAGAAACTCGTCATTGAACGCCCTCTCAAGCCCGCTCATCAGCCCGAGGGCTCCTACACGTACAGCTTCCAAGAGACGACCTTTGCACGCCGCTTACACCGAATGTGTCTCGAACGCGCTTTCCGCAACCTCACCAACCCGCATGTTGACCCGGAATACATTAAGCGGGCCTTCCGATTCACATTCTGCTTCTCAAACCGCAAACGGATGCTGCAACGATTCCAAGAAATGCTCAAGCGCAAAGCCGGCGAGTCTTTGGAGAACTGGAACGTGCCTTTTTTCCACATTGGCGGAGCTGGGACGCATTTTCCTCGCCGTGACGAGGAAGGAAACCCCATTTACCCGCCTAATATGATCAATCCCGCAAGAGCATTCGGCCCCCAGCCGTACGTCCAGGCCGAGACTCCACGAATGGAGACGTCGGTGCAGGAGATGCTCGAGAACATCGGCTTCGGCGGGGTTTGGTTCGACAGTCACGACGTCGAAGAGTATCTCAAGACCAAAGGCATATACCTCGACGGGCAGAGCAGCTTTATTGAAGTCGATTCCAGTGTCCTCCCACTAGTCAAAGCATCCATTTCTACCAGCGATGGGACCTCGAGTTCGGATCGCAGTCCACTCGAAGCGACGCTGCGCACTCCCAGCCCGCTGCTGGGCGCCGAAGGCCTGACCGACCCTATCATTGACCCATTCGTCGCGCATGAACTAGGCGAAATGTTTGCCCGACCAGGCACGTTATTCCCGTCTGCCGCCTCCAACGCCGCGACCACCAACAACAACGGCAACAGTAACAGTGGCAGTTCCGCTTTCCAGAACCCTACAAAGTCTGCAGATGATCCGTGGGCCGACTTCGCAGCACTCAACCCGACTTCCTCACCGCCTACGTTCTCTGATCTACTGGGCAGAAGACAGAATCCTCTGACCTTTGACGTGGAGATGTTTCTCGAGCGCATGATTCATGGGAGCGCCTGCTTAGGCCGGGCGCCCGGGTTCAGAAAGGACACGATCGACCAGGCTCTTGTGATGAGTTTGCAAGAGGGTTTTTGAGAACCTGAGAGATGGGGAATAGAACAAACCGTGGAGCTATAACGATCGATTTGGGTGCGGGCGCCCGGGTTGCCAGAAGTCCACGACAGATTCGTCTCGCAGCTTCATTCTTCACATTATAAAATAGTTATTGTGATATCAAAAACGACTTCGGACTGGGGTTAATACATGTGTCAAAATTTAATTAATTACGCTAAATTAAATTTACCATTAAATATATAAATTTTAAACTCTGCGATATACTGTGGAGTGGTTGTTAGGACGCAGGCTACGCAATAGGTAAGCAATAATTACTAGAGTAGCTAAAATGCTCCTTTTCTATTCATGTACTTGTAGTCCTATGACAACGAGTCAATGCTTAGAAAGAAGAAGAGTCCCTTTTCATCCGATTCGCGTGAGAGGAGATTCTTGTAGCTTCCTCTCTTTTCTGTCACGTGAAAAAGGGTAAGGCGACGTTAACCGACAGACTTATCAACTGATAGCCTCGTGCTTTAGCTCTCCTTAGCTTGTGCTTTAACCATCCTTTGCCTTATCCTTTTCTTCCTATACCACTCACCCGAATCGGATGGAGGGCGTAGGGTACTTAGGGACAGCGGTAGGCTCGTGACAGTAGAACACCACCACAGCCTCCATAAATAAACGAAATGATTTCATTAAGGAGAAATGTATTAAATAGTTGCTTACTAGAATGAGGCTTTAATACTAGAGCCGGCGGTCCTATGGAACAGTGTATATAAATAAATCCACGCGCCTAGTAATATCGTTGTCCTAAACCCCCATCTTGGTCACCGTTTCCATTCATTATTCCCATATATTTTGCTCGCTCGTGCGAGGAGAACGGTGGGTTTAAACCACCGGGTGCTATTTTTGTACTACTGCGCGAAGCACGGGGCCCTGGAGGGAAAGGGGGAGTAGGGGCCTACTTGTAGCTCATGATTAGCGATAGTCTAGCTCTATTATCGCGACATCGTATTATGATTTCATGGTGTTGTCTTAGAAATTTTGATGAGGATAAAGAGCGGGGGGCGGGGGCTTACGATATCGATGTGGGGTTGGGTGTGGATATATAGTATGGATGTAGCCGCGGGCGGCGATGGCGATGGTGTGAATTGGTGACAGCGATTGTGACAACAAGGGCCTTGATTTACATTTGTGGTTCATTTGCGCAGACTATGCCTCATCATTCATTTCCCCCTAGCCCCCGGTCTAGATTCTGGCCGGTCTAGTCGGCTTGCTCGCTCGTCCGCTGAGACCTGCATGCTGTTGCGCCTGCTGCCGTTCCCCTAATAGTACATTGGATTTATCCTCCGGGGGAGGTGTCGCGCAAAACGCCGTCGTTACTCGTTCATTCATAGCGTCCGTGGGTTCGAAGATATACAACAACGACGCCCAACCCTTCCTGAAACCGATGACCCAATCCAATACACCCACCAATACGTATTCTCTTCGCCTTGTCTTGTGGATCGTCCCTTTTTTTTTGTACAGCATTGCGGAGATTTCTTCTTTTTCTCGAAATCGGTGACTGTAGTATCCTTTTTGGGCGTCTGAGTAGAGCCCAGTGTGACTGACATATGTGCTTTGGCGCATCTCGCAATCCAATCCACGACAAGGCCATCCCAGATCTCACATCTCTAGATTCGCGTGTTCGACAGGTTTCGTTCAGACGTCGAGGGAAGCTCTTCTATCCCTCTCTTCTCCTTCTCCGTCTGGTCTTGACACCTGGTTTCCATAAGATTCCTCGGCAATTTTCTTCTCCACATTGGCACCTGACCAAATCCTCTGAAGGCTTCTCGTCATCGGCGCCGCCGTCGGGTCGATAGTCGATGCGTATCTCCACGCCAGCTTTGATATCCTTGATGGCGAAGAAGGCAAGGTCGTACACCCTCTTGTCCTTTCTGTGGCTCTGCACAGGAAAACACCAGGCGTTCGCATTGCAGCTGTGATTGGCAAATCGCATGGCTCCTCCAAAGTACATGCCGTCGACGTGGTTAAACTTGTAATTCAAGTCGTCATTGAACCAGTCCAGCGTGTAGATATAGCTAGGTTGGTGCTCTTCAGCAGCATCTTCGCGAATCTCCAATTCCGTTTCGGTCACGACCTCGCCCAAGTACCGTTCGATGAACTGTCCTTTGACAATGTCCTTCGACGAACGGACTCCGAAGCCGCACTTCTCAGTCTGGAAGATTTCAAGAGGGACAGTGCGACCCTTGCACACGACGCGATTCCAGCAATCATCACCGCACCGGCAAAACTCGTTGCATTCCGTTATTTCGTGGCGGCCTTCCCCATGTGGAACAATACCTTTAGCAATATACTCGTCCGAGAGAACAACAATTCCATCGGGTCGGCGAACGTAGACTTCGACCTGTTTCTCATCTCCTTTAGATCCCTTCGTAAAGCATTTACAGGTGGATAAGGCGCAATCTGTGCAATCGCAGCCGGAGTTCGTCGATGCTGGTGCTCTCTTGACTTTGGAGCCGATAATGTATCGATCGATGAACTGAAACTTCCCAGGAAGTCGCGTATCGTTTAAGTCGTAGGAAACAGTGAGCGGTGGGTTTGATATTTCTTCAAAGGGCCTGGTGAGGATATCTCGCGCAGTTCGGGCGGGATGGATGAGACTCTTTCTGAGATTGAGTCGATCAAAGGACTGGGAAAGAGATCCGATCTCCAATTTGATGCTACCGCGTTCAGTCGCCTTCTTCTTCTTTGATGCTACACTCCGCATGAACTTGAGGTCATCTGCGATGCTAAAAACCTCCGAGAAGCCAGTTGTTCCGAAAAGTCGCTCGACCAGCTCTGGCTTCTCGTGGGCCAACTTCGTAGATTGCTGGAGCTGGACCAAAATCGAATCCTTTTCAGCCTTAAGCTGCATTTTGGACTTTGGAAAGGGACTTTGAAACTGTCTGAGACTCTTACTTGGAGAGGGGACCACAACTTCAATCGACGGTAGGCCTCCATGTCTCTGCTTTGAAGCAACCACCTGGGATGTCGGAGATGGTTGCGGAATCTCGATCGAGAACTTGGTCGAGGAGGAAGGATCCCGATCTGCGGTATCCTTCCTTTGGCTCGTCACCAATCTCTCACTTTGCTTTGCCTTCACGAACAGGCCAGGATCGGATCGAGAACTACTTCTTGACCGGTCGATATCCGTTCGATGTGACTGTGTGCCATTGACTCTTGGCTTTGAGAACGACGGTATACGCTCCGAAGGCTGTCTAGCCGCCCGGATTTTCTCGGGCAATGGGCTGGCATCGGGCTCCGATTTCGCGCCATTCTGGGTGGGGAGGGACGTTGTTGGCGGCTGCCGTCCGCGAACGTTTTTGGGAGGCGGGGGATCATCTATGAGCTCTACTACATTCTCATTTGACCACGAATGTTTTGTGAATTTTGTCGATGACGAGCGCTTTGGTGGGCGTGTTGCTGATACATCGCGTCGTGGCACACGTGACGGAGCCGACGCGAGGGAAGTCACGTGCCGACGAGTCTTCGCGCTCTCTGATCGCGAACGCGGCTGCGAGAGTTGAATGGGTTTTGAGTCACTTTCTGCTGGCGTGTGGGACTTCTGACGCTTAACACGAGGGACTGAAGGCAACTGTAGCGGTCAGCATGCGAATAGTCGAGGTGGACCATGGGTGGGAGAGAGAGGGAGACCCCCGTAGGTGGCGGTGGATGCGGTCAAAGAAAGGCGGGCCACATGAAGGAGGCTCACTTCGTCTTCGGAGTCGGATAACTCGATCACAACTCTCTTGTCTTTCTGAGGGCAGGTCAAGAATGTTAGTTTACTTCTCAAATAACATTCGCCGTTAAGGCATAGGCGGCAGAGGAGCCCGGCGTTCCCTTAACGGCGGGGAAAGTTCCGCGCTGTTACGATGCTATACCGACATTGAGAGGATGCAATGCTGAATGCATTAAGACGGACGTAAAGTGGGCAAGTAAGAAATCCGAGAAGTAAACAAAGATAAAAAAGAGAGCGCAACATACCACATGATCGTTGGTCTGGTCAAATCTTCGTTTATTAGCACCGACTGCCGCGAGTGTAGTCGGTATTGCCATCACCAGGGCCACCCCCATACACCGTGAAGCTGCCTTATAAAGTTGCTAATGTCGAGCTTTCGACACACATTCGTGAATTGTGTCTAAAATCAACCTTAAGGGAGGCTGAATAAGGCTTATTTTGTGAGACCGTGGAAAGTTAGTATATTAGAAAGAAAAGAGCGTTGAATTCGTAGCGAAAATAGGATAGAAGGAAAGCCAGATGCCAAGAAAAACATTGGCGCTAAACTCAGTATAGAAACCTAGAAATATTATAAACCTTCTCGACCTATCTTTTATTTACGATCGACTAGTAAAAAGATGACAAAAGTAATTAAGAGCTTTCAAATAGTGCGGCGATGATGAAATAATTAAATGATTTTTTTTTAAACAAGAGGACTCGAAGAAAAATGTTGTCGCGCAAATGGCCACAACCTTCCGACCTCGACTTCTCGTTCTTAGAAGTAACTAATGTTAATCTGGGGGCCTCCGGCTTGCTATTAAAGACATTAAACTTGAACATGACAATTTATCTAGAAGACTTGAAGACGTTGGCCGTCGAATGATTTAGCTGGAATAGGAGGCTTCCCGAGCTCTTGCATCCAGTGGGAAGCCTAAGCGGAGTCTTTCTAGACTTCGTACTATCATCGTGTCGACCCGACCAGTATCACGGCGCAACCATTTACTGGAGATAGCCGACTGTTATGGGAGCGATTGTGACAATGAGTTCTCCGAAGGACGAGTCCAACTAATAATAGAGGCGGTGACGCGCTTTGCGACGCGGTAGAAGGATGAGCTAGCCCCGTGCGGGGTGCCACCACACATTAGGTTGTGCCATGGGCGGTGCTGGGGCCGTGTTGTCCAGTCTGCCTTCCAGAGGTTGTAAACGCCCGGCTCGTCCACATCACACAATAGCACCCCTCCCTAATTACATCGTAACCTAAAATGAAGGGAAAACGGTCTCTTTAAATATTAAACCCTAGTCGGCTCTTTCTTGGAACATCGACCTAAGCGTACGTCCCTAGCTAGGCTAGGTATTCGTTCTTTGTAAACAGAGAAAAGGCTTCGGTAATCCCACCTGAAGAGCAGAGCACCAGGTTTCCCACCACTCTGATACTACCCTCCTCATTACCCTGGCAAGGGCTGCGATCTTGGGTCCCAAGCTAGTTAGAAACATACTTTTTTTTCGTTGCTATCTCATCCAAGTCTACCTATGGCATAATAGGTTGTATTCAACAGTCCCTGAATCGTGCTCATTGTTTAGCTAATACTCGATGGGGTTCCTTCTGTGGATTCTATCTTTACAATCCTGATGTACACCATCAGCCACGGGTTGTGCAAGCCGTGGGTCTGCGCACGCTTCAGCTCCCTGCTCCTTCACAGTCAGGGCTGTCCCAGGCTCAATCCTTCTCCTTCCCCCTCTGCGTCTTCCGCCTCCTCATCAAACCCCATCCCCTCTTCGCCCTCCATCTCATCCTCCAGACCACCGACAAGATATTTCTCGCCCTTTCCTTCCGTTGCGTCGCTGACGAGGTTCCCATCCTGCACCTCACAGCTTGTCAAGGAGCACTTATTGCCAATCTTGGCCTTCTTGCCCACGACCGTACCCGTCAAGACGCATTTATCCCCAATCGTTGCGCCGTCCATAATAACACAGCCCGTGATTCGAGTCCCGGTGCCGATTGCGACAGAGGCGCCGATGACGCTGTTCTTGATCACGCATTGGGTGGCGATTGTACTGTTGCTGTCGATGAGTGTATCAGAGCGAGAGATCGTCACCCGCGGCGCGATGGTGGCGGTTGCATGGATTTTGGCTGGGTGAGAAAATGAAGGGATGGCTGATTTATTGCCGAGACACTCTTCAATCGAAGGGAGTTTGGCAAGGGAAAGCGATACAGAGAGTAGGAGCGGGGTGGTGTCCACCCGACGCACCAGGGGAGCGTCAGGAGTGGAAGGAAGTATGCATGAGAGGATGGGAGGGACGAGCGGTAGAGGTCCTGATTCTTCGGAAGCTTGTGATTCGTCGTCTGCCGAGAGAATTCTGTCTTCCGAGTCTGTCTGCACTCTTGATGCAAGTCGGGCTGTGCGTGGTGCTGTTGTAGATTGAGGTACCAGATGTCTTGTGACGTGGGTGCTACTCAAGGAAAGCAAGTCGATTTCCTCTTCGATCGGCCGTTCGTGTGAAGGAACTTCATTCCCCTTGGAGCTGGGGCGGTGTGTGAATATTTTCCTCGCCCCAAATCGTGCTCGATAGCTTGGCTTGCGCCACTCGGCTTTTGCCCACGTCCCAACCAGATCTTCACTGACGGACTCGAAGTCTTCGTTAAATTTTGCAAAATCTTTGACCCAGTAGGGGAAGAAGTAGATATGTGAGTCGCGGTATTTGGTCATGCACTTGATTGCCCCATACTTGCGGAGGAGCGACTGCCGAATCTTCCATGATTTGTCCTCCTCGCATTGGTCCCAAAGTTCGGACATAGGCATCGTCCAGACCAGTTTGCGAAGAACTCCCTGGGATTGCATGATGGCAGTTTTGGAGAGTGCCAGATCGTGCTCGGGGTCGAGTTTGGAGGTGCACATGAAGTCGCATTCTTCACTTTTCACACTCTCCTCCCTATCGACTGTATTGTACCAGATCGACAGGCCACCGCGCCGACCGCGTCGTTCGCCTCCGAGCGATAGTAACTCGTTTCGTGACATGTCAAAATCTAAGCCAGCGCTCGCACCGATACCGCCCGGTCCGCCTAACCGGGTGAAGTAAGTCTCCAAGAAATGGTCTCCTGAAATGTCGCAAATCAAATCGCAGGGGAGTAACAAGAAATCCGATTTGATCACTTGCTGCACTTCTGGCAGTCTGAGCAATTCTGCTGTTGGAGTGGTGTATTCTAGCGATGCAGGGGCTAGAAGATCGGCGGATGGTGAAGGAAGAGACGTGAGGTAGGGGTTTTGCGCAAGAGCGGCGCCAATTGTGTCCTTTGATGTTGGTGGAGTTATGAGGGTGATATCAGTCACGCCCATCCGGTAACACCAATCCAAGACGTACCAGACCATAGGTCGGTTCGCGACTTCGACGAGAGCCTTGGGAAATTCTGCGGGCACGCTGGTGAAGGTGCTGAGCCCGATGCCGGGACCGCATAGGATGAGCGCCTGAAACCCCGTCTGAGGCATCTTGATAGCCTTAGAGAACAGACTTCTAGAGAGACTCTCCAGGGTCGTCTGCGTCGTTATATGCGCGTCTCGCGGTGACTCATAACCAGTGGAATAATTTGACAGGGCGAAATTGCGCAAGGGTGAAGGATTCGTCACTTCGCCCTGGCCCCCCTTTTCGTCTTGATCGAGACTCAGCGGGCGATACAGAGAAGGCGGGACAGGTTGATATGGAGGAGTTGCACCAGGCACGCCAACCCGCCCTCGGACGATGGCTGAGAGACGCAAAAATTGAATGCGCGGATTCAGTGACTGCCGGGTCGAGCCTGTGGCGGTGCTATCGGTCTCCTGCTGGGTCTGACGAAGCTCGTTGGCAAGGGAATCAATGCCGTCAACGTCGCGCAGAAGACTGATATGATCTACTGCCTCAGAGGTCAAGCGCGTCTGCATGTAGGTGAGGGACTGATTCATCCCGTCTGGGAAAATGAGAGTCTGACAAAAAGGACATTAAAGTTGGACTTGGCAGAGATCCACAGCACGGCGAGACGGTAACGGGCGCGGGCGAAAAGAATGTCTAGGTAACGACGACAGTCAGGACGCAACTCACTCCTTGGTCGCTCAGCGATCGTCAGTTACACATTTCAATAGCTATTATTGTGCACGGAAGCTTCCGTTATTTCAGCCTCTCTAACCATGCTGGCATGCGCCAGCGGCCGTGCGGTAGTTGAGCAGCACTTTCTCCAACTTCACTGTCTCTTCAGTCACGCAGGCGTGCCCCTTTCCGTCAATTCTCTACTTGCGTTGTCTGGTGGCCTAATCCCTCGCCACCCTGCTCCGCACCCTCCTCGGTGCCGGTGGCCTTCTCTGTATTCCAAGCCTGTGCGAGGACTTGGTTGAGGGCCTCCTGAAAAATGTGGCAGTTGTAATCGATCAGTCCTTTCTTGTTCTTGGCGTCGTCGTTCTTGATAACGGTAACGAGGCAAAGGTATCTGAGTGGTGTTAGAAGGGCATCATTGCGGTTGCGGAAACTTCTCTCCTTACCTATTCATCTCCTTGAGGTAGATCATGGTGCCGTCATGGATTGTCATGGAAGACTCGGTTTCCTGCATCTGCTCTCCAAGGACCAAGCCGTGCTTGCGCTCGTGCCCGTAAAGGTCGGTGATGTCCACAATGACGTCGATGTAGTCGGAACACATTTCGTACACCTCCATGTCCACTGGTCTTGTATCACTAGCAACGTAGATCTTGCTGAGGATGTCGAAGAGGTAAGCTTTGGCCATGCCGCTGTTGTTGACAAGTGTGTTCATGAGGTTCTCCAAAGTGTCAAGGTGTGGGATCAACTTCTGGACGACCTTGCTGAATGCCTCGAAAATGGAGTAGTCGTAGATCGAAGTCATGTGGTAGCTGACGTTAGGGTTGATGTAACCCGCGTCGTTCAGATCGTCACCGACGCGCTGTGCGATGTCCTGGTAGATTTCAGCTCGGAACTCATCGTTCAGGCTGTCGATCTTGTGGATGAAGACCTCGACGTTGACATGAGGAAAGGTGGTTTGGAGGTTGAGGATGGTGGTGGTCAAACGGTTTAAGGACTCGCTGTAGTCATCTTGCGCGTCGATGACCCAGACGAGTGCTCCAATCTCAGAAAAGATCTCGTTGGTGTCAAACGTGGGGTCGAAGTAGTCGATTTGACCAGGAAAGTCCCAGACTTGGAAGTCCATGAAGGAGTGCATGGTGTCTTTCTGGATACGAGTGGTAGATTCGAGGAACAGAGTCTCTTGTGGAGGCATCTTGTGGAAGACAACACTGGTGATGGAGGACTTGCCGCTTCTACGATTTCGTCAGTGACTAGAGAGTGAAAGAGAACTGGCAAGTATCATACCGGCGCTGGCCCATGAGCAACAAGCGTGGCTTGTTTTGACGAAGTCGGCGATCCATATCTGCCGATGAGATAGACGGTTGACGTCGAGAGACAGGAGATGGCAGTTGCCAGGAGGAGGAAGATTCGGGTGGTGGAGCGAAAGGCAGCTTGTCCGTATTGTGCGCACTCAGAGCTTGCTCTTCGTCGCTTAGAGATTTGAGAAACGGTCTGGCATCAGTCGCGTTAGTCTTGGAAGGTTCAATATAAGTAGATGCGGCCGGGAAATCAGGAAGGCGGTTGTGTTGAGCGTTGATGGAAGCCATTCTCAGGCGCTCTTCAAGGCTCGCGCCACTAGTCGTGCTACTAGCTTTGTCCTCGTCTCGACGCTTCATGTTGACAGGATTCAAGTTGGATGGAAGACATGGAGAAAGCGAGTCGCCGGGGCGATGGGAAGGAACGACAGACAACAAGCCTCATTCTTTCTTTCCCAAGAGTCGCGGGTCTGGTCCAATTGTCTGAACAGTTGAAGAAATTCACAGCGCTGGCCTCCTTTGTACCTAGACAAAACAGCGAGAGAAGGACGGACTCACCATTCATCCACGTTCAGAATATCCACGTTTGTTAAATCCTGCTCACAGTGATGGTTCACCCTGACGGCATGATGACTGCATGGGCGACTTGCTCAACCAGAATAAACTCTTTGGAGGTGTCCTATAATACCCATCCGCGATTCTGAAGCAGTCAGGAAGTGTGAGAACCCTAGGCCAAGCATCAAGGAGACAGCAATTTACAACTGGAAGAGAGGGAGCGAAAGAATCAAAAGGCTCGGGAGAAGGGAAGAATTGTCCAAGAGCGGCCGAGGAGGCAACTACAGCCACAGCTCTGCTTCTTCCTCGACTTGTCTGGGGAACCAAAAGGTATGCATTTGATCGACTGTGCGCCGCCAAAAGCTTGCGAGATGCGCGATGTCGAGGTGAACCATCGGCACGGAAGTATATTTCTCCGTCACACGGGCTACGGCGGCGTGTAGCGGCGGGCAATGAAGTAATACGGTCGGGTGTTAACTCACGGGGACGCCAGACCGTTGAGCCGTTGAGACGTCCAAGGATGCCTTTCAAAAGCAGCACCACTCTTCTCGGCCTCCGTGAGAGAATCAATAAACATGCATGATGCATCTGCGGTCATCAATATTCTCACGACGTCAATGTGAGCTTACAAGCACCAAGCACCCAATAGGGGGGGGTGTGTGTTGTGAGTACTTGGTATCTCGTACTCAGTAGTTCTGATGCATTTGACTACAAGTGGTAAGGAGGATTGTCCCTTTTTGGTTATATTCCGCCGTGGCGTTGGGTTAAAGACTCTCATGAATGAGTCTGGTTCTCGGCACTCCCTTCATCGCCGCAGAGAACCTGGATGGCGACGGCGACCTCTCATGCCCTGCGCCTTCCCCTCCAACCCCCAAAACACCACGACAGGACCGCGAACGAGGTTGGGGGGCAAAAATACGGGAGCGTCGCGTCCGTGTGAACGCGCACACGAGGACCCAGAGTGTCAGCACGACAATTTTGAGGACAATTCTCGGACATTGCGGCCGCAATGACGGCAGAGTCCAGCACGACACGGGAGGCTGGTGCAAGAGTCACGATAGTCTTTGAGTACCTTATGAATAAGAGCTAACAGAGCCAACCATGGCGGAAACCATTTGCCGCCAAGGCCGTCTTTCCGGCTCATCCCTATTGTCCTTGTCACCGCTTGAAGCATTAGGAATGGCAATTTAAAGTTGGAAAATACGGCTCCCATGTGGACTAGGCCAAGCAAGCCAGGTTTTCCTGTGCCTGGATGGCGCCACGAGGCTTCAGGTGGATGATCGTCATTACAGGGTACTACTACAGTATCTCGCTATTCTCCCTTCCAGCACATTTCAGCTGCTCGTGTTGAGAGCTGATTACCAAAAGCATTCATCACATGCATAGACATGCTGCGCAAAATGAGCAGCCTGTGGGCACCGGCAACCCGACTAGGACCTGCTTATTGTTCGTTCTTCTCACCCTCCTCCACCACCCCTTATTGCGCCCTTTGTTTGGAATTTTCTTCGTACATACTCAGCCGTCGCACGCCAGCCAGCGGAATGCACTATGATTAACGATTGTCAGTCTGACATAATGCTACGCTGGCTGCCGGTCTAACGCCAGGCTTACCTCTTCGGCATGGCTCCCGTCCAGCCCGTCCTCGCCTCCCCTGGGTCCTGGCTCCATTTCCTCCCTTGATGTCAAGGCTGCGTGCTCCTCTCATCGCGTATCCACTCCTTCTTTCACCATTTATCATAATCCGACTCCTACCCGTCCATGTTGGAAAATTTCCTGCGCGCTGCAGAGAATTGGTTGTGACGCTGTGACTCATTTATACTGGATGTGTTATTGACATTGACGGTTTTGCGCATCTCCAAGCTGGTCGTGTTGGTCGCCAGCCACGGGACCATGGAGTCATCCCCGTTTCCGCAGCCTTGTCGGCTTCTGACCCTTCCAAATGAGGTCAAACTCCATATCGTCAACTATGTGCGCCTTCGGGGAACTGTCTGAGAGAAATCGTGTAGCTGACAAGTCTCCAGCTTGATACTCGCAGAGACCTTTACAATTTGTCCCTCACATGCCGTGTCCTAGAGGACATGGTCATGACTCGGCTCTACCACACCGTCGATTTCCATCTCCCTCAATCTCCAATGCACGGAACAACCGCATTCCGGGAGCCACTCATTCATTCTGTCCGAGAGCTCATAATCAGAAATGACAGGACGCGGAGGAGGAATTCGGTCTACAAGCGCAGGAGAATATCCGATGTGGCTTCCATCGAGGGACATGTGAATAGCCTCCTGGAGAAAGTCCCTACCGGTCAAATGACGAGTTTCGCGTGAGTGAACTGCGCAGAGACCGAATTTGCTCGTGCTAATTATGCCAGACTCTTCCATCAGACTCCCCTGAGTCGGCAAACGCTGGCCTTCCTCACCCAGCGACAGGGGAGGACGCTCCAGCGCCTCCACTTCTACGATGTCTCTTCCTGGAAAGAAGGCACGCTCATTCCGAAAAACCTGACGAGTCTCGAGGCTCGCACAGTCAATGATGGGGAAGCCGTTGAAAAGATCATATCAGCCAATACGAAGTCGATCAAGAGACTGTCGCTGGGACAAGAGAAACAGCTGATCGAGCGATACCAGCAGAGCAGGCTGAGTTTCCTTCACCAAATCCCGCAACCAATGGAGACATTCTTCAACTCTGCATATGCGCTGGACACATTCCCTCAGCTTCGTGACCTCTCCCTACAAGGTCTGGACGTGACGCCCCTGCGGCCGTCCTCCATCCCTCATGCCTTGTTCTTCTGCCAACTGGAGCGTCTCACCCTGGAATCTTGCCCTGGTAGCAATGAACTCCTCGAATCCATCGCGGGAACGTTCCACTGGACATCGACATCCCCTGAGGCGCCTCAAAACCCACGTGTCAACCCATCGCTGAAACACTTCCTATTCCGCCACGAAAACCCCACAAGCCCGCTCAAGGATGCTCTCGTCCGCTTCCTCAACTCGTTCACCGGCCTCCGGACCTTGTCGCTTCTATTTGAAAACGGCGCCATATTGGAAAGACCGAGCACATTCATTGCCGAACACGGTCCTACCCTTGAGACCCTAGTATTTGAATCCCGCATTCAACCACGTGAACATCTCTCAATGGACACTTCCCGTCCCTTCGGCGTGGGGGGATACAGCCATGATCTGTGGGAGGAGTCAATCAACGACATCGCGCGCCTCTGCCCCAATATGGTAGAACTGGGCATGGGCTTTCCGTGGAACGATGAGATGATCCGACTGCGAAAGACGGCTCTCCCGACTCTACAGCATCTGAGAACCATCCACATTCGCAATTTCCCCGAGAACCAGGTATTTAGCCAACTTGGGGATTACAGCATCAAGGAATACGCAACCAAATTCGTCGAATGGGTCTTTCCTTCCTTGGCCGGAGGAGCCAAACCATCCCTAGCACACCTCGCCGTCGGGCCGACGCTGTACGAGTCGCGGTGGAACATCACGCCCTCGCCACCGTCCATCGCTACAGGCGGCGCAAATGCATCCAGCGCTACTCAGCGCCTGCAGCAACAACTGACGGCGCGCGCCCAGCCGCCCGAGTTCCTGCGCACACACCACTTCTGCCTCGACTGGGCCCAGACGCGCTTCAACCGCTGGAGCTGTCTGATCACGCCCGTCTCGGAGAAATACATGGAGGAAATGGCCGGCCAGAAGCCTCTGGGCGGCGTCTTTGAACAAGTCTGGTTGAAATGAAATGAATCAGATGAAATGGTTTGACCCAGCCCAACCCGACTCGACCAGATCAAACCCAACCCAGGGGCAGATTAGTAATTAGCTGCTAGCGCCCCCTACATCTCTCTCTCTCTCTCTCTTGACCTTTATTTTCTCCTGGCGTCGGCGTCTTGACTACATATCCGAGGATATTTCAACTCGGCCAAGTACTCCGTCCTTTGGCTAGGGGGCGCATTTTGCATCACCACCACCATCACCACCGTCGCCGCCATCCTTTTCTTGGTTGTTATCATTGTTACCATTGTTGCAAATTACCAGCGAAACGATACCCATATAGACCGACCCCCTCTGCGATCCAATTTTGAATTTTTTGCAAGATCTAAGCCACATAGATGAACAAACCAATGCAAAAGAATGTCGAAGATAAGCTTTGAACCCAGCATACATGTATGCGTATTAAGCACGTACAGCGACAGAGCCCCTCTTTCTGGTTGTAGAGACCTCGACAGAAAAAAAGGGGAGGGGGAAATAGAGTAACGGAATGAATGAATGAATGAACAATAAATAGCTTGCGAGGATCGTTGCGGTGTTACGTCTTACAGGCGTTGGATCCGAGTAAAGTTATCATTCTGTGTCCGTAGAGGGTACACATCGAGCACGGAAACTGCACCTGTGAAGAGTGTATGAGGACGGTGTACCGAGTATTACGGCCATGTGGGTGAGATATCCTAGTCTCCGTCCAATGCTGATTCCTTGCTTTGACCTCTGCAGTAGGTATGTCTGCACATACATACATCTTGCCTCCTCAGCGGCGTCTGAATTTCTGTCCCTAGTTTGCGTCACCCCTGGCCAGGGGTCCTGTGGTTGGCCTTTCGAGAAGCATGCAGTCTCCTCAGCCGTCTTGTTCGCAGATCGGCCAGGTCCCCAGCTGAGATTTGTCCCTTGGTGGAGCTCTCCTCTCGCCTCTGGTCGACGGCCTGCCGTATCTTTTGCTGTTTGAGGAGTTGATCCTGCTCCTCCACACCCTGTTCCAATTGCTTTGCCCCGCTGCTCTGGACGTGGTTGCTGTTTTCTCTGTTGGAGCCATTGAAAGATATGCGCTCACCTAGTTTGTAGTCCCATTCCCAGTCTCCAGACTTGCCGCCACTTTTCGCTGTGACCCGCGTCCCAGTCAAAACCATTTCCTTGTCGACGCCCTTAAGCATGTCGTACATGGTCAGTCCGGCCACAGACGCCGCGGTGATGGCTTCCATCTCCACGCCGGTTTTACCTTCACAGGCAACTGTGGCTGTGACCAACACACCTCCGTAAAGTCTTTTGATATCGTTGGGAGTAGCTGCATCGACTTTGCCCTCCGATAGTGGATATGGCAAGTTGTCTCCCATGAATGGCTCTAAGCGGACTGTGACGCCCGTGATGTTGAGGCCTGGATGAGCGAGAGGGATGAGATCAGATGTCTTCTTTGCCGCCTGAATGCCTGCTACCCGTGCCACAGCCAGTGCGTCACCTTTTCGTAGCCGCGACGCAAACAAAACCCCGTATGTCCCATAGTGAGAGAAAAGGAGTAAAGTTGTTGCTGTCGCGGAGCGGGAGGTTGGTTTCTTGTTGGCGATAGAAACCATATGCGCTTCGCCGTCAGAAGTGAGGTGGGTAAGAGTCGCATCCGTAGTGGATGATGTTGGGGACCCTTCCTGTTGCATTTCAGAGGATTGTTTCAGCGTTTCGCTCTCTCCCAACCGACCTGGTGTGCCACTGTTGCTGCGTTCTTTGGGACGGCTTCGGTAGTGGTAAATGCGCTTCACAATATCTCGAACTAGATATTGTCCATACCACTGCGCTTGAGATCTTGTTCTTCGAGTCTTAACCTGCAGTGTTCGTTGTCGGCTTTCATCCCAGGTGCGTACAGAAGTTGCGGGAATGTTTTCCGGCTCCTTGGTCGGTACGCGACGATACGAAGACTGGCCGTGCACATAGCGAAAAGGTTTATGCCTCAATCTCGCCAGCGAGGCTGAGTTGCTAAACTTCCTGAACCCAGCAGGCGATGTCGGAAAGAGCGAGGAAAAGCAGCGAACTTGATACGACGATGATGAAGGTGCAGATTGCTGCAGCACATGCATCGGTAGCGAAGATTGTTGGAAGGCAGTCATTGCATTAGAATACCTGAAAAGGGGTGTCCGCGGCGGCAAAGCTGGCAAAGGCTGTCCAAGAAGAGCATCATCTACGGAAACACAAAAGTCAGCTAAATCACTGACCAAAGAAATGGGCTGAAGACTGGATAAAGGCAGACACGAAATAGGTCTATATTCATCATATCCAAAGCTTTGGCATTGTGTACTGTGGTTCCATCGGGTCCTTTCGTCGTGACAGCAGCGTGAAGATCTGGGACAATGATGAGAATGTCAAGGCTTACCCACCGATAAGAATCATTGGTCTGTTTTTCATATTCTCCAGCTCACCAATTCCAGCATGTTTCTCCTTTTTGCGTTTCACCGCCATCCCAATGACATCGAGCAACCTTGCTTCCTTTTCGGATATCCCTCGTCCCTTAGTCCCGGAAAGCTGCTGGCGACGATCCATCTCAAGTTGTCGAATAGCTTCCATGGCTTCAGCGTCGATAGGTTTGCCGTCATTTGACTCACGCAGAATGTCACGAAGAGAAACTTCGGAATTTCCAAACAGGCAAACCTTGAGGTTTCCATCGGACGTGATTCGGAGGCGGTTACAAGTGCCGCAGAAGTTGTGGGTCATGGAGGTAATGAACCCAATTCGACCAGCGAATCCCGGGATTTTATATGTCTTGCTCGTGTCGTTTTTGTGGTCTTGTACCTTTTGAACATCAGGGTACCTCTGGCGGATGAGGGCCAGCATTTCCCTAAAGCTCAACATCTTTTTCTCCGACCATTTGTTGCCGTCAAATGGCATATACTCGATAAATCGCACCTCGAGGTCTTGGTTTCTGCCCAGCTCCACAAAGGGTAGAATCTCTCGTTCATTAAGACCCCGCATTACCACGCAATTTATTTTGAGTTTGATACCTGCGCCCAGTTTGTTCATCTCGAGTATACGGTTGATAGACTTCATGACTGCGTCGTGCCCGTTTCTCCGCGTCATGATGGTGAATTGGTAAGGATCGAGCGTATCCAAGCTCAAATTGACGCCGGTCAGCCCGGACTCTACCATGGGGTCGAGTTTTCGATGTAAGGATATGCCATTTGTTGTTATGCACAGTTCTTTGAGACCATTACTCCTTAATTTTCCAATTTGATGCATAAGATCCACAATATCTTTCCGCACCGTAGGTTCCCCCCCTGTTAACCGAATCTTGTCAACGCCCTGGCTCACGAACAATTCCGAGAGATATACAATTTCGGGAGTCGTGAGCAGGTGCGCCGAGGGAGAAAGCGGAACACCCTCCTCGGGCATGCAATAGAGGCATCGTAGATTACATCGTTCAGTAATTGAAATGCGCAGATAGTTATGCTGTCGGGAGTAGTTGTCGGTCAAAAAGGAAGAGAAAGGTCGGGGTTCAGCCTCATTTCGCAGGCTCTCGAGGCGCGGCCGCTCATCCTGCGGTGTCTGAGAACCCTGAGTCCGAATCGGATGTGTCTGCCATCGAGCAGTTTCGGCTGCGGGCGGCTGCGGCTGGGGGTTTGTAGTAGTAGACAACTGACGCTGAGGGTAGCGGGGAGGCTTCGAGTGGCGAAAGGACTGTGGTCTCGTTTGGCGCAAAAGAGTAGCAATCATCTGCTTGAAGCTGGCCTCGGCCATGGTGAAAACGACTCAAAGTTGCACAAGACCTCCAATATTAGCCGCCAAGGGGAAAGCAGAGTCTTTTTATCATTAGCAAAAATGAACTATTCGGGATAAATAATAAGGCATTGAAGGAGCAATCTTATACGCGGGTAACATGCCGACAACGGACAAAGTAACTGGCTTGGTGACTGGTGTATCTCAGATTGATCTTAGTCACCGTGCAGGAATTTAACGTCAATGCCTGGGCGGAGATGTGAGATGCGAGATGTGAGGAGAAGCGAAGAAGCAAAAGCAGCAACCAGATGTGGAAAACTCGCGCGAGATCCGTGCGAGCCGTGGGAGGCAGCTCGCCAGGCTGTACTGGGTACACGCCGGAGATGGTCACATGACTACATCACCAGCCACAGTCTCGCGCCACGTTTGCCACTGTCGCCACAAGTCGCCACACGTCGGTTTTAGAGCTTCGGTCTCGTGGTTGAGGGGCGAGTTGTCGGCCGAAGACTGTACCAAGTAAGGGACATTCTTTTTGTACCGAGTACGCTTACCTCGATTCCGCGTGAACTTCTTCCGGCACGGGTGATGGATCAAGCTATTAGATCACTCACAGTTGCAAGTCTTCATCAATTTAGATCCAAGTCTCAATGACTGTCGCAGGTCGCTGCGAACTGACGTTGTATTCTGGGTGACAGCAGAGGCGTGGCCATCTACCTACCTCGCTACACAATACTGGGTGCGTCGAGACGTCAACAGTCTCGGTGACAATCGTTCCAGGGGCAGAAAATAAGGAGGGCTCGTCTGATGAACCACCTTTGATCAGAATTATCCACATAGGCGGATCAACGTTTCGATAATTTGCAGCGGGTCCAGACAAGTTTCATATACCAAGTAGTTCTTGCCATCGTTTCGGAGCCACGGATGGATGTTCGCGCCTGAAGATTGAAGCGTTCGAAAGGCTAAAGGCTCAGTCTGATCGCTCATTCACCGGGGTCACGTGGGAATAAGAGACCGATTGTATGAGCCAGTGCATAATGCATCGGTGAGGTTTCATATTGCGGACAATGGAGCAGTGCCTGCCAGGGCGATTGCAGTGTCCTTGAGCCATCCGAGGCGTCGTATGATGGTAACTCGGTCTGTGCCCTGCCAATGCTTGGATTTCTTGGCCATCTCTTTGCAAGATTCATGGCAGCCTGAAGACGGAGGTGACTGGCCAGTCATTGGTGGAGATTGCATACAAGATGCGCTGATCACGGGGAGATGGAGCTGCCGATGCTCCGGACCCTCGTCGACTCTCGCAAGACATGCCCCAAAACCGGACCCGGCAAGCGACACGAGCCAGTCACAGGCGGTTCCAAGGGGGAGACAGTCCGACACAGCCTCAGCACTTGCTCCCAAGAAGCCCCAATTGTTGTGCTCTTAGGACTTACGGGCTGCTAGGCTCTCGTCAGGATGAGCCCTGCGCAACTACCAACTACTCCGTATGAGGTATTGTGGTCTGCCAACTTTCCCTCCCCTGCGGTTTTCCTGCTTTCCCTCCTCTCTCTCTCCCTTACTCCTTCCTCCCTGGCAACTTCTCACTTGAAACTCCTCAATCGTTCCCTCGTTCCCTCACCAACTCGCCCTTGCTACCATCTCGATCGAGATACAAACACCTTCACACGACGCCAGACGCAAGAATTTGAATGACATCGGCCTGAACCACCGCTTGGGAACCCTCTGTGCCTATTTTTAGGCTGTCTTGAAAACCCGCGTAGGCTCCCAGGCCACGCACCCCTCAAGTAAACCAACTCTCATCTCTGCAATGAGTTATTCTGCTTCACAGTCGAGCATGTCCCAACTCAACACCACCTTTGACCCTGACTACGATTCCTTCCTCAACATCGAGAATGACTTCACACCTGCAACCACCTCTCCAGACGTCAAGTCAGTCCCGATGCTGACCCCTCAATCGTCCATCCCAGGCTCTGCAACCTTTGCCTCGAGCTCGACTCCTACCACGTTCCCCGGACCGAGCTTCCAGTACGATCGCTATCACCAGCAGACCGGCATCCCCATCGGCGCCCTAGCCAGCACTTTCAACATCAACAAAGCGACTGGCTTGCAATACCATGAGGGAAATGGAGGCTTCATCATGCCCACCGAGACACTGAACATGCCATTGAGTGACTTGGACGAGTTTGACTTCTCCCGCAATCCCGCTGATATGGATTTCGAGACGGATTCGCCAAATGGTCTTCCCGCCATGTTCTATCCTGACGCAACATCTGGTCCGGCACAATTCGTCAGCCCGACCACTTTAGTGACCCAGAACAACACTGCTTCTACCCCGATCAAACGAATCTATCCTGGGATGCACAGCCAGCAGGCTGCTCAGGCCAAGGCTCAACAGGCTCAAAAGCAGGAACAGATGGCCCGACAACAGCAACATCGTCCGCAGAGCCAGAAACCTCTTCCGGGTCCAGCTCCGACAAAGAGTCAGCCAGCCAAGGATCCTCTTGTCGAAGAAAGCATCTCCAAAGTCTTGAATCGGATGAGGCAAGCTAGCGCTGTTTCCGTGTCAGATGAAGATACTTCCCCAGTGACTGGCATGCCCCACATGCCTCGTGTCAAGAAGGATGAAGATGATATGGATGAGGACGAACGTCTCCTGGCGAGCGAGGAAGGCAAGAAGTTGTCCAGCAAGGAACGTCGCCAACTTAGGAACAAGGTGTCTGCCCGTGCATTCCGTTCCAGAAGAAAAGGTATGCCTCACGCTTCGATCTCACACTCGACGTCTACTAACTCCGTCGTCAGAATACATTTCTCAACTGGAAGGAGAGGTTGCCGCCAAATCTCAAGAGGCCAACGATCTGCGTGCTCAGAATCAGCAACTACGCGAAGAGAACAACCGTCTCACAGACCTCACGCGCATGTTGCTCTCTTCACAGGCCTTTTCCGGATTTTTGCAGGAACTCAGCCAGTCTAGCTTGCCAGCGCCGAATGTTCAGAACAACCCTCAGCAGCAAAAATCTCTCCAAAACAAACCCCAACCCCAATCCCAACCCCAGCCTATGAAGAAAGACATCGGCTCAGATGAAGCTGCCCACCAAATGCAGCTTCAGCAGCCTCAAGTAGGGATGGCCTTGATTCCAGACACTCCCGTTGATTTCTCTGCACTCCAACCGTCGAATGGCTGGATGAATGCTCTTCCCACCAATGACTTCCAAGTTTACGCTGTCACCGAATTACCAGAACTGCCTGTGCTCGATCTAGAAAATCTATCGGGAAAGCCCAAATCAAGCAAGGGCTCAAGCAACGGATCAAAAGATGCACTCCGTCTGCCGGACATCCCGAGCCAGGTGGCAACTTCCACGCTGCCAGAGACGCCTCAAGTTGACGACTCTATTCCTCTCGACCGAGACAGCTTTGCATTGTACTTTGATCACCCTGGACCTTGCTCTGACGATTTCTGGACAGTCACCAATCCTGCTCAGCAAGATACGGAACTCTCTGAAGAGGAAAGGGCGGCTAATCTGAAACGGCTGTGCCATGATCTTGATGAGACTTGTGACAAGCTCGCCGAGTACACGGCACATATGAGATGAAAGTTTGTTCTAGCGATGAAGAGCATCCCGAAGGGTGCTCGCCAGAGTGATACAATAGCTTGACTAGGCGGCGAAAGTTTTTAATGCTCATTTTTGGCTCTGTTGCCTGTGTATAGAGTTTTCGAATCATTCTTTTTCCATCATGTCCTATCTCTAGGTCCTGTAATCCCAAGTCATGAGCAGGTAGAAACCTTGAGTGATTGCATTTGGGATCTGTCGCCTTTTATGCGGATTCTCTTAGGCTGGAAAGCTGCACGATTTGACTCACGAATCTGTACCTCGTATTCGTTAGTAGTATTATGAGGGACTCGGTATTAATATGGGGAGAGAAAGGGCAGAGAGGGGTGACGGAGGGCGACTTCGCAGCCTCGTCAACTGCAGTGACCGGGAACTTTTTTGACCTCTACCTCCGTAGCTGCCATCGCTGAAAACAGTGCACTTCGTTTCAGACGCTCCTTTTTCGTGACTCATTTTTCTACCAGTTTCCAGCTTTGGGGAAAATACCCGCCGCCAGTTGGGGCCTTGCATTTTGAACTGTACCATGCGCTGAGATACATTCCTTCCCCAGCCAGTCGCCCTGGCTATCCCAAAGTCGACCTCAGTCTTTCCTCGGGCATGTTCTGCGACCCAGCTCTTCACCAAAGACCGAACTTCGTCGAGTCGTTCTCTCTTTCCTTTCTCTGCAAGATTGTACCGCTCGACTCGGCTTCCTAGTTGCTTCACCCCAAAATCTTACCCGGCCAAGCGACAGCGGATTCACCTGGGCGGGAAAAATCGTTCCTCGAAAGGAAGAAGACTGGTATGGGATGAAGAAAAGTGTGGTGTACAAGAGAGAAGTGTTAATTGCCCTCGAGCCCGCCTGAGCATTTCTCGCCTCTCTGCTCAGAGGCTGTCCTCTCCCTGGCACAGGCAGAAAGGCCATAGAAAAAGAATTCTAGCGGATCGTGTTGGATTCAAGGAACTGTCATCCACGAGGTCCGAAAGGTCCGACACAATGCATGGGCAGAAGGAGGGAGCCAAACCCGTTGGAGTGCGCACAAACTTCCACTTCCAATTTATTACAACTCCCACCTCCGATACTCCCGGGACGTCCCTGGTACTACACTTCAATTCCAAGAGATACATATTTGGGGAGATTACCGAAGGGACTCAAAGAGCATGCGTACAACGTGGGGTTGGGCTCCGGAAAGTACGAGGTTTATTCCTCTCAGGAAAGACGCTCTGGAACAATGGAGGACTCATAGGCCTCATTCTCTCAATGGCAGATGTACAGCAATCCGAGATCGATGAAGACACGAACAGGCGTCCCAGGTTGCACATACATGCAGGCCCAAAGCAGCTACACTCTTTTGCATGTGCACGGAGATTTGTCTTCCGTACTGGGATGCCGCTGTCAGTTCATGAGGTCGATGTTCGCAAGAGCAGTACCCATTTGAACCCGATCCATGAAGATGAGCATATCCGGGTGTGGGCACTGCCCGTCGAGGACCGCTCTACCATCCCCCCGCCACAGGACATTTCCGACGATTCTGGCGTTGACGAGTTCCAATTAGAAAGAGATCAGAAGTTACGAAACGAAGTCATCAACAACATGTTCGACTCTGATTGGAGGCGTGATCATCTTGTTCAGGCTAAGCTCAAGGACATCAGACTACCGGCAGTAGTGTGGGTGAGGGATCCCGAGACGAAGACACTGATCACTTACCCCGTTTTTGACATCAGTAAAACCACCTTTACACCGGACACGGAAGTGCTGGTTCGTAGTCCCTGGCCTGCCTCAACTGTACAGGAGCTGCCACCAGCTACGGGCCTGCCGGAAACTGTCACAATGTCCTACATTGTCAAAGGTCATCCTCAGCGTGGCAATTTTGACGCTGCAAAGGCAAAAGCCCTGGGACTACGGCCCGGCCCAAAATATGCGAAGCTGGTAGCAGGAGAAACCGTTGAGAGTGACGATGGCAAGGAAACCACGATCACCCCGCAAATGGTCTTGAGCCCAACTCGACCTGGGAGGGGTTTTGCCGTGTTCGATATACCCTCGGCCGGCTATCTTGAAGAATTCGAGCGACAACTAGATAGTCGGGCTGACTGGCTTTTAGAAGGAGTCGAAACTGCTGTCTGGATGACCAAAGGGAAGGTACTGCAAGCGGAAAGATTTCATCAACTGCTTCACAAGTTCAAAGACTTGAAGCATATCATTTCAGATCCTCATCTGTGCAATGATTACATCGCCTATGATTCTACGGCCATGTCTTCTGCCCGATTGTCCCAGATCGCGCCAGCCTTTTTCTCCGTTCCTCGATTCGACAATTCGCGTGCCTATCGCACAATGATCGATAAATCAATGGTTGAGCTGGGCGACGTCTTCGAAAAGCTCCAAATCGTGCCGGCGAAAAGAGGACTGAAAGTACATGTCGAACCCAATCTCGTCATTGATGAGGGTGAGGTCACGCCTAGCCTGGACCTTGACTCATTTTCAGCACCCATGGAACCAGCAGTGCAAGAAGTATTGCCGGATGGTGTGCCGGTGTACCATGCGCCAATTCCTGAATTCAAGTCGGCCATGGATTTGGATGAGCCGGAGATTGTTACCCTAGGCACGGGTTCCGCAGCTCCATCAAAATATCGCAATGTCTCGTCCCTCCTTCTTCGCATGCCCAAAGGGATGGGGAACTACCTATTTGACTGTGGTGAAGGTACTCTCGGTCAATTGAAGAGGTTATATCACGCCGAACAGCTGGACGACATTTTGTGCAACCTCCGGGGGATCTGGATATCCCATCTTCACGCAGATCATCATTTGGGCACCGTGTCTGTGCTGAAACATGTATTTCAAACCGTTCGAAGATTGGCAGGTCCTGGGCACCACGGTCGCCGACCGCCTCCGTATCTGTTCTCCGAGATCAACATGATCGACTATCTGGATGACTACGAATCCGTTATGGGCATACCAACGGATCTGCTCTGCACTCCCATTGCCTGTGACCCTCACAAAGGGCTATTCCATCGTAGGAGGCACTTCGAGATACAAAGCGACCTCTATATTCGCGAGCTACGTACCGTCAAGGTCAGTCATTGTCATGGTGCGCAAGCTGTCTCCGTCACCTTCAAAAATGGGTTCAAATTCTCCTACAGTGGCGACTGTCGTCCTAGCGAGGCTTTCTGCGAGATTGGCGCCAATTCGGACGTCCTGGTGCATGAGGCCACCTTTGACGATGGCATGGAAGGCGATGCTATGGCTAAAAAGCACAGCACGACAGGCGAAGCTGTGGGTGTTGCATTGGGTATGGGCGCAAAAAATCTGATCCTCACACATTTCAGTCAACGTTATCAGAAGATACCAGTCTTCAGCAGTGTGAGAATGCCCGAGCGCGTGTCTGAGGAAGACTTGCTTGATGACGTTGACGATGAGATGATCAATACAAATGCAAATGGCAACGATGACTGTTCAGAGTCGGAGCATCTCCCTGCACAAAACCTGGACTCTTCCGCGTGGATCCAACCCGACTCAGCTGTGCGCGACCTGAACATCGCTGTAGCATTCGACTTAATGCACATGCGTGTCTCGCAGATCAAGCACATGAAAGAACTCTTCCCTGCAATCTCTAAGATGTTTGAGATTGAGGAAGAGAAAAGAGATCGGTTGCGTATGGAAGCAGCTGCGCAACAGAAAGCGGACCTCGAAAGCAGGAAATTAAAGAGGCTCCAAGCTATGGAAGCGAATAGGAAGAAGATGGATGCAGGAAACAAGCAGAGGCAGATGGACAGGAACAGGGAGAAGAAGAACAGGAGGGCCAAGAGAAAGGAGGGGGAAGGCGAAACCGCGAATATGTCCCAGGGTCTGGGAGTGCCGGCGGGAGCCCAAAAGAGAGACGGTGATGGAGCAGCTGCCGACCATTCTGCTCTCCCAGTGATCCTCAATGCTTCCGGGGCGGAGCCCACAACGAACAACTACGTTGAAGTTGGTAAGAAACGCGACACAAGCACACGTGAGGGTACAAATGCTAAGCGTGCCCAGGCCGGTGACGGCAATGAGTCGCAAATGTTGGACATGCCAGCGCAAGACAGAGCCTCAGCAGACCCAAACCTCGCAGAACAGAGGCTTGGTAATGGTAAGGCCGCCAGCACTGGCAGCCAAAGTCCGCTGAAGAGGCGCAAGACTGAATAGGTTCTACATTAGGGGGTGACGGCCATTTGACAACGGGCATTCCAGAAACCTGCGTCTACGCCTTGAGGTTGACGTTCAGCGATCGAGAGAAAGACATGAATGCACCCGGACCAAGCTGCTGGGGCTCTCGTTTTATTCTCAGCCTCGTCCCGTCACCATCAGCTTACTTCCCGCAAGTACGACGAACAATTCAGATGCCTAGATAGAGAGATCTTGCGTTTACAATAATGCTACTGACTGGCCTCGGCCTTTTCGGTCATTCTTTGGGCCCAATTGATCTCTTCCTCGAATGTTCAGCTCCAACAAAAAAAAGGCGTTTTACTGTGCATTTTTTTTATGACATACCTCGGACATTGTCTCTAGAGTCTCAATAGGGCAAGTAGGACTGGGGATACCTGATCTAGTCTACGTATCGATTTCGAATAAAGATCTGGCACGACAGGAACACCTTGGCTACTCCAGTACACAATGTATCCGGGCTTTCTCTACAAGGCTTCTTAGAAAGTCTAGACTTCCTTGCTCCCTGAGAAATGTATCTTCCGGATTGAATGGATGGACATCACTATGAAAATTAAGTTTCGCTCACTTCTCTTCACTCCGCTTTCTTCCGTATCTCTTTAGCGGTTTTCATAGCCACCATCCACCCTCCTGCACATAGACAGATAGGCATACACAGACACAGAGAGAGATAGGGCGAGGAGGAAGACATATCATATACCCGAGTCTACGGATTACCTGCCGCGGTAGAACCAATCCAGATCCTCCCTCGATGCGATTTCCGACTCGTATGCTCGGCTCCAAGTAGAGTGTACGTCACTCCTGCTCCTGCTCCTGCTCCTGCCGCGACTAGCCGAGCTCCTGGATGCTGCTCTCGCGCGCGCATGCACATGGCTGTGGTGCTTGACAGATGTCGCTGCCGGATGGTGCGTCTCTGACGACGATGTGGTCGCAGGGCTCTTGGTCGGCGCGTAGGCGTTGACGATCTCGTCGTATAGGTTGAGAAAGGCTTCTGTGGAGGACACTGGGCGCCGTGGAGGTGTTGACAGTGCTGGCGCCGGTGCCGGTCGGCCTGGGGGCTGAAATGTCGGCTCAGGTGGAGATAGAGACGTAGTTGACAATGTGCATGTCTCCACGGAAGGCGATGGGGTGTGACAGCTCCGCTGTGTCCCTGCTCCGGCGGGCCGGCTGATTTCATCGTACAGACGGAGAAATAACTCCGACGCGGAAGCTGGAGGCGTGCATGCTGATGGCCCAGGTCCCGGCACATCTTGTTGTCTCGGTGGTGGTTCATACGTATCTGTGAATGGAGATGGCGCGAGGAGATCAGTGTAGGTGTCTGCCGCACTGCGTCCGGGGACTGCCGATGGTGATTTATGTGCCGTAGTAGGTGACGGTGCATAAGCTCGGGATCGAGAGCGTGATTGGCTTTCACTCCGCTCGTCCCCGTGCTCATCAACTCTGGACAGGTGCTGCCTGCTTCGAGAGGTGGTCTGCCTCTGATTGTTGGACGCCGCCGTTGCGGAAGAATATATGCTCGAACTCGAGGCTAAGCACGGCTCTGCTTCCCAAGAATCTGTCGACATGAAAGGCGGTTGCATCTGGCGCTTATGGCTTTGGTTGCCTACTGAGTGACCATAACGCGTAGGTGGCTGTGTTTGTTGTTCTTGTCGAGGTGGTGTCTTCCAACATGACCTCAGAGGTACATATTCGAGACACCCATCTTCGTCTTTGTCGTCTCTCAGCACCTGTGAAGTGATAGTTTGTGGATCGTCGACCACGCTATAGATACTGTGTCGTTCGCTCCTCGGCGAGGCGTATTCATAAGGACTTTGGCCTTTCATAGGTGGGTCGCCCGAGACAGAGCTAATTTCTGATTCAAATGTAAATTTCACGTGCGAATGCGGCTGACTTGGAAGATATGTCGTGCTGGTCAACGCCTCAAACGCGTCCATCCCTTCAAGATCGGCCTCGTTTGGCTCTTTTGGCAGACCCTCCTCGACGTTATGATCGTCGTTGCTTGGCGGGCTGGCTGTTCGGGCAGCCTCGTACTCAGGAGGAGCCTGGGGATTGGGAACAAGGCGAGAGCCGTCGTCGTGCTTAGCTCTCGACCGTCCGCTTTTCCTTCTGCTCAGCTTCATGTACTTGTATTTCTCCTGCCTCACCGCTTCGATGCTGGCCCGTATCTTCTTCAAGGCCATTGCTTGCTCCTCATTCTGCAACATGACCGCGTCCAGGTCAATCTCCTGACCGGTGGCCTTCTGGACGCGCCGTGCCAGCGCCGCAATCCAAACTTGCACCCACAACTGAAGTCTGGGGTTTCCATACGTGGCGATGAAATATTGGGTCGCCCTCGACCGGATCGTCCACCTCAGGTCAAGGAGAATCTCCAGGTTGCATGTAATGCACGACAGGATGCACGCGCCGCAGCGGTCATTCTGGTAGCTCCACTTTGAACCCTGACTGGAAGTCAAGAAGGTCTTTTCGTAGTCCTCTGGCTTGAGCCACAAGGCGTGCAGAGCTCGCAGTCTCATAAGGCGGACATACTGCTCCGGGGAAAGCAATTCGCATTGCGAAATGAGGTTGTTCAGACGTACTCCGACCTCCAGTTGGACATGATGTAGCACAATATCCACCACATCGCGATGTAGCGCTTTATGCAGCCGGCAGAGGTGACCGCGAGGCGGCAGGAGGAGCTTCTCCAGCCGACTCGGTCTGAGGAAGGAAGGCAACGATTTCACGCCCCTGGCGATGCGCCGAGAGAGGGCTTCTGGGGCTTCATTGGGTCGAGACTGCAGAAGCTTCGCCAACGTCGGGATGGATCCAGACGGGATCTCTTGAATATACATCTTGTCAGTTTCCTTCTGAGCGAGTGGCTGAAGAATCTCACCTGGTTCGGGCTATTAGTGAGGTTGAGCAGCAGCTTCTTGTCGTTTTCTTCTTGTTATTGCAAGAAACCGTCCTTCCAAAGGAACAATTTCGAATGAAGGCCTGGACAAAAGGTTGAAGGCGCCTATCAAGAACTGCTTTGATGAGTTGTAAAGGGTGTGCAATGAGAGGTTTCGAAGAAGATGGTTGGAGTTGGTAGAAATCGTGCAATTATATTCCTTTCCAGAGACAATGGATCAAAGAAAGGTGGTGGATAAAGGAAAAATAAACTCCTTGTCCTCCCTCCAGGGATTTCAATGTTTGGCGAACGTAGAATTAAAGGCGACCTGTCCGAACGTAACATTGACAATGGGGGGGATAATGATCCTGAGTGCCTGCCCGGACAATTCAGTGCTTTAAGCTTCAGAAAGCCAGGAGTCAGCATCAAAAAGAAGCGGGGAGGAAATCCATTTTTTTTTCTTTATTTGAAGATGCAACCCGGCGCCTCCATGACCTGTAGCCGCCGGCCCATGTTTGTACACATTACCGTGATTTGCAACATAGTCGAGGCACATAAGCCCTTTCCTGGACTCCGTCATCTTTTGAGCACAATCCTGATCCCTCCCTATACCGACTAGAAACGGTGTTCAATATGTACCATGAAAGAACTGGGTCGTAACAATTAATATTTTATACAAAACTGTTCAATGCATCCCGTCTGCATGTAGGATCGCCGGACTCCTGCTGTGGATTCCGGCGACACGATCCGATATTGACTTGGCGTCGAAGCCACTCTTGCGTCTGCTGCTTCGCCGCAAAGCTTGTTTGACTTCTTGCTCTTCCTTTGTCTCTTCCTCAAGCACTCGAGGCCCACCATTCTCTTTGTTGTCAAGGACCTGCCTGTGACTTGAGCGAGCTTGGTGTTCTGCGTGGTCCACGTCAAAATTCGGCGAGTTGACGTTTGAAGCTTTGGTTGCAGCGGTATCTGCATCCACTTTCTTTTGGGCAGCAATCCTGTCGCGTTCGTAGCGGGCTGACACATCCCCACCGGTCCATGCGGTGTCAAGGACGCGATCCCAGAACGTGAAGAATGGCTGCGAAAAGTTGGTCTTAATGCCCCAGCTCTGATGGTGCACGTCGTGATAAGCTGCATTATTCGAGGTAATGTGCTGTAGAGGATCCCATGGAAAGGCATACCCGCAATGGTCATCGACCGTCTTAATCGATGAGATAGTGAAAAACCACATGCCTTGTTGAATGGTCATTCCAGTGGTCAAATAGGCTATGCCAGTGCCAAGTGTATCAAGCAGGAAGCCTTCCAAAGGATGATTGTAGAGTGCCCCATACGCATAGGGAACATACAACCGGTGGTGACGAGAATGGAAGGTGGTATACAGAAATTTGTTCATGTGCATGGCCCGGTGAAGGAAGTATTGCCACGTGTCTACTATGAGGGTAGCAATGGTAAATTGGACCAAAGGAATGCCAATCCAATAGATCGACTGCGCGACTGTCATTTCCCAAGGTACAAAAGACGCAGTCGAGTAAAATCCTCCGGTCAAAGCGCCCGCAAGTTGAGGATAGTTGTGTTGCAGCTTTCGGCCCAGAGACACAGCGTCGCAGCCGATGAAACCGAGAAATGTTGGAATGTACCTTTCTGCGAGGCGCAGACGTCGGGCCCAGAGGGCAACGTCATACTCCTCTTTGCCGATTGTCTCAACAGGGTCGAATGATGCGATAATCAATCCAAACGCGGTCTGGACTATTTGTTGTATAATGACATCCCTCAGAACTTCGAATCTCGTGACGTGATTGCGCTTGAGGACTTCAGCAGGAGTATGCAGCCTGTATTGCGAACACAGATCATAGGTATCCAAGACATGGAAGAAGATTGAGACGACCCAATAGGCAATGACAGGGGCGAGAAGCTGGAGGAGGGGATCTGATATGCCGGGAATCATAGGAGGGCGGGGTTTCAGGGTATAGGTAGGAAGAGCAGGTAGGTCCGAATACGTTGCATTCGCCATGTTGCCGAACATGGGATGGCAATAGACAGAAGGACGATATTCGACGCAGAGGTTCAAAGGACCCAAGTTATATTAGAATCGCGTGCGGGAGGCTCGGATGTATATGCAACGATTGCCCGGGAGTACAAGGAAGGGCGCGTTAAGGAGGGAATCTCTCAACCCAACGGGGGCTGACAAAAATAGAGTACAAGTCCAGTCGAAAGTGAAGAAAGATGAAGAGCACCGGAAGTGAAGGAAGTGAAGGGAGTGACTTAAAAACAGGGTGAGATGGTCAGAAGAGAGGTGGAGAGACTTGACAGGGACAAACTGCTGAGATGATCAGGATCAGGAGTTTCCGGAGAATTTAGTGAAGGCGAAATTTGCTTCTCTCGCTTCCTCTATAAAGTCACGTGAACAAATACGAAGTACGGATATCACGTGCGCCAAGCACCATGGATTCGAAGCGCAGCAAAATTTTTGGGTAGTAGCGGGACTGACCCCCACACTGCAGGGTAATAGGCGGATGGGCATTCACAGGCCAGATGCCTTTCGATCTCGAACCCCTCATCAATCTGCCAGGGCTTGCGTTCATTCACTTTTTTTTTCTTCGCTAGGTCCTTTAACCCTCAAGCGCCGCTTCTCTCGATTGATTTCCTTTCTCCTGTAGTTGCAGTATCGCTTGACTCAAGATGATCATCTACAGGGTACAAAATACTACATCCACTGCCCTCAGGGTTCTAACTCTGCCCCACCTAGACTAACTGACAATTTTCATAACAGGACATCATCACCGGCGATGAGCTCGCGTCAGACACTTCCAAAATCATCGATGTTGGTAATGGCCTGTGGGAAATTGATGGCAAGATGATCACGAAGGGCTCCGAGAATTTCGGTTCGTCGGATCCTCATGCTTTGCCCCTTCTGCAAACTCATGCTAAACTCTTTGAATTTCAGTTCTTGAGGGCGCCAACCCGTCTGCCGAGGGTGAAGACGCAGACGACGGCACGGATGAAACCAAGGTTACGGTCCTCGATCTCGCCGACCAATTCCGTCTACAGAAGCTGGAAGGTGGAATGAGCAAGAAATCATATCAGTCCGAACTCAAGAGTACGTCCACAAATCCCGGGCTTGGAATAATCACGTGTATGGAGTTGACCTTTGAACAGAATACATGAAGGCTTTGACGGAGAAATTGAAGGAGAAAGGCAAAAGTGAGGAAGAGATCAAGCAATTCCAGTCCGAAGCACCTGCTGCGGCTAAGAAGATTCTGGGTAACTGGGACAACTACGACATCTACCAGGGCGAATCGATGACCGAGAACGGCATGTACGTCCTCGTCGACTTCCGCGAGGACGGCATGACGCCATATGCGACCGTCTGGAAATGGGGCTTGGAAGAATACAAGGTGTAAGCAAGACTACTATGTGGATTGGAGCATTGGAGGGTGCATACGGGACAATATGATGACGGCCTGAGATGTTGAACGCGGTAAATGCACTGCGATAGCTCGTTATCGTCCAAGCATATCACGAAGAATAGAATCCGCAACCTGCTTGCTGCCTCAATTCTTATTTGTCCCCCCAAACCCACGAGACCAGACCATGAGGAAGAGTTGGCATAAGATTGGCCAGACTTGGCCTTGATGTTGTTCCAGCATATCAACGGGCAAAGAATATCTGGCCCCTGTTCTGCCCCGTGCAGGTGTGCGCGTAGAAGCGGTAGACATGTGCTCTCTTCTTGACGGCCAGCAATAGCGCCAGAAAGCGGCCAGGTTGTCAAGAACCCTATTGCTATCTCCAAGCTGTCTTATTGGTGGCGGTGTAATATGGAAGAAGAGAAATTCTCCCCCCGCAGGCAAAGTTGAACTCCGCCTACCTCGCTTCGTCTGATCTCGTTGGTGAGAAGGGAAGGGGCCGGAGCCCGCAGGCAACGCCTTTTCCCCTACTCTTACATGTTATGATAACTTGCACCGCACCCTTCCAGAACCTTGTTGTCCTAGCCATCCTCTTCAAATTCATCGTATGACTGGTTATTCTTGTTTGTGCCATCTAGTGATCTGCAGGACTGGAAGAAGCCTTCTCAAACTGATAAGCAGCTACGCACCGCCACCGTCCTGCCCACCACTCCTTCCCTACTGCTCTCGTGCTCCATTTCCACTTCAGAAAATCTGCCTTCGGGTCACTGTTACCTTCTGAGTTTCAGCCCTCGACTCACATGTCACAATAACAACATTTTCTCTTGCCCAGCATGGCTCCTTTTCTTCGCTGCATATTGATAATCTCAACTCTTATCATCACCACCATCTCCGTCCCTACTAGCGAGTCATTCTCTCGGACCTCCCTCCAAAACAAAGCCATCTTTCCTCCCCGAGAAAGGCCAGCCGGGCCATTTCGCAGGTTCCGAGACGCCATTATCGAACGAATATGGTCTATCCCAAACAGATACTCCTACAAGTCCTCGTCGATTTCCAAAGCAGCAAGGGCACCGGAAAACTTTCGAGCCCGCTACGGCTGTGACGTCGTTCTCCGTTTCCAAGTCAAGAGCGAAGAGGAGGCGAAGGCTATATCGGAAGCAGCAGATATACTGTATCTGGATATTTGGGAAGCGACGAATGAATGGATCGATATTCGAATAGCAAAAGAAGTGGTACCTTCGTTTGTTGGCCTTCTGCCATCGTCTTTACATGATTCATACGTTCCGTTGATGCACGATCTCGCTCGTGCCGTCTACGATACTTACCCTGAATTGCCTCTCGCCGACGAGAAAACATCGAGCCTCACAACTCCACATGACTGGCGGGTCAAGGGCAACACTCCTCACGATCTATTCTTTCAGGATTATCAACCGCTGTCGGTCCTATATCCGTGGCTACGGCTGCTTGCCTCGCTCTTTCCCACACATGCGTCACTGATGAGTATCGGCGCATCGGCCGAGGGTCGCGACATCCCTGCGCTGCGTATCGGGGCGCAGTTGGATGATAGCTCGACAGACTCGCATGCATCCAGGCATACACTGCTAATAGTCGGCGGCAGCCATGCTCGCGAGTGGATCTCGGTGTCTACGGTGGCCTATATTGCTTACAGCCTCGTCACCCGATATGGCCACCCTCAGTTTCCGGAGGTCACTAAGATTCTCAACCATTTCGACCTCATTCTCGTTCCCGTGCTGAATCCTGATGGATATGAGTATACCTGGACGACCGACAGACTATGGCGCAAGAATCGACAAGCGACTTCCATACCGTTCTGCCCCGGTATCGATCTTGACCGTGCCTTTGGATTTGGCTGGGACGGTTATGGTAATACAGACAACGCTTGTAGTGACGACTACGCCGGTCCTGGACCATTGGCTGCAGTTGAAGCCCAAACGCTCACAGAATGGGCTCAAAACCTGACGAGGAACAACAATGTGACATTTATGTCGTATCTCGACTTTCACTCATACTCTCAGGAAGTGCTCTACCCGTACAGTTACACGTGTGAGACGGATCCCCCCAATCTCGAAGATCTGGAAGAAGTTGCTCTTGGGATCGCGAAGTCGCTTCGATTGACCAATGGACACTATTATGGAGTCGAAAGCGCTTGTCAAGGTAGCATGGTCTTCCAGGACCGCGCGCAAAAGCCTCGATTTCAGATAGAGCCACAAGGCGGTTCGGCATTGGATTTCTTCTACCATGATCTGGATGTGAAGCTCGCATTCCAAATCAAGCTCAGAGATACTGGAACATATGGCTTCTTGCTGCCCAGGTCTCACATTCTGCCCACCGGCGAAGAAGCTTATGAAGGCGTGGTTGGTCTGGGACGATGGATGCTGGGCAATCACGGCATTGAGAGGGTCGAGAATTTGCATTCCGTCTGGGGAGACGAAGATTCGACCGAGCAGCAGGGGATAGAAACGATCCACGAGCATGAAATGCCAGCTAGCCGTGAGGGAGAGGATGACGACTTTGACGAGAATGATTTTGAACTAAAACGGCGGCGGCGGCGTCGGTAATGTTGCTTTTACAAGCGTGGTCGGCGAAATTGAGGGCGTTTGGGGGCACCTGGGGCTTGGATCCCAAGCCGATTGATGTTTTGATGACCTGGCACCATGATGCCTTTGGATGTACAAATATGCGTCAACTTTCGAGGCACTTCTGCTGAGGGCACGTAACATGTACAAGCCTAGACATGTCTAGGTTTATGCCAAGTACAAAGTACTGGCGAGCTGGGTATGAACAGCCAACAAGAAATTTGCGGAGTGCTGTGTCTGCACCGTGCATGAGTGTCAGACAGACTCTCAAGGGGGGTGAAATGACGAGATTCATGACCAAGACTTGCACCACGTGGCTGGCAGGGTCAAATTGCGGTCCTCGGTCCCTTTTTTTATGAGTTGGCTGAATCCCCGGTTAAATTGGGGTGTCGCAAGGAGGGCCGGCGGTTACCCAAGAAGATCGATTTGACAAATGAATAGGGGCTGCCGCCGAAAGTGAAGAGCCTGGAGCTCACTCCTAGCTCTTGGCATTAGGCCTGCTTCACTTGTTGTCGTGGCATGATACTTGTGCGCTTATCAACAACCATGGACATGGGCATGTCCGTACTGTAGGAGGGGAAGAGGGTAGAATGAGTGAGTGTAAAGTGAGCTGAAAGTGAGTGAAGTACTTGGTACAGTGAACGGAATACTGAGTATTAGTATTATTACGGAGTGGTGCCCCAGAGCAGCGAGATGCAGATCCGCGGCTAAGCCCCCTCCGGAATGGGGTGACCAGCACTAACCACTGTGGGCTTGGAAGGACTCGGAGCGGCCAACTGGGACCAATTGACTCGGCTGAGCAACGCGATCTCCTTTGCCTTGTTTTGCTCATCTCGTAATATTATCAACGTGCTGAAGATCGTTTCTGGCCAATCCTTGATGCAGCCCTCCCGCTTCCAGAAATTCATGGGTCCCGTTCCTTTGCCCTGAGCCCCCCAGCCTCTTCGCTTGACCCAAATTGACTTGGCCCGATCAACACTGGTGCTCGATTCGAGCGGCCTTTTCTCTCGCTTGCTGCCCTCCCAGGCCCCAGAGACTCGGAAATAGAGACGGCTGAACATGGCCACGAAGAAGAGGTGACACGATAGAGCCGGCCTGTATCTGTCAAGTTTCCAGTCTGCATGGACGAGAGACAGCTGTGTCCCCGTTCACTGGGACAGAGCATGTTGCCTGCAACTCATATAATCTGCCTAGTTCCACCAATACTGTCTTCTGCCTGTCTTCTCATCTGTGAGTGCAATTTTCTCTGCTGCTAACTCTGTCCCCAGCCCACAACCACTCATTTGCTCCCATCCCATTACCAGTCGTCGTTGGCCGAAACACCACTCACGTCGTCCTCGGTAACCGCCAGACCCTGCCGGCTCTCCAGACCCTGAATCGCTCCTGCTCACCTGCAATCATCATCACCACCACGAAGCGCCCGACGAGACTCAACTCTGCACCTTCTCCATCTCTTCTAATTGGATTCAATCCCACATCGACACTGCTGGCCGTCGCTCATCCAATCCTCAAACACGCGCGGCCCCTGCCTGTGCCCTCCATCACTCGGTTTCAGCTTTCTCAAACGAGCATTCTCCAACTTTGGCCCCCACATCATGCTTCCATCACAGACAACACCGCAGGTGCTGTACAAGGTGATTTGAGGCCAACCTCAGTTTCACCCTCTGCGCCGAAATAGCGTCCAATCCGGTACTCGGGTGCCTCGTACTTGCGCATCTCTCCATCCCGTGGCTTCACTTTCCAACGGTCAGAACTCGACTATATTTTGTGCACCAAGGCTTATCGAAAACGAGACTCTACCTCGAGACGCTGTGTCGTCTTCCTGGTGGCCTGTGGCTTTTCATATCGGGTGATTCAAACATTGCCCTCGTCTTTGTCGACTGCGTTGTTTGAATTTTGTTCTCTCTCTGTTTGATCTGCTTTATGTGATATCCTGTACGTTACTGCTGGACAAAAAGCCTTGCTCGACGACCTGGGAATCTGTTTTCTTTTGCGCCTTACCCGGAAAATATCGGTTTATTGTTTTAATCCTTGGCCTTACCCGATACCTCGAAGAATGGCCCCAACCACGCTGGTGACTTTTTTGGTGTATGTCAAGTCCTATATCATCCTCGAACTTGAGCTGACAATCGCTGCAGTCGCAGTCCGCCTTCAACTAGATCAGTTCACCTCTATGGTTCGTGGGACAACTTCACCAACGCCTATCCCATGCAAAGGGACACACGCACGGGTCCTGAGCACTGGTCAGGTTGTCATAGCTTCTCCAACATCATCTGCGACGGCGACGCAAAAGGCAATGGCCTTCCCAGGCAAGGAGGGCTCAAGATGGGTGGGACGTATTGGTACTATGTGTGTTTGACCTCTTCTCGTTCTTGTCAACTTGTTATTTACCATTCTCTCACAGTACAAATTGGACGACGAAATCGAATTCCACAACTCGGCCGAACCATCAACCACCTCCTGTCCAATGCTCCCTGGCCAACTGGTCAACGTCCTAAATGTTCCCTTTGCGCTCACCACCAGCAGCCGCTCCCGCAATGACAGCGTGAGCTCAATCAGCTCTGACTATCGCACCATGGACCCTACAGACAAGTTCCTGAACCCACGACCAGTGCCAGCAAAGCCATCCCTACCTCGCTTGAAGACTTCCCCAACCTTGCTTCAACAGTCGTGGTCCTCTTCCAGCTCCCCTGCCAGCTCTTCATCTCTTCCTAGTAGAAGGGGAAGGTCGACATCTACCACGACACCCTCTCAACCTGGCAGTGCTAATGCTTACAGGGTTGTTCGAATGAAGCCATCCATCGACGCCCCGTCGAGATCCACTTCGCGCGGCAGCAACCGCTCTGTTGGTATCATTGGTGCTTTTCGAGCCCTCAAATCACCACGAATCGCGAGTCCTGAGGCTACATTGGACCGAGGTCGTAGTCTCACAAATGATTCGGCAGCAAGGGATCGTCCAAAGGCCGTATCAGAGCGCAGTATCACTCCCAAGAGGGCTGTACCCGGAACAGCTCCGCCGACTTCAGAGGTGGACGATAACACAACGTCTGAGCCTCCAGGAGGACTTGCCCTGCGTCGAGCATTTAACGATGCGTCTGAAGCCTTCAATCATCTACCGATATCGTCCTTTGCACAACATCGTCGCCAACGGTCTTTGTCGCGCGAGCCTTCATCTCTGTGCAGTTCGATTCAGCCGGACTCTTCTCCTGATCTAGGAATGCTTGATCAGCCCGGTGTACAGTATCAGCGCTTGGCGACCCTGAAGGAGGTTGCCTCGGCGACAAATACGCCTGTTTGGCCTCTGACAGCGTTGAAAATTGAGAGCGAAAAGGACAACGAGGTTCGCGGGGCTCTTGACTTGGAGAAACGCCTACCAACCTTACCTAATACCCCGTCTTCTGCGTATCCCCCGAGCGTCGTGGATGCGCCTCTCATCGGCGACGATTCAGATGACATTGTCAATCTTCGCAGTCATTTCTCCTCTACCACCATCGAAACGGAATCGTACAGGGAGAGTTACATTCACCATGGTCACAGCCGTTTCTCGGATTGGACAGACGGGACCACCACACTTTCACCACAATCGGAACTCGCATCGAGTATTCTTGACTTTGAACCAATCAGTCCAATACCAGAAGTAGCCCTCGACTTGTCGATTGATAATCCAATTAACGCGTCGAATCAAATTACCGGCCAGGACCATTCCGAGGAAAAGTGCTCCTCTGCTTCCAAACAAGACGGACTGCCTTCGGCCCTCAGTTTCTCAACGGTCAGCTCATTTGCTTCTACCACTCCAAACTCTCACGTAGACCTTGACAGCGCCAAGGATGGCCACTTTTCCTGGACCAGCTTTCAGCACTATAGCCTGCCCTCAGAAGACGTTGGATCAGGGCTCATGCACAAACCAACGTCGCTTCCCAAGCATGTGGCGCCTCTGGTCGTTGACGAAAACCATCGTATGGGAATGTACCAACCTCAAGCAGCGAGTTACAACGATTCGACGATTCCCCACTCCACCAGTATGCAACAGCTTCTCGCTGAGTTGAGCTATCTGGGTGGCATGATTCAACAACATTAACGCCCAACATACATATTGCTACAACATCGCCTGGCAAGGTCAATTGATATATTTTGTCAGCGTGCTCTATTTTTTTTTAGATATTGAGATGAGCAGACATTCAGCTGGTGAGATCCACAGTGATCTAACTGCATGTGCAAATACTCGATATTACCGTATTAACAGTACGTCCAATGAACGAGTGGAGTTTTCGGACTTTTGGAAGCGACGGATTCCATAGTGGGTGGGAGCATAGTGGCTTGGAAGTATGATTTTTATTTTTTTTTGAATTTTTTTTGGAGGACTTTTCGACTCGGACGAAAGTTTGTGGCGTTTTAGAGGACACATTGCTCATGACCCAAACATTGAAAGCGGGAGGATGAGGGATCGACATGAGGCGCTTTCAGCCTTGCATTTTGTTGATGAGGCTGCACAAGCGTTGCATCGTAGGCTTGGCAGAATTTCCAGACGACAACATAGACATAGACCAGACATACTCAGCAGTAATTACCCAATATCTGTGGGAGCACGGATTCATGAATGACGATAACTTTGACTTAATGATTCCATGACTATTCACTGTAAACGGCCTTCCACCTTCGAGTCATACCCCTGGTGCTTGGCTCATTCTGACGCGTTCATCGAACACCAGAGCCTTTGAACGCGTCCCTGAGACGGAAGGATTAGCACTCTATTGCGTACATCATCTACCTAAGCCACTTATCATTACCCTGGCCTGTGGTTTGTGGGACGAGCTGTCTGTCTTTGAGATTGTTGACCCTCCCAATCTCTGTTGGCCTCCCATTCCTCTTTCCTTCCGCTGGCAACACGCTTTCACGACGGAGGCTTGCCCTTGTCCAGCGCCCCAGCAGCAATAGCCCGTAATATCACCAATCAGACTTCACGATGCATCAAATATCAAAGCGCATGCTTACGGATCCCTTCGTCCCCTCCCTCTTCGCCTACTGTCCGACCATGGATCTCGTCGTGACTGTCACGGGCAAGGGGATCATGGATGTTTGGAGATTGAATGGGCAGAGAGTCTTTGGTTCGAATTTCCCCAAAGATGAGGGAACTGGTGGTGACGTTGGCGGGAATGCGGCAGCAAATAAAAGCGGTGGAGGAAACGTAAGGGCAGTTGCGTGGAGACGGGATGGTGAGCACCCTTCATGATCCCTTTTCCTTTTCGTTACTACCACAGGGTCTGTAGGACCATCTCAAGACCATTTTTGAAGAGTGCGGTGCTCCTTGAGTTCGGATCACTCTCTCTATACAGGCTCAGAAAGAAACCAGATGCTGACTATTACGTCTCGATGTCGGGGACGGATGTACAGGTCAAATACTTGCGATCGCTTGTGCGGATGGCAGTCTGTCGCTCATAAATACTTTCACGGGCAAGATTGCCCATCGAATATCCAGTCAAAATCAGAAACCCACTCCTTCAACTTCATCACCAGTACCGTCACAGACCCAAACACTGAGGCGGAGTTCCAGAATCCCCTCCTTCCCTTCCTCGCAGGCCACGCCCATACGCCGAACCATCACAACCATCGCCTGGACCAAACACTTCGTCGACCCCTCCCCGACTACCGTTCGCTCTCATCTCAATGCGCCAAATTCAACCGTCTCACTCGACCAGATTCTCAGCCTCCGCGCTGACGTGGATAGACTTCTGCAGTTGAAATCCGATTTGCCCCGCGAACTGAGCAGTATTGACGTGGAGGTGTCCTTGCCAAAGCTTGCGACGCTGCCACCCACAGGTCTCGGTGCGGATGATGATGTGTTTAGTTCCCGGGCCAGTGTGGATGTTTTGTTTCACGGGGGTAGCACTACCGGCTCGAGCGGGGTTGGGGGTGTTGATGCCCTACTTGTCGGTTCAAGCGACGCAGATGGTGGATGTAATGTGCAGCTAAGGGTCTTTGATTCCTTCGAGATTGGAACCGTTGATTTGAAGGGTCTTCTCCCTTCAGGACCAGCAGTTGGAAGCGCGTTGAGAGTGATGAGAATGGAAAGTCATCCATTCATGTCGGCAGTGTTCTTGATCATGGAACAGTTGCCAAAAGATGAGGCCGAATCGTCGTTACATCTCCTCAGCCTTGATCTGAGCTTCATCCCGCAAACGGGGCGGAACTTGCCACTTGTAGCAAGGAAAGTTTCACAGCTCGGGAATCTGCTGAGATACATTTCACAAGTGCGGACGCAGTTGGTTGCCGAGATCAAAGCTGCTTTCGACTTACCTGGCAGATTCCTCCGGAATATCAACGAGTCGCTGGCAGAACGGGATGAGGATGCGGACTTCATATATGCAGCCCATCATCTCGCAGTCACTGGAGTTTGCGAACCGAAACTGAAGGAGTGGTTGGTTGACGAGGTTGGGGATAGGGGTTTGAAGCGGTGGGAGAACGCTGTGGGGGACTGTCTTGAGGTTGTGAGGAGGATGACGAGTGAGTGTCTCCTTCCTGCGCTCGAGAGGAGTCTGGTTGTGTTATCAAGACTCGACGGCCTTGCCAAGTTTGGGCCCACGAGTTCGAAGCTCGGCCTCGACGAGAAGAATATAAAGAGGGTGACAGAGACGATTGATGCGTTGGGTATCCTCGGCGAGGATCTCTTGCTCGATGTCGTCGTCGAAACGAGGGAGTTTGCGGCCTTTATCAAGTGGTTGAAGTGGGAGTGCGAAGTTGAGGCAATGGAGGAAGGCAGCGAGAGGGCGGAAGAGATGAGGGAGTCGTGGACGGGAGAGGGAGAGTTGAGGTTGGTATTGGATTATGTCGGAGGCGCCATAAAGGAAAGCCGGCTAAAGAAATACCTTTTGGAAGAGAGAAAAGCGCAAGAAGGTGGGATGGTTGCATCGTCTGATGATTCGGATCTAGGGTTCTACACCGAATATGTGAAACGCAGGGCAAGCGGCAGCAGGGGCAACAGCATGCCTACAGTGGGGGAACTGGTCGACAGATTGCAGAGGCAATGTGACGCGGTCTTTGCGCAGATTGCCGAGACACTCAGGAAAAGCATCCTCTCGAGCTATCTGCTGGAGCTGCCTAGGCAGTGCAGTGGTGAGAATATGGACGTTAGAGTCATTCCTGACGAGATCGATCCAAGTCTGTACCGGCTCTTTGTGTTATGCAAGGACCGGGAGGAGAAAGCCCATCTGCAACAGGTCGTGGTCAAGCTACAACGAGGAGGCGCAAAGGGTGTTCAGCACACAATGGGGTCGAAGTCACTCGCGATTCCGAATGTGCACGAGATTCTCGACGCAAAATTCGTTGACGACGACGCATTCCTGGTCCTTGCTGAGACAAGTTCTGATGTCAAACTTTACTGGAAAGAGATCAGTGCCGACGGCGAAGGATCTTGGGATGTCCGGCACGTCTTCCAGCGAGGGAAAATAGATGGTGTCATGAAGCCGGTGAGGCTGGATGTAAATGGGCGAGTCGGGAGACGAGTGGTTACCGTCCTCGATGAGGCTGGGCTGGGGTATGTGGTCTTGGACCTGGATGCTGACGACAATACGCCCGAGGCTGATAGCGAAGAAGACGAGCTTATGACAGAATGATCAAACGATAGCCTGGAAGCGCTCAAAGATGGTGCTGGCATGTCGTGGCATGAGGCTGAGCAGTTGGCCATAGATCCGAGCTATGCAAAGCCCGATTCAGTTGATCACCCCTTTTCCAGCCGAGCATGTAGTATCAGCAGTAGCAACATAGCCTGACAAAGATTCTGTACCACCACTCCTGGACACCCTCCAGCATGACCTTTGTGTACTGTGGTAGTTGTAACAAAGAGGACAAGGCTGATCGAGGCTGATCGAGGCTGGCAGATTGCCCCTGACTGGCGCCACTTGGCGTTGGCAGGCAGGAGCCTCCAGGAGCACTTTAGCAGTAACAAGCGGGCGGCAGCCACACACAGGGAGTAAGGTACCCCGTACTTGCCCCTACGCAGCGAAATGGGCGTTAGTAGAGGCAGTGGAGAGTGAATGGCGATTTGACCACGCATTTTCGACCCTGCAGGTCACTACAGCTGGTGCAGCCTCCCAGAGCCTCTAGTCCTCTGACCTGAGCAGCCCTGGGCTACCTGCTCGGCACCAAGTACCTTGTAAAGAGGAGCCCTAGTTAGCGCGAGCCTGACCGCAGTCTACCGCAGTCAAGCGCAGTCTATCAACAAATCCATCCCACTTGCAGTTGCCCTCAGCAAAACACAGCCAAACCCGCAGCCCTACCAAATACACGCACACTCATTCTCAAACCATCCTCCCCTTCTCCCTTGTCTCTACCAATTCCCTCCCCTGCTACTCGCCCAATACTCTTGTTTGCTTTGCAGGTCGTTCTCTCCTTGAATCCAGGCCTGTGTCATTCCTCGCTTTGACATCATCTTCTCCTGCTCTGCGAATTAACACCTGCAATCCTCGGTTTGTCCGCCTTCTCCCTCCCAGACCGCTGCTCGGTCCAGCCATCATGGATGTCAGGGCGGTTTTGGAGAACACCTTCTCTCCCGGTGAGATAATCTCCTGTATCCCGCGGTTCCGGCATCGCACTGATCCCCCCTAGATGCAACAATCCGTGGTGGTGCTGAGGAACAGCTCAGACAAGCCCGCGAGGGAAATTTTGTATGTCCACCTGATCCTGCACCTGGGATACTGCACCGATTAACGGATACATATCTAGTCTGAGTACCTTTCTATTCTCTCGACAGAACTAGCCAACGATCAAGCTGGTCCTGCCGTCCGACAAGCCGCCGGCCTCGCCCTGAAGAACGCCTTCTCCTACCGTGACGTGACCAGATTAAGAGAGGTCCAGGCAAGATGGTTGCAAGGAGTCGACCCTCAAATCAAGGCTCAGGTAAAGGAACTGGCCGTCAAGACTCTCACGTCTACACCTCAAGCTGCCAACTCGGCTGCTCAACTAATTGCGACCATTGCCGCAATTGAACTACCACGTAACGAGTGGCCTGATTTGTTGCCTGCCCTCGTCCACAATGTTGGCGCTGGTGATGACAAACTCAAGCAATCCAGTCTCACCACCATCGGCTTCATTTGCGAGTCGGACGATGTCGAGCTCAGAGAGTCTCTGGTTGGATATTCTAACGCAATTTTGACTGCCGTTGTTCAAGGTGCGCGAAAAGAGGAAGAGAACCAGGATGTCCGACTTTCGGCCTTGTCTGCGCTCAGCGATGCTACAGAGTTCATCCGCAGCAATTTTGAGAACGAGGGCGAGAGGAACTACATCATGCAAGTCGTGTGCGAGGCTACACAATCCCCTGACACCCGCGTTCAGGCCGCTGCCTTTGGTTGTCTGAACCGAATCATGGGCATCTACTACGACAAGATGAGATTCTACATGGAAAAGGCCTTGTTCGGGCTGACCATCGCGGGTATGAAGAACGATGAAGAGGATGTGGCCAAATTGGCCATCGAATTCTGGTGCACCGTCTGCGAGGAGGAAATTAGCATAGAGGATGACAACCAGCAAGCACAACAAGAAGGATCGACCGAACTGCGACCATACTTCAACTTCGCCAGAGTCGCTGCGCGTGAGGTTGTCCCGGTTCTACTCCAACTGATGACCAAAGTCTCCGAAGATGATGCCGATGACGAATACAACGTCGCTCGCGCCGCTTATCAGTGTCTCCAACTCTATGCACAGACAATAGGAGGTGACTTAGTTCCAGTGGTTCTTCAATTCGTAGAGGCGAATCTACGCAGCGACGACTGGACCAAACGAGATGCCGCAGTATCATCGTTTGGCGCGATGATGGACGGCCCTGACATTAAGACCCTTGACCCTCTTGTCAAGCAAGCTCTTCCTGTCTTGATCGGAATGATGCAAGACCCAGTCGTCCAAGTGCAGGATTCTGCGGCGTTTGCCCTGAGCAGGATCTGCGATTATTGTTCCGACTGTATCGACCCGTCAACACACTTGCAACCGCTTATGTCCGCCCTTTTCTCTGGCCTTATGAGCAATCCCAAGATAGCCGCGTCCTGCTGCTTGGCTCTCCTCAATCTGACGGAGCGATTTGTCGGTGAGGACGGTGCATCGGCAAACCCATTGACGCCGCATTTCCAAGACAGTGTTACCTCTCTGCTTACCGTTACCGAGAAAGAAGGAGGCAACAATCAACTTCGCACGGCTGCATATGAAGTGCTTGGTGGCTTTGTGACAAATGCCGCTCATGACAGCTTGCAAATTGTCGCAGAACTCTCCAACGTCATCATTCAACGTCTAGAGAGCACGATCCCCATGCAGAAACAGATTGTCAGTATTGATGATAAGATCACTCTTGAGGAATTGCAAGTCAGCCTTAGCAGCGTTCTGCTTGCCATTGTTCAGAGACTCGAACAGAATATCGGGCCCCAGGCCGATCGGATCATGCAGATTAATTTGGAGCTCCTCAACGTCACTGGTAACACGAGCGTTCCCGAAGTCATTTTCCAAATTGTCAGTGGATTGGCGAATGCATTGGCAGGCGACTTTCTTAAGTACATGGACTCGTTCGCTCCATATCTCTACAATGCTCTGGGCAACCAGGATGCTCCTGACATGTGTTCCTTAGCCATTGGACTTGTCAGCGACATTGTTCGTGCACTGGAGGACAAGGCACGGCCATACTGCGATACATTTATGAATTACCTGCTCAACGATCTTAGGGTTTGTCGTCCCCCTCTTTATCTACTCGTCACATAAACTAACAACTATCTAAAGTCCGACAAGCTCTCCAACTCACTGAAACCACCCATCTTGGAGACCTTTGGTGATATCGCCACTAGCATTGGTGTACATTTTGAAACCTACGTCACTGTGGTCGCTGGCGTCCTCCAGCAAGCAAACAATGTGTCCGTCGCGAACGATGTCTCGTTCGATATGCTTGACTACATTGTGTCTCTCCGATCCGGTATTGCCGATGCATGGTCTGGTCTGATCCTGGCTTTCAAAGGCACCGAGAAAGGTACGATGCCTTCTAACGCGCACGGTTCGACGCTAACGAAGTGACAGCGCCCCTCCTCCAAAACTACGTGCAACCCATCTTCGAATTTTTACAGACCGTTTCTCAGGATATGAATCATAACGAAGGGCTACTCAGAGCTTGCATGGGTATTATCGCGTAAGTATCCCATCTGAGCACCGCTGGCCCTTGCTGACGATTGCAGTGACCTCAGCGAGACCTTCCCAGACGGATCACTTTCGGATTACTATCGACAAGATTGGGTCACCAAGATCATCAAGGAAACTCGGACCGCTCGAGATTTCTCACCCCGGACCATCAACGCGGCACGCTGGGCAAGAGAACAAGTCAAACGACAGACTCAACATCAAGGTACCATCATGAATGCCTCATGAACTTGATGTCGAGCATATCTCTTATCCCCAACATGATTATCCACTCCCCGGCACCATCACCGCCAGCCCCGAATTACCCTTGCCCGTTCACACCCCAGCACCAGCCCCAGCACAGCACCTTGAACCCCCCTGTCAGAGCGCTGATCACCGTTATGTGAAGGCCATTTCTCATCGCAAGCCAGTACCTTAGTGGGACGACTGGAACACGATGACAATGACTCATTGCAAAACGGAGAGAATGGTCACGTGGACAAGCGTCAACTCTCCGACGATCCCCGAAATGGCACTCGTGTTTCACCCCGGACTCCTGGCCCCCTCCTGCGGACGATGGCCCTGAACCCATTAACCTTTGCGCAACGGCTCGATCTCGAAGAGATGGCTCCGAACGTATCTCCTGCAACTGGTGCGTCGGCTCTTGGTCCATCGCACGTCCTTCCCGGTTTGCAGTCCCGTCTACGACCCCTAGATCATGGTACCTTCGTCGACTTCAAATCAATGTCGCCTCTAGAGTGGATGGCCATGGCCATCCACGGCCGCTCCCATGCTCTAGATGCAAATATGAATGGCTCGCCAGTGACGTTCGGTCACCGCTATGATGGAGACGGCGATTCCCCATAGCTCCCAGCCTTCGGCAGCCGATCGTTCAACGGAAGGGAGATGGCCGACATGGCAAGGGCACTTGCAAACGATAGAGAGTCTCCGGTTTGGTTCACCCATGGAAAGACAGAGAAGACTGTTCAGACGCAGGACTGGATGATTAGATTTGGCGATTGTTCGGAACAGATACACGAGACAGCCCCGTGATACCCCCTTAAAGACCCATTTCCCCTTTGCTTCGCTTCTTCCCTCTTTCCCCTTCTTCGCGTCGCTTCCCTTTGCATTTCAGCATCGCATTTGTCTGCTGGAATGTGGTCGAAAGCCCACTGCTTCGCGTTGTTAGACGTACGAAGGGTGCTGGCGCGAGCGACTGCTTGCTTGACCTGCATCGTCATGTCGAGTTGGGGCACCGTATTTTATTGACACATACACTATGACTTGATCACCTTTCCCGGGCTCCGCCTTGTGGTCATCATTCATATCCACGCGGAGGTTATTCGAGCATTGAGCTAGCTAGCAATTCAAACGAGAGGGCCATAATTTGTTCAGATTCGGGTCCTCAAAACCAGTCTAGCAAACGTGAGACTGTTGCGCTGAGGTGAAATATCGGCGATGACTACCCCACCAGATGGCACGTCGTGTTCTTCTTACGACCTGAGCTGAAGTCGAATCACTTATTCAGCCATGTCAGCTTCTAGAGGCCCGTAATATCTGATCCGAACAGAAACAGGAGAGTGATCTCTCGTACTGTCTTCAATCCCTTTACCTTGCTCACACAACGCCCGCGCCAGTCCGACTCGAATTCCATATACCATCCATGTCACCCCGTAGTCCACCACATACCTCGTCCCTCCCTCCACGTCTAGTTGCTCAGCTCAGGATCTGTCATTGCCCTCACGTTCCCCCAGGGTGAGGGGCGTAACTGACCAGTTGGCTAGCTTTTCGCCATCCTCGCCCTCGCAAACTTCCACCACAAACCATCCTGCAGATCGAAGCTCTGCTCGATGAGAAAGCGCTGGCTCTCGTCAGCGTAGTCGACGGGCTTCCGATAAAACAACCTCTCAACAACACATTCGACGCTCTGGCCGCGCTTGACCTCTCCGTCGACGCCGTTGGACTTTCCATCCTGGCTCACACGCCCGGTCTCGGAGATCAGCTCGTCGTACGCGCGTACCATCGTGCTGACGGGCGTGATCCACTCCTTGGGCCACACGGCCGTCACGTCCGAGGGGGTCATGCCCGTGTCGACGTACGCCGGCATGATGCAGTTGACGGCGATGTTGTCCGTCTGGTACAGTAGCGCGCCGACGGACCGCGTCAGCGCCAAAACTGCATGCTTGGTCGCGCAGTACTCCGGCGCCACGGGGAAGGGGTAGATGCCGGCGCAGGACGAGGTGATTACGATTTTCGGGTTGAACGGTGGTGACGGCGAGGTTGTCGAATCGGAAGCCAGCGACAGCGCCTTTGCCGTGCGCCGAGCGTAGTGCACGAACAGCTTGAGGCCGTAGAAGACGCCGATCTGGTTGACCTGCGTACACAGCATGGGCGGCTTCGTGGGCTCCTCCTCTTCTGCGGATGCCCCCTCCGCCGCGGACGACGGGCTCGCCAGCGCAATGTGCTCCTTCTCGGCCGTGCCGGCGTTGGCCGCGAAGAAGTCGATCCTCCCGCCAGACCAGGCAAACGCCGTCTTGAACAGCGCGGCCTGCGCGTCCCACGACCCGACGTCCGTTTCGACGAAGAGGTGCCTCTCGCTGTCCCTTAAGGCATCTGTGCCCGAGATGGCGGCGTATGCTTCAGGTCGGATGTCCGCGATCACCACGCGCCAGTCTGGCTTCGAGAGAAGGTGCGTCACCAGGCCCAGACCGATGCCGCTGCAGCCGCCTGGAAGAGAAGGGATTCGTTTAGGTTAGAAGCTGATTTGAAAGTTTGGATGCTTTTTTGTTTTCTCCTTTCTCTCACATACATTCTCTCCCCTCCCTCCCCCCTAGCCACAATCTCTCGTTTTCTCTTTCATGTAGGCGAGGGCTTTGGGGGAAGGAAAGGTAAAATTGTGAAGGGCAAATAGGGAAGAAAAGAAGATGGGGGAAAAAAAAGGGGGGGGGGGAAGATACCGGTGACTATTGCCGTCTTCATATTGATCCTCGTCGTTGTGAGATCACTTTTTCTTCTTTCCCTCTCTCTTCTCCTCCTGTTCTACTTCTTGTGGTTTTGAGGCTTGATCACAGAGGGACAGGCGCTGGAAGTATTGGATATTCTGTCGGGACAAGCCAACCCCCCAAAAACTCAAAAGTACCTAGCTGTGTATATCATGCAACAAGGGGAAAACAAGACGCGGGGGATGGATGGCGAGATGAGTGAAAGGAAAATAGATGGGGGCTTTTTAAAAGAGGCACTGACTGCTTTTTCGTTGTGAATGCCACTGGTTGTTACATATATCGTTCGTTCAGACTCACCCAACGCCAACAGGCTGGTTCGTGGTGGTACCGAGGTGTTGCAAGCCCAACTCCCGCTGAATTCTTCGGCTTCTGGTCCTGACACATGGTTGTCGAGTCGTAAACCAGGATCCTCTCCTCTCCTCTTCTCGCTTCTTCTTCCCCCCCAGCCATTTCCCGTTTATTTTAGCTTTTCTCCGTCTTCCTCCCCCGCAGAAGTTTGTTTTTGTCAATCGTGGTCTTGGCCAAATATGGAAGGGAATTTGAGGTCCGGGCCCGGTACGTATCTCTCCCGATGCATATGTTACTCTTGTTGCATCAGGCAATTGCAATCTCGTCACGGCCTGCGTGCATACAAAGGTGTGACTGATGCCTCCAACAAGGTTTGTCGGCGATTCCAGCAAAAGGAGGGGTTTACATGTAGTCTTTGCGGCCCGACTGCGCGTCGATAGATTCATACCCAACCTCCATATGGATACCACATCACCATTCTTCCACGGACTCGTCAAACCCATTCCATTTTTCTTGGAGTGAAGAGTCCTTTACTGGGCTATTAAGGGGCGGCATTCAGACCTTTGACTGCTGGTCATGCACGGCCCACAGTGGTGCAATGGTTTCCACAGCCCTCTCCACGACGGCTTTGATGCGATCTCGCAGGACCCCGTTGGCGCATTCCACGTCGAGATTTTCCAGCCATAGTTTTGCCACGTGTTTGTCGAATCGGATTTCCAGACCCGGGACGGGAATTCCTGCGGCAGCTAGCCTTGCGCGCTCTGCTGCCTCAGCCTGTTCGAGATCGGCTTCCTCGTCAGATGCATCTGCACCTTCGTCCTCGTCCTCTTCCTTTTTGACCCCTTCGGCCCCGGACAGCAGGGCTTTCCGGTTGGGCGGGTTGGTCTTGCGCGGCTTCTCTATGGGGGTGATATTGTCGCCGAATTGTTCTTCGAGGAACATGCACAGTCTTGAGAATCGATCTTGTGGAGAGAGATTGGTCAGTTCGTTAGTCAACGCCTTGACACCGTTCTTTTCATGCTTGTGGCCGTGGTGTGAATGTGCCGATTTGCTCGACGAGTATTTGACAGCTGCCGGACTGCTCTCAACCGTCATGAGCACGGCCATGACTGCGTCTGCTATGCCGTCGTTCATTGTGTTGCCCTCCCATTCGAGTTCGATCTGCTTTTCTCTCCCCAACCATTTGAGAGTGACGCAGCCCATGATGAGGAACGTCCGCTGTGGCTGGGCAACAATTTCTTCGTCGGCTTCTTCTTCCTTGTCCTCTTCGGCTTTGACTCCGTTTTCCCCATTCCTCTGGTCGGCTTCGACCTTGACAGGATGCCCATTTGGTTCGGACTTAATGTGACCGACTTCCTCAATGCTGCCAAAGGTGCCTTCGAGTGCCCATCTAATAAGCTCGACCCCGGCTGCGGCAAGTGTGATATGTTGTCGGCATAAAATAGTCGTCGTCGTTAGGCCCGCGTACTCGCGAAGATCCTCTGGGGCCATCAGACTGAGCTTGAAGCCGTTCTGCACGAGTACTCCACTGATCACTCGCGTCTCATCCGCTTCGGCAGACGAAGGGGGAGGTATCTGCGCCAGCTTTCCGACGACCTTCGCCACTTTATCCTTTCTGAAGGGGATTTTGATCTCTGCGCCGTTCTCCGGGCTGTACACTTTTGTTTGCTGTGCGTTTGGGTTGCTCGCAAATCGGCGGGAATTTAGATCTAGCAGTCTTGATCTGAGGCGTGCGGCTTGAGAGCGTTCTCCGTGCACCAGAATAACGTGGGGTGCATCAACTTGCTGAATGAAATCTACGTTCTCAACCCCTGTAACATGGGCTGCGAACTGAAACTCCTCAACCGAACACCGTCGAGGTATCATCACCGCGGCATCATCATCTTTGTTCCTGCGGCCCATTGTGTGGCCCAGACCAGTGTTTCCACCGCTCATGATCGCTGGAATCATTTCTGGTTCGGACAGGATGGTCCGGCCCATGGTCCCTTCAACGTTATAACCCGTCATTATGACCCCGTTGCGTTGATCTGGTGCCCATCTTTCGAGTAAGATGCGAGACATGCCTGACTGCATCATACCGGGCGAAGCTAACATTACACATCCTCCTACGTCGTCAAATCGGTCTAGATTTCGCAAGCTTCGCACGTAGCGGAAGTCCCAGGGGCCTGCACTGACACCTTTCGCATTGCCAGCGGCTTCGGCCTCGGCCATTCTCTCTCGAAAGATGCGTTTGATGTTGTCGTTCATCGCATTAATATAGGTCTGATACACAACCATGCATTTTCGTGCCGTGTTGCCGGTATAATAGATGGGAAACTTCTGGAGCTCGGGATGCCGCTGCCAGTAGTCCTCGAGGATGAGCAAGAGTTCCTGTGCCCGACCAAGGGCAAATACTGGCATCAAAACTTTCCCGCCGCGATTCAATATATTGGAAACAGATTTCAGGAGAGCAGTTTCTCTCTCTGCGCGTGGTGGGGCGTTTGAGATGCCAAATGTCGATTCCGTGATAAGACAATCGATCTTGCCCACGCTCGCAACGTTTGGAACCTCGGCGGCTACGAGATGTCGATCCTGTTCTCGAGAATAGTCCCCGGTGAAGAAGACATTGAGCCCAGCGATATTGATCAAAAACATGGCAGCTCCGAGAACGTGGCCAGCCGGGTACGGTGTTATTCGGACCCCGGAAACAGTATGCGTTGTGTAGAAGTCGATCGTTTCGATTTGAGGCAGGGTTGAAATATGGTCTGCTTCGGTGTAGAGCGAGGTTCGTTGATCCGAAGTTGATGTAGTGTTGCTCACTCGGACGGAGTCCTGAATAAGCCATTTGTAGATTGCCTTGGTCGGATGCGTCATGAAGACTCGTCCTTTGAAGTCGGTTTTGGCGAGCACGTAAGGCAACGCGGCCGCATGGTCCAGATGGAAACTATACAGGGTTGCAATTAGCTTTCAATTCGGAGCAGTCAGGAGGAAGTCGCCTTGAAGTCGGGTATCGGAGAGCAAAAACCATTGAATCGAGGCCCAGAGAGAGGGAAAAGAGTAGGAACAAGGGTCTTAGGTGAACAAGATTGTATTGGTGTCTGCCTATAAAGATCTCATCGAGCATGACCGTCGAATCCACCCGCGTCCAAACATGAAGCACCTGACGGATGTAAAACACCAAGATCCAATTTGTTTTGTGCTCATCCTTCTCACATTCGATCCTCAAAGCAATACGATCAGACAAAGGAGAGGTTCACCTACTGGCTGATTAATAGGATGTCCACAGTACTCAGATCGAAGTCGTCGAAGTAGGGCATGGCTGACATCCCTTCTCGACCTGTATGCATGCCTGCATCGAGCTATACATTTGTCAGACTCTGTTCAATCCAGATATGTCTTCAAGCCTCACCATGACAGTCTTGCCCTTATATTGTAGGATATGACACGATCGGCCGACTTCTTGACATCCACCCAGCCCAATAAACACAAGCTCATCTGAAGGGTCTACTTGCTCATCGTCTTCGGCGGCGGCCATGGCCGCAGCTTTTCTTTTCGTAGCCATGTTCTTGAAGAAGTTGTCGGAGATGTGGTCGGAAAACGTAGGAGATTGAGGAAAGGAGGGATGGAATGAGATGGCTGCACACAGGTGAAGCCCCTAATCAATACATACGTCACGTCAACCGGGTCAGCTTCACCGCATCATGAATGCTGCCTCTCAGTGCGCTCAGAATCAGGAGATTTGATGGTCTCTTGGCTCGCTGAGAATTCAGATAGACAGCGGTGAGAGTTGAGTGATGCCGGTGACGAGTAACGAAGCACAAGTGAGTGAAGTTAAAGACGAAGGAACAAGCAAGGCACGTGACTGATTGCGGTCCTTGAATCCTGGGTCGCCTGCAGGCAGCCCTTACCCGCAGTTTTACGCTTCATCATCGCATCACTCAACCACACCACTTACTTTACAATTCTAATCCCGACACGTTATTTCACGTATCGGTCAATTCCTTGGATGTCGGCAGAGTGGAATCAGGCATGCTTGGCACAAGAAGGAAACCGAGCGTGAGTCGACGCTCACTCGGAATCCAGAGCCAGGTTCAGAGACAGAGACAGAGACAACCACTGAGGTGGAACTGACCGCCATGGCTCAGTCGCCGCCTGCGCCATCACGGCCTCCTCTCCCTCAGACGCAGACGTCTTTTGCGCGCACCTTTTCCTCTGCAAATGGTCGACCCAGCCCGCTTGGTCCTCAGTCACCTCCATTAGCGATGAACTACTCCTCACCTTCGCCTCAAGCATTTTCTCCCCAGCAATATTTCCAACCGCCAGCTGCTAAGAGACCCAGACTGTCTCCCGATGTTCAGTCCCCTTCTGCTGCTCAAAGCTATCCCCCCACCCCGACAGCCCAGCCGAGCACCCCAAGCGGAAATGGCCCCGTGAATGGTTCAGCCGTGCCACCCTCGGGGCAAGTATTGATGCCTCCTCCTCAACGTCCGGCGGAAAAAGCAGAAGATCGGAACTATGAGGATATCTTGGTTGGGACCGGAATCAATATTGAAGAGGAGGCTAGGATGCTGGTTCAGAATGACTACTTTGGTAGTTCAACTCCCAAAACGGCGACTTCCGGCAGTTTTGAATATCAAAACAATTCCTTTCCGCAACCTGGATCGAGCGGAGGCGTAGCAGCCTCACAAAAGGAACAAGTAGAAGGTCTAACCCAGGAATATCAGCCGTCGGAGGAAGAGATGAAAGAGAGAAAAGAAGCCCGCGCCGATTGGGAAGCATCTAGATACAGCCAGTATCCGCTGTGGGATATGTTTTTGTTGGGCGGAGCGCTCAACGACAAGATTCGAAATATCAGCATTACTGAGCACTTGGTTGATCCACAGTCGGGAGTACTTGTCAATACGCAAAAGCATATGCCTCCGCCCACGGTGCGGGTCAACGGGTTGGAAGGTGCGTCCCGTATCATCGACAAGGGGCAAGCTATCCTCGACACAGGGCAGAAAGGCGAGCGGCTTTCTGACATCATGAAAGTCATCAGTTTGGCAACACGAGCCCGAATGACTGGTCTACTAAGCGAGTCCTCGAGACTTGCCAAGGAACGCCGGCAACATTCCAAGGGAAAGGTACCAGACGAGTGGCAAGATATAGCAGTTCAACCCAAGCTGGCAAACGACGTCCCTGACAGAGCAGCTAGCCCAGCGGGTAGCTCCAGCTTAAAACGTGAGGTTTCTGATATCCGACCTCGACTTCTCTGGCGCTGACCTCTCATTAGGCACCCATTCCCAAGCAGGCAGTGAATCTTCGTTTCAACCTGAGCAGATTCCAGGTCCTATACGTCTCATATCAGCGTTCGAGAAAGCTTCACAAGCGGAAAGGGCGGCCGAGGAAGCACGTCGACAAAGGAGAGCAAAACGAAAGGCTGCCAAAAGCGAAGAAACAGCCCCAACAGCAACGGGGACTGAAGCGGCCCCAGATGCCGCCGGTGTTGCCACCCTGGAAATGGAGAAGAAGACGACAAAGAAAGAGAGGAAACTGGCAGAGAGCAAATTTACCGAGCAACAACAGCACAAGTCGGCAAATGAAGCAGCGCGAATGGCTGTCGCAGGTTTGTTCGGGAGTCGGTTGGGAGGAAAGAAGTCAAGAACCTACGATTGGATGAATGCAGGCAAAGCCGGAGCAAGCCCTGCCGTGACTCCAGGCAGGCCGCCAGTGTCGGCCAGTACGTCGACAGCAGGAACACCGGCCCCTGATCGAACTCGAACGATTCCAAAAGAAAAGCAGTTTGGTCAGTGGGATGAGGACAAGGATGCTAAGATTCAGGCTCGAGATATTTTACTTGTGCTCGAGACGGACGGGCGCGCCACGCGTTCATATGTGAGAGGGCTTAGCTTGCCGGAGAGAAGCGATTCTTGATATGTGCATTTCTAGATTTCACAGCCAATGCGTTCGGGGGAGATTTGCGGCGCGCCTTTTATCGGCGGGGCGACAAACAAGCCTACTACTGTAAGATAATGGGATTTTCATATAAAAAGAAAACACCAAACCAAAAGAAGCCACATCTGAGGTGTCCAGAGCGAGGGTGGCTGCATTGGCTTTGGCATGAAGGATATCAACGTACCCAGTATCTGGCTTCTTCAACGAGTCGACTGGGGTTCACGTCAGGCTGAGGTTTGGCTTGTCCAGTTTAGACTAGTGCAATGCGGACTTTTCGTATCGTGGCAGGTTGGAGAGGCAAATCTGGCTTTGGTCGGCGAAAGGGTTTTTGCTTCAACCACTCACGAGTACCGAGTACCACGCGTCCATTCGGGTCTTGTCGCATGTCGTGATCGCCATGCCACGGCAAGTCGAGGTGGCGAACTTGTCATCCCTCCTACTTTTCCCCGACGCCGGATGTGAGAAGCAGCGTGTTGAGACTACTGAGACTACAGGTGAAATGTTCTCGCCTTTCTCGATCCTGTGAGGCAGGATATCACAGTACGGAGTAGGGAGTATTTACGAGGTAGCCTGTACATATCGGATTATCAAAAACTGCCACGGTTCGCCAAACGACTTACAGTGGTGTGACGACGACGCGCCATTGGAAAGTCCCGGTGCCTCAGAGTCACCCACCCATTTGCCGCACAGCTTTGGGGGCCCAGGGAGGCCTCATAAGCGACGATAGGCAAGGCAAAGGCGCGTGGACGGAAGAATTGGGGCTATCGCTCACCAATCCGCAATCCGGGGGCGCGGGTCAAGTTAGACGCCAGTGACAATTGCGATGGTCTCCAGAGTATCTGCGAGGTAATACTAAGGATTCAGCAATTAGCAGAGGCAGAAGAAAGAGAGCATCCATATATGTAGATATTTGGATTGATTTCATTATTGCACGGTCTACAGCGCGGATTCAAGGGTCTAGTAAATCCTGCCGGCGGGCGGTGCACTGGTTAAGATCCCAAGCCCGGGGGGTAGTGGTTGCCCTGGCTGGGAGGGCTTGGGGGGTGGTAATGGTAGTCCCTCGTAATGGTGGTGTCATTCGCCGTGGGCAGCCCTGATTCGGCCGGTTAACTGGACGCTGGACGCAGTTCTCCATCTTCCTCTCGATGTGCAGTGTACAGGGTGCAGAAAGAGGACTGAACCCTTTCCTGCTCTGCTCGCCGCTCGCCTGCAACTTGAACTGCGCTACGACTGGCCTGGCTAACGGCAAACTGGAACGCTGGGCACCCGTCAACCGTCACCGAAGTGCAAACCTCACTTCATCTCCGTCTACATCATTGCCATCCTCCACCAACTGCTTTTTTCTCACCCTGACCAGCATCAATTTTATTCTTCGTCACCTACCGCCGCTTCTGCTTCATCCTATCTCCCCATCGCCCCCTGGAACGCAACGAACATGAGCGTGGATCTGCTGCAATAGGCGTTTTCCGCCTGAGGTTGTGCGTCTCCACGTTTTCACCCGAACCTCGAACACTGCCTCGACAACGACCTTCTGACCTTCAACCTCCCTCCTGTGGCTCTATCTCATCGTCTGCCATCAAACACTACCCTCTCCCATCTCCCGATCGAGTTTCGAGACCAAGCACACGAGTATTGACCCCTCCCGAACCTCGCATGTTGCTCTTTGCAGTCGGCAACACCTGGGTTGTCGAGCCTCTCCCACAGAAAACGGGCCTGAAACACCATGTCTACGCCCTCGATAGCAACCACTCTCCTACCTGCTCACCATAGCCAGTATGGTTATGCTCATCAAAATCTATATTCGCCAACTGCCCGCCCATACCCCACCACCAATACTCTACCGGCACCCCAGCGATTGAACACCTCGTTTCATTCTTACCAAGGTGCCGCTCAGTATCAACGACCTCAACAGTCCCCGGCAATGTCCTACAGGGGCCCCTCGAACGTTTCCACGATGCCTGCGTCCCAGTCTACCTCGGTTCTGCCTGACGCTCACCTCAGAAGACAACCGGACTGGAATGAATTTTACAAAAACGGTATCCCGAAAGAAATCATTGTTATCGACGATGACAGTCCAGACCCTGAATGGCCAGGAGACGCTTCAAGAAGACAGCAGAGACAGGATGCCGCCGGCTACACGTCGAACGCGGGCCGCAAAAGAAGAGGTGATCAAGGCGAAGAGATTGAATACGCAGACAGTCCAACATATTCGACGCACCCAGCCAAATTCGGTGCGTCCTCGTCGTCTGCCTCTTATCATTCCAGTGATCGAACTACCTCCCTCCAGACTGTGACCGCGCCAACCTCGCTCGAATCATATGGCAGCAACCCTGCTAGCAACAGTTACGAAGATGTCAGAGTGGGACAAAAGCGGAAAAGAGCACAACCCCAAAAAGAGACCCGATCACAAGCGGCAAAAAGGAAACAACAAGAATCTGCACCAGACGCTTTTGCAGACTACATACCTCCTCCAAAACCGTTACGAAAAGCCGCGGATGTTCACGTTCCGGTAGTACGAGATACAGAAAAGCATAAAAATCTGAAAGTGGATGATGACGATGGACATTATATCGTGAACCCCGGCACTAAACTTGCTGATCGATGTGAGTATCATCCTTTCTCAGTGACAGTATCTCTCTCTGACAGTTCTTGATAGATGAGATCATCAAGCTCCTTGGGCAAGGCACTTTTGGCAAAGTCGTTGAGGCTTACGATTCGCGAAAGAAGACGAAATGCGCGGTCAAAATCATTCGATCGGTGCAGAAGTACCGCGATGCCTCTCGGATCGAGCTGCGTGTCCTCTCCACGCTTGCTCTGAATGACAAAAACAATCGAAACAAGTGCATCCATCTAAGGGACTCATTCGACTTCCGAAACCACATTTGTATAGTCACGGACCTGCTGGGACAGAGTGTGTTCGATTTCCTCAAAGGAAATGGCTTTGTTCCCTTCCCAAGTACGCAAATCCAGAGTTTTGCCCGGCAACTGTTCACCAGTGTCGCCTGTGAGTTGCGCCCCCCTTTTGGTGCCAGAAACATCGTACTAACCTTGCGCAGTCTTGCACGACTTGAACCTCATCCATACAGATCTCAAGCCTGAAAACATACTGCTGGTTCACAATGCTTACCAAACCTTTACCTACAATCGCTCGATACCTTCATCGTCCCATACCATATCAAGGACAGCTCGACAACGCAGAGTCCTTCTAGACAGTGAGATCCGTCTAATAGACTTTGGCTCTGCTACGTTCGATGACGAATATCACTCTTCAGTGGTATCGACCAGGCATTACAGAGCACCTGAGATCATCTTGCAACTGGGCTGGAGTTTCCCTTGCGACATTTGGAGCATCGGTTGCATCATTGTGGAATTCTTCACAGGCGACGCATTATTCCAAACGCACGATAATCTCGAGCATTTGGCAATGATGGAAGCAGTATGCAATGGCAAGATCGACTCCAAACTAGTCAAGCAAGTATGCGCCGGAGGACGCGGGGCCAACGCAAATTCTGCCGCCAAATTTTTCAACAGGGGGAAACTGGAATATCCTAACAGCGAAACCTCAAAGGGATCTAGGAAATACGTCAAAGCGATGAAGCATCTTCACGTACGTTTGGGGTCCTTGCGCTTGCCTCCACTTGGAGAGTACACTAACGGTGATTCTCATACAGGAATTCATACCTGCCAACTCGTCTTTCAACAGGCATCTGCTTGACCTGTTGCGGAGGATCTTCGTGTATGATCCGAAGAATCGGATCACAGCAAAAGAAGCCCTCAAGCATCCTTGGTTCAAAGAAACCATTGTGGACGACGGTACCGAGGCAATTCGCATACGCGAGGAACGTTCTCTGGTTGAGGACCCGTTTGCTCAGGAAGACGCAAACGTAAAACGGCCGCGAATAGATCAATGACAACCATCGACGCGCTACACCTATGCTTCCAGAGATCGTTGTGCTTCTCATGACGCTGCGGAAAAGCTGAGACTTCCGCTCATGACCTGGCCTACTGTCGTGGCCTGATGTTAAATATGTCGAATTCGGGACTGAGGACGACGCTAATGATTTATTGATCGGATTTGGAAACTTGACAACGCCACTACATACTGAGAGATGCTGGTGGGGCCCATCGGACAATGGGTGAACCTCGTCGGAAAGCCTACGACGATTCGAATTCAACAACTCGCTCAACGAGAGTATCGAAAAGTATTCTTCGTCCAGACAGCGGTGTACGAGAACCGTTGCCTAGAGACGTGCTTTGAAGGGAGGAGAAAGGGAATCGCATTGGACCTTGACTGTCAACTGGACCAGGCGGCCCATGTCTTTCTAGACCTGAAACCGAGTGAGAGGAATGAGAACCAATGCAGAGTACACATTTTGAGGAAAATAAGACTAGGCTAGACATGGGCATGATGCTTTGCCGCGCCTTTACATAGTGATAGCGAAGGTTTAGCTCACAGATAGCAAATATCTTTCCTGCTCCCTGGACAGAGATATGGACATATGCACAGAAGATCGGAAGTTTCAGGGCTACGGCTTAGCCATAGGCATAAAGTAAGGCTGCCATTTTTTCTTATTCTTGTTCCATTCTCGGGCCGGTGTAAGCGCCAGATAAGGGGCTTTCAGCCTTGAGAGACCTACCCACGTACCCGCATAGACAGCCAGCCAGGACGAGTTATTCAGGTAGGTAGGTACCAGCAAGTTGGCCAGGATAGAACTGGGTAGCGTCGCGCAGCAAACCCAGTTCAGTCAAGGTCAGAGTCGGGCAGAAGATGGGGAGTGAAAAGGGCCGAGGTCGAGCGGGCTTCTTTCCACCCCCTCCCCCTTGTGGTCTGTGCATGCGGGTTTTTGGTCCGTCGGTCGGCCGTTTTGAATGCCCTTGCTATCTTGCTACGTTGTGCTCGAGCGGGTTCCTCCGTGTCCAAGTCGGGACATTCTCCAGGTAGCGGATTGCGTTCTCGCATAAGTGCGTAGATGTGTGGGAAGATGCCCTTGTGAGCCCTCTAGAGAGCCTTATTCAAGTACTGCGGCGCTCTGTTTTAGCAGCTATACATACGGAGGGTCTCGCAGAATTTCATCCCCAGCCCAGTCCAAAACCCCACTTCTATCCTTCATTGATCACCTCCGGTGCTGTTGGGGATCCTCACATCCTCTCCGTTGGCCGGTTTGGAAACTTGGTACGAGGTAGTAGGTCTGACTTCACGATGCCGTCGGCTGCATTCTAAACCAGCCTTCTTGTTGAGCTGACTTTGTCTTACAAACGGGTTATGCAGGCAGAATTGCCAGTCCTGAGTTTAGTATGGGTAAAATACGTGTCCTGGGAATAGATGGGGTGGGAGAGCTGGCTCCCAATACAGTTCAAGGCTTACCGGTGGTCGCGGTGGACGCGGGTAGGGCGTTGGATTTCCGTAATGACCGTGGGTTTTGTAAAGAGCAAGAGGTCCGCCTTCCCTAGGCCATCTAGGGGTTGGAGATGGTGAGCATTGATACTGGTCAGGGTAGTGGTAGGGGCATGGAAGGCAGAGTTGGGGTTGGTGATTATGAAGTCTCTCTGGATTGGGAGTTCGAGCGTTGGCATCTGAGCAGGGCCTTGATTGGGATTCAATCTGGGTAATACTTGGATAGAAGCTGGAACGTGAAGACGTCTGGCGCTGTTCCTGCATCCGAGATGCCATCATCTCTTGCTGAGCACATATGTGCTTGGCTTGGTTGTCAGGGGTTGGGGTCTGTTCTTCGGGCCCAGTTCCAGTGCAACCTCAACGCCGCCGGGGAATCAAGGGGTGTTGGCGCTCGATTAGACGGCGGGACGGATGATGTGTCATGACGACTGTGTGATTGCGCGGGAGATAAGGGATAGTCGCACATCCGTCCAGAGATAGACGCAGAAGCAGGCACTTGTTTAGGTCTGATTGAACTAGAGTTTGAATTGCTTGGCCGCATTGCCTGAAAATCGGGTCGAAAAGAGCGGATGGATGCTGTCTTGTCTCGCTTCTGAGAATTAACTATGCTATCGTGATATTCAGCAACTGTAGAACCGCGTGAAGGATCTCTTGACGAATGCGGCGAGCAGCCCCGCCGATTGTCTGGCGGAAAAGAGTTAGTACTGCGATGCACACTAATGGTCGTGGTGCTCCCAATTCTGGTTGACCGGACAATTGAGGGTCGGGGAGATGAGAATCGACTGGACCCCTGACGGTTAGCGGTAGAATTCTGGTGTCCAGCGACGGTTCTTGCGCCCCCAGATCGTATGGAGGATACCGCTGACATGCGGCGAGAACGAGCCCACTGTGGTTCTTGGTTGTCTTCACCGGGCGTATGGGAATCAAGAGCTCGTACGCTGTTTCTCGTCCTAGCTGATGCTGCTTTTGAGGGCTGAAGCGAAGGAGCACACTCTTGTGCTTGCGAATGCCCTCCAGGTTTATCAGGCCCGGCATGGGATCTCGCGCCGCATGCTCTGCCGGAACGCACCTCCGCCTGTGTCGGACAAATGGGTGAATCCTTTTGGTCACGATTGTGATTAGACTTCCTATCCTCTGCACCACTTGCCTCTCCTGCTCCGGCGACGTCTGCAAGAGCGGCCGCTGCGTCATCCTCTACATCTCTGGCTTGAGCCTCCTGTGCCTGTGTTTCTTCATCTTCAATGCCCTCCTCCATGGCTGGCTCCGTCCCGGCTCCCTGTTGGTCATTACCAGGCGTGGTTGCAGTGGTAGCTCTGGCAGACGCTTCGGCAGATATTGCTCCGCGTGCCCGATCCCGCCTGCTCCTCCGAATGGCTTCGATTCGCCGGTACTTGTCGTGCATGCACAGTTTTGCCAGGCCAAACCAGACGCTTGAACGACTGTCACTGCCAGCCCAGCGAAGTCGTGGGATTTGTATCGGCATTTGGCTGAAGGTGGATGAAGGGCATCGACTCCGGCGGCCGACTGGTGGAATGCGAACTCATCGCGGATAAGGCGTAAGATGGGGGTTTATATGGCATAGCTGCTCAAGTCTTTCACCTATCTGTTAATTTGCCGAGTCACTCTAGATCCGGCATGACAGCAACTCTCCATGGTGACTGTACCCGCACTTGGGCCTGAGTGTGTCGCGACGGCTCGTTATTATAGTCTAAGGCGCTGAATGTCAAGAGGAATGACCGGTGCAGGAAAGAGTTAATGAAGGGCATGGTTCACTTGCCGGGACCCGCTTGTTGCTTTGACTGAATACCATTAGCACATGCCGCAGTGAGCATGCTGATTGACCTATTTATGAAAAGCCTGGAGGATTAGTCATTGTTCGACTGGTGCCTCCTGATGCTGAATTGCTGGAGGCGATTTCAATAAGGAGCTGAGCAACGTGGCTAGCCGCTGGCGAGCTCGGCATGGCGTCTGAAAACAAGCTTTTAATTAGGTTTTAGCATCCGAACAAGGGGGGCAGTGGTGACTAAGCCGCCAATGGCGACTTGGCGCAGGAGTGACGGTGCTTGGCGTCTGACATGAGGTGACGAGAAAGCGAAGAGGAAGAGAAGAGCAGCAAGCAAAAATCTTGGTTTGGTGGTATCAGCGGTGGAGGGCTAGTGGGCTGTAACTTATGCTTGTGTATCATCTACCTGTACTCAGTAGAGCCCTTCCCACCCGCATAACGAAGGCACTGCAGGTAGTCGCGCGAATGTCCCTTCCTTGATTCCCCATACTTGGGTACCTCGAAGATAGTACGAGGTAATACGAGGCGAGGGGGTTGATGTGCTCTTTCCCACCCAGCTAACACTCGACTCCCACCTGGGGCGCTCACTGCTCTCTACCAAGTAGACTTGCAAAATCCCTCTGAGGAGTTCCACGGTCATCCAAAACGTCCACCATCCTCATACCTATCGCACAAGATCCATTCCTAGCCCTTCAAACCTCCTTTTACCCAGCTGCTGCTCGCTTATCAAACCCCTCGGTGACCTCCATGCTCGGTACGACACCCGGATCTCGACCTTACAGTAGCTAGACCCCGTCCCTGCAACCCAAGCCTTTTAGCCAAGTTTTACCCTACCACTGTCCCCTTCACTCATTGGAACATTCCTCACTTACCCACCCAGCTTCCATCATCTTACCTGCTACCTAGCCCACTCGCCCAGTAGCACAGTAACCCAGCCTCACTTGGATCCCAAATCTTCGTCAGTCAGCCTCGAATGAACCGTTGTGGTCATCGCTACGAATCCCCCGACAATAATAAGCACTGTATCTCAGCTCAGGATCTGTCCTCCTCGGATTTCTAGTCGTATATCACCCTAAGCTATTCTCTCGTGTGCTACAGCGAGACCATATTCGAGAAACTTCAATCCCTCCGATCCAACGAACCCACTTTCAGCTTACATGCCTTCATGAATTCTCCACCCCATGATGGACACAGCCCATGCTCCTGGGACGGCAAGCCTCACTTCCGCTCGCGGCCCAGACGAAGAATGGTCGCCATTGACAGATGGCTTTGGAGGTTTTGTTGACATTGAAACCCTCTCCGGTGGCTATGGCCAAGCACCTCGAGTTGAAACCGAACATCTGTATGGCGATGATCTGATCGGTGTCAGTATCAGTCGAGCGCAGACCCAGATGAGATCTCCAGACACGCCTGTGGCCGAAAAGGCAAGAGCTCTCAATCTGCCCGTCGAGTACTTTCAGAGAATATTGGCGCTGGCCGAAGAACCTGACCAAGAAAATGACACCGACGAAGCAAACGACAGCCAGCCCAGTACTCCGCACGCCAGTCCTAGGCCACCCACACTCTGCCTGGATAATGCCGAGAGATCCGCCTCTCCCGAGAGAATAGAAACGAGAACCTTGTCGCGCGAGTCGACCTCCGCCAGCCACCAAGGAAGACGCCTCAGTCATACCCTCGAAGGACCAGATCTTCCCTTTGATAGCAGCTATGCATCCCGAGCTTCAAAAGCAGAAGATGCGAATCAACTCGCACGTCCGTTCCGGGAGTGCAAATTCCCACCGCACCCGAGTCGGAAACCACCTACGCCGCCAGTAGACGATCAAATGGCTCAACAGCCCCAACGTTCTGAGGACGATGGATCACGCCTTACCAGCATCGAAGAAGGTGCCCAGTCACAGCACCCTCACAGATTGTCCATCACCAAGAACCTTTTAAGCGGGGCCGGAAGCGAGCGAAGGCGCAGTCTTTCGTCGGCTCCAGCGAACTTGCTTTCCAATTTACGAAAATTGCTACCGGACATTCCTTCTGGTCACTTCAACAGGAGTTCTATATCTCTGTCTCTGTTGCCATCGAGCAATGGAAACTCTGGCCAGCAGAGCCCGTCTAGCGGTCCAATGACACCAACCAGTAGGCAGTTTCGATGGTCCATTCGCGAACCTCCTCAGAGGCGCAGTACTGGCGACGCAACCCGCGGTATGCAGTCGGAACAAGAGCGGGTTCACGACCTGGCCGCCCTGTCGCGGAGTCAGGTGGACGGCAATATGGAATCGCTTCTCTCACCAACCAGTCCGGCTTCCAACGCTAGTCGAGCGCGGTCCAACTCCGAAGGATCTCTGTACATAAGAAGGAGAGTCTCAGGAGTCTCGGCGTACGACGACATTAGCGCCTTTGCCCACGTCTCTGATATGGCCAATTCTCGCTTCAAAGCCATAACGGACAGTTTCCAGAACTCGACCCTGAAACTACCTCGGTTACCGGCTCTTCGACAGGTAGCAAAACGACGTACGTCGCCTGACCAATCGAGTGGAGAAATTCCTCTAGGAATCGACGAAACTAGTGGCGATGGAGGAGGACAGGCTTACCATTCGAGTTCGGCCAAGAAGATATGGAATGCAACAAAGGGCGTTGAGGTGGAAACTCCACAGCAGCGAGCCCATCCAATACTGTCACGCGCCCTCTCAAAGACTACCGGTGACATTGTTGTGCTGGGCGGCTACAGAGGGTCGATTCTAAGATCAGCAAAACCTCCTCATCGGCAGCTTTGGGTCCCCATCAAAGTTGGACTGAACATGCGCAAAGTGGATCTTGAAGTTGGTTTGACGCGTGAAGACGAAGAGCGCATGGAACAAACAATTATTCCGTCTGGCATCCTTTCCCATATCGGGCCGATCGACATCTGCCGAAGATTGCTCAAGCACATGAGAAAATGCCCCAACACACGCGAGAATAAACTCAGAGTCCACGACTGGGGCTATGATTGGCGGCTGTCCCCAGATCTTCTCAGCGGAAAGCTGATCAAGTTCTTGGAATCGCTGGAGTGCAATCATCCAGAGACACCTCACGAAAAAAGAGGTGCCACTGTTATTGCACACAGTCTCGGAGGGTTAATTACACGGCACGCGGTCAATCAACGGCCAGATCTTTTTGCGGGTGTGATCTACGCTGGTGTGCCGCAGCACTGTGTCAATATTCTCGGACCATTGCGGAATGGTGACGATGTGCTTCTCAGTTCGAGAGTCCTCACCGCACAAGTCAATTTCACGCTTCGAACCAGCTACGCTCTGCTTCCGGAAGACGGTCGCTGCTTCATCCAGAAGCACACAAACAAGAGGTACGATCTGGATTTCTTCGATCCGCGCGTCTGGGAAGAATATCGCTTGTCTCCCTGCATCAACCCACCGATACCACACGGCCTCCGAGAGAAAGAAGATCGTAGGAAGAGTATTATCGGAGCTCTTTCCGACAGCATTTCGGGGTCAAACAAGCGTGGATCATGGTTCGGGGGTCAACCTTCTCAGGGGCAGTCCTCCAATCAAACAGATACCAGAGTGGCTTTAGAGGAAGCGAACCAGCGAGCCATGGACAAAGCCCTGGAAGCGGGTCAGGACATGGAAGGCAATGCAGAAGGAATGGTTGGGCCATCAATGAAACAGTCCACCCATCGACCCACCGTTGCGACAACTGTGACAATTCCGAAAGATCTGGCAGAGGAATATCTGGATCGCACACTGGCGGAGATTTCGGTCTTCAAGAAGCAGTTGAATTTCATCCCCGCCCATCAAGAAAACAATCTTTACCCACCCCACGCATTTATTTTTGGGAAGACAGTCCCCACTGTGTACGGAGCCAGAGTCGCAAATAAGGAGGCGATCAAGTACACGGATGTGTTCGATGATCTGGCCTTTGCCGCCGGAGACGGAGTGGTGCTTGCGAGTGCGGCACAGCTGCCAGAAGGGTACCGTTGTGTCAAAGGAGGCAGAGTGGAAAGCGATCGGGGACATGTGGGAATCATGGGCGACCTAGAAGGAGTTGGGCGCTGCCTTGAAGCAGTAGTTGATGGAAGAGCAAAAGGGGTTGGATTGGGGAAAGCACATGCTCGTCGCGCCAGGGATTCGAGCGATTCATGAAGTGACGAAGACCATGAAAGGTGATGACGATGGACTTGGATACACGATACCTGGCGGGCTTTTGTCCTTGTAAGTGCCATTCTTCAAAAAGACTGTGGTTGCGTCTATTCCAACCAATACCCTGTCAAACCCTGTAGAACCCTGAGTTGTGCATCTCTCTGTTTTCTGAGGGTTCGGTTGTGATACTGTTAGCAAGGCTGCGAGCCGCTAGGGGGGCGAGGGGCCGTGGGGGCCATGGTTACGCCTCGGCCCTCCACACTGTGGGGTACTCGCTACTGTGGGGGACTCTCCGCACCCCGCTTCTATCTAGCCTTGCCATTGTAATAAATCGAAGGAAACCATGCTAGACGATCACTAGGAGATAATAGACTTCGACTTTGGCTTTTTCCATCACCATACAGCAAAGCACGAAACACCTGCCTTCATGTTGCAAATCAGTACAATACTGGAGTTGTAGAATTTTGTCACTGCAGAGTCGTCCTACCCACGCTTGTAATAAAGGTCCAAGATGGGTAGGGTGGCTTCATAACAACGTACTGCAACACGTTAACATCTAACATTAACCACAGCAGCAGCAACAGCCACAGCTGCACTCGCCAGCGCCGCAGCACTTTCGGCCTATCTTAACGCCAAGTACCACCTAGCGAAAGACTTGTCGCATATCTATTATCAGCACCGCGGGGCACGCCACCAGGCGCGCCTAAAGGCGCAAAACAAGATCAACATCTGGGCGACCTTTTGCGAGAACTGCGACCAATTCGCAGACGACGCTTGTATCTGGTACTCCGACCCGTCGACCATCCCCCCGACGATTCACAACTACACCTGGCGAGAAGCGCGCGAGTATGCGTGTCAGTACGCGGCGTGGTTTTTGAACGAAGCCGGTGTCAAACCGGGGGACTGTGTCGGGTTCTACTTGCAGAACAGCGCGGACTTTGTGCTGGGTTGGCTCGGTCTGTTGGGTATCGGCTGCTACCCGGCGCTGATCAACTATAACCTCGTCGGCGGAGCGCTGGTGCACAGTGTCAAGATCGCAGAGTGCAAGGTGCTCCTCGTGGACGAGGACTTCAAGGATCGCGTGTTTGAGATTGAAGAAGAGTTGCGGCAGCTGGGCGTGGTAGTATACGTTGTTGATCGAGATTTCAGGGCCCGCATCTCGAGAATACCCGTGAAGATACCGGACGCGGAGTATACAAAGGATGCTGGCGAGAAGACGAAACTGGCGTTGCGGTATACGAGGTAGGTAGGTCCTTCCATCGCCACACTTTAACTTTTTGTATTGCGGACGGGGGGTTGGCGGCTGGAAGGTATTATATAGTATTTCAGCTGACTCGGAGCAGTGGCACGACCGGGTATCCGAAAGGGGTGATGGCAACAACTGGTCGATACTACGCGCGACTCGCCTCCCAGTTCACCCAGATGGGCATTCAACCGCTTCAGGCGGCCGGCGGGTTGGGGGATCGATGGTACATCTGCATGCCCATGTGTCACGCCACTGCAGGTTCGGCCGTCATCATCTGCATGCTCATGCCGACAACATTGTGCATAGGGTCAGTGAAGGGGACATTTTTGCCCGAATGCTCGGTTTTGGAGCTGATGGATCGTTTCGTTTAGCAAGAAATTCTCGGCCTCGCGGTTCTGGGACGAGGTCCGAACGTCTCGCTCGACCGTGGCTACTTATGTCGGCGAGATAGCCCGCTATCTGCTTGCTCGGCCGCCTACGCCGTTGGACCGCCAGCATTCCCTCCGAATGGTGTATGGCAATGGCATGAGGCCAGATGTGTGGAATCGGTTCCAGGAAAGATTTGGCATCCCCAGGGTCTGCGAGTTCTACGGCTCCACCGAGGGCGGTCTCTCACACCTTAACATCCAGGAAGGAGACTTTCTTCTCAATGCCGTAGGTCATGATGGTTGGATACGCCGATGGCAATTGCACGACCAGATTGTGCCTGTGCTGGTCGACGCAGAGACCAACAGCATCACTCGCAATCCCGAGACCGGATTTGCAGTGCGGATGCCCTATGAGATTGGCGGAGAGCTTCTATTCCGGCTAGACTCGGAGGCCAGCTTCGTCGGCTACTGGAAGAACCCCGAGGCGACGGAGAAGAAGTTTGCGCGAGACGTATTTCGCAAGGGCGACTTGTGGTACCGCAGCGGCGACTCGCTCAAGCGAGACAAGGACGGCAAGTGGTCGTTTTTGGATCGCTTGGGGGACACGTTCCGATGGAAAGGCGAGAACGTGTCGACGGCCGAAGTGTCGGAATGCCTGGGCAGATACCCCGGCGTGATCGACGCCAATGTCTACGGCGTCCAGCTGCCGAACCATGACGGCAGAGCGGGATGCGCGGCACTGATGCTCGATCCCACAGTTGCGCAGACCTTTGACCTGGTTGGACTGCTGAGGTGTGTGACATGTTTGACATGCTTGTTTTCAAACTCCCCTGGTTGCCAACAGAACCCCGAGTTGACGCCGTTACGTCCAGGCATGCGCGAAGAGACCTCCCAGGTTTCGCCGTACCGCTGTTCCTCCGAATAGTGCCTTCGGGCTCACTGAATTCGATGGGGCTGAAGCAGGACAAGGTGCAGCCTCGGTCTGAAGGCGTCGACCCGGCGCGAGTGCGCGGTGACCCGCTGTATGTCTTGAGGGGAGATCGGTACGTCGTCTTCACAGCGGCCGACTGGGACGACCTGTCGGCGGCGAGAGCAAGATTATGAAACCGAAATCGCTCTCCTACCTCAACTGCACGAGCAAGCCCGACACGACATAATCACAACGGCACGTTGGGGGCGCTGCTCAACTCGGACTCGGTACCCTGGAGTGGCTGCTCATAGATATGCAATCTCACAAAGGTAGGTAGCAAGGAAGGGAGGGACGGAGATGCTTTGATGGTACATATCTGAGCATCAATATGTAGGGTGAATCATTTCTCCGCGACTAGCTCTCGATAAGCCAGCAAACATTCCATTCTACTGTAACGATATATGATAGTTCCATCCTATTAGCACCATGGTACGTCATTTTACAGCCCCTGATCCAGTCGGGTGGCTAGGGTTGGGTCCGCAGCCCGCAAAGGCAAAACAAGAGGCGAAAGAGGTAAGAAGAGGGGGAGGAAACGAAGTAAAAAAAATCAACTCAATCGGCTACCTAGGGAGCTACCTGACCATGCTAAGGGTGTAAGCCTTCCTCGTCCTCGTGGCGCGGAGGTCACCGATCCCAACTCACTCTAAAGAAAAAAAAAAATTAAAGGAGATAAGTATTACCTACCACCTACTCACCTATATCACCTACCTGCCGACTCTTTCCAGTGTACACTAAATTTCCCCTTTGAGCGCCTTTGCTTACCCCATTTTCAACATCCTGGATTTTTGAAAGGGGATTTGAACCTTCGCTCGTAATACACTGCGTCTCCTCCTCTCTCTTTGTGTGTGTGAGATTAGGTGTTTTAAACGAATTCGTCATCAGGCAGGTAGATAGACAGCAAACAGAGAGGCCGACAGGCGGGACAAGTGTGAAATCCAGCTCCCCAGGAGGGAAGAAGCGGCAGAAAGACAGAAAAAGGAAAAAAAGGATTTCTTTTGAAGTGACTCCCACGACCAAAAAGAACGAACAGACAAGCAAAATGTGTCAAGGACCAATGCACGAGTTCCTCCAGGCTCTGCCCAAGTGCGAGCACCATATGCATCTCGAAGGTGAGTCGTGCTCGATCCTTCGCCAGTATATACATACTCTGGATGGACCGTATAAGTTAACTAAGCTAACGCATCTTCCTCTGTGTCAAGGCTCTCTGGAACCGTCCTTACTCTTCGACCTCGCGTCCCGGAACGGCATCTCGCTCCCTTCGCCCACAGAGGACCCGTCCTTCCAGTCCATTGACACGCTCCTGGCCCGCTACCGCCGCTTCACCTCGCTCGATGACTTTTTGCACTACTACTTCATCGGCATGTCCGTGCTAATCACCCCGGCGGACTTTGAATCCCTGGCATACGAGTACTTCAGCCGCGCGCACCGCGACGGCGTGGTTCATGCCGAGGTCTTCTTCGATCCGCAGGCCCACACGTCGAGGGGGGTCGCCTACAACGCCATCGTGGACGGGTTCACGGCGGCGCAGAAGCGCGCGGCCGTGGACTTTGGAATCACCTCTGAACTCATCGTCTGCGTCCTGCGGCATCTGCCCGTCGAGGACGGCGAGAAGATGTACCGCGACGCGATCCCGCACCTGGAAACCGGCGTGATCAGGGGTCTGGGCCTGTCGTCCACGGAAAAGGGCAACCCGCCGCACCTGTACCGGGACATCTACGCTGACGCCGAGAGGCGCGGGTTCAACCGCACCGCCCACGCCGGGGAGGAGGCCGGCGTCGACTACATGGCGTCCGCCGTGCACCATCTGAACGTGATGCGCGTGGACCACGGGATCAAGTTGCCCGAGGACGAGAGCGTCATGGCGCTCTTCGCCCAACGCAACATCATGGTGACCATGTGCCCGCTCTCCAACGTCAAGCTCCGCTGCGTGTCCAGGGTTGCCGACCTGCCGATCCGGACCTACCTGGACAACGGCGTCAAATTCAGCATCAACAGCGACGACCCAGCTTATTTCGGCGGTTATATCCTGGACAACCACTGTGCGGTGCAAGAGGCCTTTGGGCTGGACAAGAGGGAGTGGGAGAGGATCGTGGGCCACGCCATCGATGGTAGCTGGTGCAGTGATGAGAGGAAGGGCGAGCTGAGAAGACACCTCAAGGACGTCATGGTGAGGTATAAGGACTAGAAAGCCGAAAGCGGAGTCGATACAAGTTCTTCCTACCGCAGGGCACTCTCTTCCCCCATCTCCCTCTCTTCCTCGAGAGGCGATAGAGAGGCAGGACAACGACTAACCCGGCCGCAGGGAGAGAGAAGACCCAGGAAACCCCTTCGCTTCTAGGTCTTAATACAGGCGCGCTCACATATATACGTATATGTATCTCAGAGTCTCGATCTAAGCGACCAAACGCGCCCCTCTCCGAGGAAAGGGGCGCACAAGAAGGTCAGCTGGGATGTTCGCAGGAGTTCGTCGCGAAGAGGAGTGGGAGCAGGAGCGACAGTGGGAGCAGAGAATTGTGTGTGCAAAGAGACGGAGGCAAGACGCAGGAGCGGCGATTGTGAATCTCACTGCGAACAAAATGTGTGATGAGGGAGGATCATGGCACTTTTAGACATCAAGTTTCTTGCGACCGCTGGCTCAGCTCATTGGGAAATATGGGGCTTTTTGGGGCATTTCTCCCCCTTCCTCAATTCGTTTTGCTCTATATCTCCAGTGGTCGTCATCTTGTGCCTTGGGGTGCAGTTCTTTTCACATCGAGTGCAATTCTCGTCTTATTCGACCGTCCCAGAGCAAATCTCCCTCCTCACTTTTAAAGGCATGGTTTTATTTCACTTACTTCTGCACGTATTTGTCGCCAATGCCCCTCTGGACCGCGGGTCTCGCAGCGATCCGATCAATCCACTTCAGCAGATGAGGGAAGGGCTTCATCTCCTCCTGGGTGAAACCGCTTCTCTCCCAGCCTTTCACCCAGGGCCAGGTCTTGATGTCTGCGACGGTGTACTTGCCCTTGCCAGGACCGGCCAGGTAGTCGCGCGGTTCACCCGTGAATTGGCCAGAGAGACGGATTTCCAGGACACCGTAAACGCGGAGGGTTTCATTCTTGTAGCGATTGATGGCGTCTTCCAAAAGTCAGCATGACTATGTTCCCAAAGGTAATATGGCTGGAAAACGCGCAGACGTCAACTTACAAGGGATCTTCTCGGGCGCCGCCCTTGTAAAGTGATTCACTTGTCCCTGGTACGGGGCACCTCCGCCATGGAAGAAGAACATCCACTGCAAGACGACATTCCTCTCCAATTCATCTTTAAAGCCGAATTTATCCTCAGGATCGAAAAACTTCAACAGATATAACAGCTGGGCACTCGTCTCGATGCAGGGGAAAGGAGGGGATTGGCCGTTGTCGATGAGCACAGGAATACGCCCATTGGGGTTCAGCCGGAGGAACCACTCTTTCTTCTGCTCATTGGTCATGATGTTGATGAGGGTGGTGGTCCACGTGGTGCCATAAGCATCCGCCAGTTCCTCAAGCATGATCTGCGTGGCTTGGCCGTTGGGAGTGTTTTGCGTGATGAGGTGCAGGCCCTTTGCCTGGGACACCTCGGCAGGTGTATCCGCAATGTAGAGGTTGTTCGACATCATAGATGGGAGTCGCAAGGGTCTTGACAGAAGCAGTGATGCAGGACGGCAGAGGAGAGTTTTTGGCCGAGACGGTTCGTCGGTAGCAGGAGAGCTGTTTTCTTCAGCAGAGAATGGCAGGATCCGGGGGGATTCCTCAGCATGAAAGAAAAGAAAAAGTAATCAAGATGAAGGGAGACTTGACTCCAATTATTTAATGAGCGGATGGCGCAATTGCGTCTGTGTCGAGGTTCTGTTTGTCTCACGGTCAATTAGTAATGTATCGCAGGCACATCAATGGAGGAGGGGCCAAGGAGGGGCAGCATTGGGGCGGTACCATCACCACGGAGCAGTCGATGACGGCATCCTGTCAACACACAATTAAACTACCTCGTATTACCTAGCGACCTATCGAGCTAGCCTGCTAGCTCGCTAGGTAAGTATTCTCCTGGTATACTGTACTAACTTCTAACTGTTACAGAGCCAGCTCGCTGGCCAGTTAAGCAGCCGTTAGTCTTGATTTCTGCCCCACACGTTCGTCCTTGATGGCAGCTTGCGAAGTACCTTGTATTTGGAGGCAGTCATGTATAGGGAAGTTCAAGCTTTTGTAAGCAGAGAACCTGCAACGCTCTAGGAAGCTACACCGGCCCTATTCGAATATCAGACTGCTACGACGTACTTTCAGGAGGCTCAATGGGGCTCAGCCAAAGCTCAGGCTGACGCCGCCTTCGTCTAGTCTGACTCACTACAATCGAACCGTATCGGGCGAACAGATTTTTCATTCACAAGTCATCGGGGCAATGATGTTGGTCGTATCAGAAAAGACTTCCGGGATTCCTTGCGTGTTCCCGTACCCGTTACAGGAACCCCAAAATCATTCGGGCATATCCATGTCCATGCGTGTAGACTGCCGTTATTCATTCCATGGTTTCCCGAGCAATCAATCCATGCTGCTCCAAAAAGCTGTTCCTCGTTAGAAAAGTTGTCCAGATATTGAAAGAACAACAACAACATGACGGGGTATAGACATCCGTTCAAATCCGTCAAGGCCATCCCCATTCCCTTTTCAGCTGCATAGCAGTTTTTCCTGTGGGCCAACCATGTTCGTCCCTCAACCTGTCCAAAATGCCCATCAGAGCCCGTTGTTCGAGCGGATCCGAAAAGTACTCCCCGCAGACGACAACCGCCATATACGCTTGCACCATTGCTGGCTGTGACGAAGCATTTGATGCTGCTGTCCCACCCAGAGACATTGCAGTCCCGCAGAGTCGAATCACGATGTCGTGCACTTCTTCTGCAATTCTCTTTTGAGCTGCTGTTACCCCTGGGCCGATTCGGGGTATTTTTGGATTGTAGACTGTCAATAGAATCCGAGCCAGGTCCAGAGCCAACAGTCCCGTGGCATGGACCTCCGCCATGTACCATATATGAGGAAGACATTCCCCCTTGGAGCGATCTGGCTCCTGGTAATGAATAGGCGCAAACGACAACGGCTTGAATTGATCCCATTGGATCTCGAAATCTCGAAGCTCACTCCATCGTTCAATTTGTGTCTTGCCCGTACCGCCATCACCGCCAAAGCAGAATTGTAAAACTTTCGCACAGTGGTAGAGGTGTCGGTCGGACCAGATGAAATCCTCTGCTTTGTCGAAACCTTGCAGGATGGTCCATGTTTCTAGAGGTAGCCGTACAGACCTTTGCCTCAGAAAAGCGATTGTCAACTCTTGACGTAGAGCCACCCGAAATGACGCATGCTGAAAGCTTTTCAAGTAAGCGAGGCTATTTTCGAATAGCCCGATAGCAGACCCCGGTCTTAGGTATTCAGGATGTTTCTCGTCGTCCATCATATAAGCATAAGGATTCGCTTGGGCGTTGGCAAATAATTGAAAGGTATGAATAAGAGTCTTGCTATCTTCGTTGGTAAGTGACGGATCAATCTCTTCGTAATACCGGAGAATGACTGCAGCCGCAAGCAGATTCTCGTCTCGAACATGTTTTGGATCGCTAGACAATTTGATAAGGTACGCAATACACGCATTATGATATCTGACAGCAGTGTCCTCGGTCAGTTTGGGAAGCAGAATGTTCTGGTACTGGATGACACCGTCTGTCGTCTTGAATTGAGGGAGCGAAGCAAGATGTCTTGCTGCTAGAGTGAAGATCGCGTTGAGCAACGGAGGGCATCGCCTGGCTCGTTGAGGAACTGCCAACGTGAAATGTCTGGCTGGGTCTCCCACATCAAACTCCCCTGGTCAGCTCTACGATAGATATTCAAGTCGAAGCAGATCACTTACCCATGGCGCAAGATTTTCAATATAGTATCGCATCAGACAGGCGCATTGCGTAGTGGTGTATTTGTTCGGCCAGTAGAAATCTTCTTTCCAGATGGCGGGAGAGAGTAGAGGGTCTTCTGGGATCTTGGCCGCAGCCGAATCTGCCAGTCGACGGTATTCCGCCTCTACTACTTTGGGAACGTGATGTTTCTCGGGCATATATGGAAAGCCGTCCGGGCTGGTGGAGCTAAAAACTTTTGGAAAGTCGTAAATTCGGTATTGGGACCGAATTGGGTCGTAGGCAGTGTTGGGCGATCGGTTGGGGTTGGCCTCATATTCTGGCCGAATGGCATCTGCAGTTCTCCTCCGTTTTATGGGAGCATGTGGCAAGACTGATTCATGATTTGTATTGAAAGGCGATAAGAAAGGAGGGAGGTCGGAGGAAGGAGCGCTGCGAACTGTAGGTGACAGCTCGGCCTCGACCGAGGACTCGAAACGCTTGGGTGGTCCAGAGGCATTTTCCTGTCTCTCGTCTTGAGCATTTGTCTTGGTGCTAACCACCACGAGGTCGTCCTGGGAGTAGTAGTTTTCCAGCTCCGGACCTTGGTCGACAAATTGGAACTTTGCTGTTAGAAGGCATTGTTAGCACATGAATTAATAGGGCCAATCGTCGGTGAGTGCCCGGGCCCGAGTGGGATGGTCGGGGACACAGCGTCAGTAGCTGCTGCCAAAGTGGCCCTCGAGCAGTGTGACATGAACTGGTGGGCGATGGTATTGTGGACCGCAGTACGTGACAGAAGTTTGCGGAATGAGCATCAAGATGGATGACCTTGGATGATCGCTTCCCCCCTCTTCCAGGACGCAGAGTCCGAGGTGTGAAAATTTTGCCCAACGGTTACACAGGCTTACCATTTTTGGTCTGCTCGAGCCATGTTTGATCTTTGGAAAAGGAGGCATCGTATCTCGCGCTGGAGCCGACTCGGAACTTGAGCTTGCCCTTTCCGCGCCGACACCTCTCCCCGAGACGTTCACATTGTTTGCATTTGGGATGATTGTCGTCGCCTGAGGATGTCAGCTGTGTTCAACGCGGTGATACCAGCCAACGAAGAAGGGATCGGGCTGGGAATGACAGGGGCGGTAAGAAAAGGTGGTTCTTGTGGCACGTCGGGGAGCCTTCGTGCAGAACAGCCATGTGCAGAATGGAGCAGGATCGGGAGAAAGAAGGCGCGGCGAGATGAAGACATGGGCGAGCTGTCAGTAGCGGAACTTACATTTCAGATGGCGGTCTTGGGACAGCCATCAGTCAACAAGCCAGCCCGCGTCTCGGGAAAAGAATGGTGACATACCACGACATTCCTGACATGGATCCTCGATCTTATTCGTTGATGCTGGCATGGAGACCTGGCGGAATTTAATCCCTGTAGGACAGAAGAAGGCGTTGAATGTGTTTTTAGCAAGCCATAAGGAAAAAGTAGAAGTAGAAGAATAGGAAAGGCTGGGAGAGGCAACGCGAAGGGGAAGTTTGCCTCTATTTTGCTGTCACGGCAACTGAGGGTGGCGCTGAGGAGGAAGAACAATGGACATGCATGCTATCAACTAGTTTTGAACAAAGTGAGGGTGCAAAGAAAACTCTTCTCGACCACTGGCACACAAGCATCACCACTGACCCCGCCGTCTGTCAGGCGCGTATGCGAAGCGTCAGTAAAAAGGGGGGGGGGGGGGGGGGACAGAAGGGCAAAATAAAGTGTTTGGAAAGGGTTGCAAGCTGCCCAAAACCAACTGCTAATTCGAGCCTTTCAATGGATTCTACGCAGCCACTGACCTTGTTCGCTGCGCCCTCCGCACTCGCTTAGCTGAAGCAAGACGTAAGCGAACAATAAATGACGAGTTGCTATTGCTACGGGGTCCCAGTTCTGAGTCCATGGCTCTAGATTTCGGTGCCGATATTATAGTCCCACGTCGTCCTCTTCTTATCTTTTTCGCTCAACAACTGCAAACCAAAATGTATAGATGAGAATGGCGACGCTGCATAGCTCGAAAAGGAAACGATTGGGAATACGAAGAACAAAGAAAAGGCTTCTCTTTTGGCTCCCAGCCCCTGACCCCTGACCCCTTCTCGTATACCTTGTGCGGCCCGCCTCTAACTCTACCTTCCTCCCATTGAGCTCGACGGGACACCTAGAACTCATAGACCGGCGCCTTGAAAAGGACGTTGACAGAAGTCTGGGGAGCTGCTCCTGTGGCTGCGGACCCAGGCTCTTTTCCATTGTTGCCGCCACCTCCCGACGCATTCGATGTCGGTCCCTTCCCTCGGACCTCGACGGCCAAGAAAGCTGCGAATCTGATCCGGCCTTCATTCGCGCCAGGCGGAGGGGCCAGCTGCGCCGGATCAACTGCCATACTGTGTCGAACATGTCCGCGTTGATCCTCGCCGTCGTTTCCTGCGGAAGCACCTTCGGGACGACTCTCACCGCGCGACGAGATCGAGGGCTTTTTGTTTACGAAGCCACCCAGGAAACTTGATTTCTTGGAGTGCTTCTCGCTCGAACCCTTGACCGTCGTCTGGCTGCTGGCGCTTGCCCCGCTTTCATTTCGTCCTTGTTGGCCTCCGGCGCCTGGGGGTTGGGCTGCTTGCGATGCAGCTTTGCCAGCGGCTTCGCGAATTTCGGCCTCGACGTCACGGTCGCGCGGCCCATCTTCTGTGCTGGCTGTGCTCATTTGGTCGCCTTCTTCTTGCGCTCGTGCCTGTTCTTGCGCCTTCGCCTGGGCTGCTTGCTGTTGGAGGATCCGTTCGTCTGGACCAGGGTTGGTCAGGGCGACTATTTGCGGTTCAATTTTCATGTACGTCTCGTTCACAGGAGTACCCGGCATGAAATATTCAATACAGATCTCGCGCGACTCCAGTGGAATATTGGACGCAATGCCAATGGCTTGTCCAACAATCATGCCAACCCCTTCAACTAATCCTGGGGGCGGAGGGTCTGTCAAGTTGGCTTTCAGTGATTCGGTGAGCTGGTGAGTATAATGCTTGTTCATCGTCTCTATGTAATGCTCCGCTTGCTGGGAACTGAGCACGTCGTGCAGACCTTCAATGGTGGTGAGTCGCCAGGTCGTGATTTTGGTTGTCAAATCGTCGCGTTGCTCGTCGGTCAGCAGAGTGCCAGCCTGCCCTCCACGACGCAAGTTGTGTTCGATGTGTTTCAACTGCGCCGATAATGATGGTTCAATGCCTGGGTGGAACGTGTGCTGGAAGATACTCTCGTATAGCCATCGAGTAATACAAGCTCGCCCTATTGCGGTCATTTCTTTCGTGCCGACAGTGTGAGCATCCTGGTTGCACACATGTCGCAGCCATGGCGGAATCGCCCGCCAATTCTTGCGAATGTTGAAGGAAAGGTTGTTAATGGCCTGACTCAGACGCTCAAATCTTGCCGTATATTGAGCGTCATCCAGCGACGTTTTGGACATCGACAGACGCTGGTTTGCCACGGTGTTCTGTAGCTGAGTCACTTGAGCCTCCCGCTCAAAATAGTATCGCTTGACTTTGGAATATTTCGCCTGCAATTCCTCATGGCGTTGGAGAAGTTGGTTATAATCCAACTGACTGATATCCTCTCGGCTCCTTGGAGGGGGCGTGCTTCGACCTTGTTCAGACGCTGCTTGTTGAGACATTCTCACTCTCGGGTCGGCCTGGCTTTGATTCTGATATTGACTCTGATCTTCAGAACGGGGTTCTCGCTGCGACAACTGCTGGCGAATGCTCCCGTTAGGGTGATCGCCTCTTGCCATGGCAGTCTGGACTGGCTGTTGACCTTGAGTGGCCGATTGAGCCGAATAACGATTGGTGGCCGCTGTGGAGGGGCGAGAGTCTTGAGCAAGTTGGGGGTGAGCAGGGGTGTTGATGGGAGAAGGAGGGCCTAGGGATGCTTGGGATGGTGGTCGAAGGTGTTGATACGGGTCAGAGTCTACGTTGTTGGGTCGGGGCTGCGGGGGTTGATAGGGCAGGTAGTGTTCCGAGGTGCTGGCAGACTCGCTTTGGTAATATGCGTGATATTTGTCTTGTTGCGGACTGAAGTGAGGAGCGTCTTCGGCGTAGTCGACCGATTGATGTGTTAATTGGCTTTGTGGAGAGTCGAAATGTCCTTGAGGCCTCTGGTACTGCTCGTATTGGGCTTGATCCGCAGCCTGATCTATGTGTGCGACTGAAGCGTCGGTCGATGACGCAGGGGGGTAATAGGTCGAATGTCTTGATGGATGCTGAGACTGGGGGGAGGTCTGCGTTGAGTACGAGTCGCGGGATGGGTGATCAGGAGGGTGCGACTTTCTCAAAAGATGGACTGAGCTTGATCGTCCAAGAGGTTTGCGCTCAGGGGGGCCGCTTTCTTTTTCCTTTTCTCGCTGTTTATCTTCGTCCTTGCTCTTGTCTTTGATCAGGCTTGTGATGAAATTGCGCTTCGATCGTTTGTGTTCCTTGTCTTCAATGGTTCGAACTTGTCTTGACTGGCCAAATGTTGTCTGTCCTGGAATGGGAGCGGGGCCTTCGGGAATGAAGGCTTGCTGCTGAGACAGAGGAGGCACAATGTTTACTTGCGGCCTTTGAGTTCCATACACGTCGGGGATGGAAGGACTGCGACCGCTTTGGGTGCGTCCCAAGAGCGGAGGGGCAGCTGGAGGAGGCTGAGGTTGGGACAGGTGATCTGAGGCTTGTCCCTGATAATGAAGGTCGCTCAATGGATGCGTTTGTAAAGGTGGTTGAGGATAGAGTTGGTGCTGCTGCTGGTGGTCGAAAAAAGGCTGTTGACGTCCCTGATGCTGAGGCTGGGGCTGCTGCTGTTGCTGATGGGGATGTGGATCAGGGTGTGTCTGAGGGTCTTCTATGGAGGCCTGCGACTTGTTGCTCTTGAAAAGCCGCTGCATTGAAACCGCATCCGCCACGAGGGGATCGAAAGATGCTACAGCGTGTTCTTGGACAGTGTGATATGGAAACAATCCAAAGGGCAAACCAAGCGTCAGCTGCAGTGCTCGACGCAAGTAATTGATGGAAGCGGGCAGGCGGGCTGACCCTTTGATTATGGGATGGGATGGAGAAGAAGACGCCTACCAAGCCCGAGGGGTTTGCGGCGCACCCAATACCTGGCGACCTGGCTCGCTGGTAGTTAGGACAGGCAGCTCTTCAGCCTCTCTGCGTCCCGGGTTGGAATCTGCTTAATGACATCCATCCGCCCAATTGATGGACGGGCTCCTCTTCTAGCTGCCTAACTAGTTTGGTTGCCTTTGACCGAGGCGCACCTCTTACTGGTATTTGTCTCATGACCAGTCATCTGCGAGTCGCAGGACAGGGGAGGACTTGGAATTGTGCCAAAGTGTCACCCACCTGTCAGCCCCTTCAGCCCTATCATAGAGATAATTGTGGGGGAACCACTTTCAGGGTTCCAGATATAGCACCCAACTCACAGCAGCAAGCCGCATCATTTTGCGATCGACCCTGAAAGTGTGCCCTCGCTCGGCCAGCCCTTTGCAAGACTAAACCAAGACTATCAATCCCTTGACCTCACTAGATGCATAAGCTCATTGGGGGCTGAAATCCATCTTCCGAGGATGATAACCACATACTGTATCAGCGCCCCTGGAGACTGCACGCTTCGACTTTGTCTTGGACTTGCAGCACGCTTGCCGCTCGAGAAAATAAGCAGGGTCCGCACTCAGCCATTCATCGATGTTTCTTGAGATGCAGAATGTCTCGGTCCCATTCATTGTACAGATGGCGGCACAGTAAAGATGCATTGCATAGACCCGGAACTGCGTTGTGTCATTCATAGCGGTAGCTGGCAATCACTTGGTATCACCGGCTGTTGAGGCCCGAAAATCACTCAGCCTCGTCTTCAAAGCTTGGAAGGATAACGTCGAATCCAGGGTCTTCGTCTATCTCGACGTCTGGGGTACCATTCTCGTCAACTTTCACTTGTGGTTCTTTCTGCCTCGCCTTCAGTCGATAAGCTATCCAGGCCCCGTCGCCCAGCCCAGCCCCAAGCGGGTTCTGATTGAGAACGGAGGGCCTTCCTCCAATTTTCGTTTTGGCACCCTTAGGACCAGCGATCTCTTGCTCCTTGGTGTCCATGGGTACCCAGCCTTTGCTGGGGTCCTTCTTGTCCGCTAACACGCCAAATTCCAACTCTTCTGGGTCATCTGGTAGAGGCGCACTAGAGTTGGGTAATGTTTTCAGGTTGCGTGATTCAAGGGCTGCGAGCAAGAGAGCTTTGATCTCGGTGAACGGTTTGGTTGGCAAAACCGACAGTGCGGTCGTGGACTTGTGGCACTTGAATAGTAGAGTGATCATATCTGGTGTCGGCAGTTCGGCCAGTTGGTCCTGAGAGATGAATGCCATCTCGTTTTCGATGCTGCAATTCCTCTCGAGCAGTGGAACCTGAACGGCGACGTATCTAGGCCTTAACGTAGGTATGAGGACTAAAGAACTGCTTCAGAGTTTGACCGAGTTGCCAGTTGAGGACGCAGCAGTGTAGTTGAGAATTATTTTACACCGATGAATTCTGGAATTTCGCAGGGTGAGGCGCGACTAGACGCGCCGCAGGCAGAGATTGCACGCAGGAGCAACCGCTGCACTTGACGAGGCTAAGCGGGGGTGTGCCAAGCCTTGAACTAACCTCAACGCGCTGGGCAAAGCTTCACCCTGAAGCTGCAAACCCATGTTATAGATCTTCTCATCTACCGACCAATCCATTCCATCATTGTCAGTGTGCCGCATTCTGACCGTCAATAATAGGATCAGCATGCTGAAAGCAGTGAAGCTGAATTCGAGAGCAGCTTGGGGTTGACGTCCATTAGATCGAACGCGAGAGCAAAGCTTCGGAGTTGCGGGCTCCCGCAGCTGTACACAGCGCGAATGCAAGATGTGGCCCTTCAAGGTCTCACAAGACGACGACAAAGACAATCTCCGACTATCCTCCAAAGTAGAACCTCCGCTGCCTACGTTATCACCCAAATCAGATTCCAAGGTGGAAACAAATGAGGAGGATGCATTGGTCAGATTTACAGGATGGCCAAACGAACGGCTTTCGATTCCATTGATTCTGCGCGCCCCCACCTTAATGTTAGCATCTTTTGCTTGCGGCTTCAGTTTGGGAGCTTCTCAAGGGGCTACAAAGGGCGCATATCGATATAGAGCCGAAAATGCGCATCGTCTCCCGACAACCCAAACAGGGTGGTTCCTCTACCAAAAGTCCAAAAATTACCATGCGATGCTCGGTGGAATCAAAGAAGGTGTTCGATTCGGATCTATTTGTACGAGCTGGGCGACACTATTTATGGTCACAGAAGAGATGGTTGATCTGTCTAGAGCTCGCCTTTTCGCAAGAGGCGATGACGATGTTGCGACCGGGCAGAGGGACTTTGGCAGTACAGTTATTGCTGGGATGACCCTGGCCGGCATCTACAGCTGGAAAAGGGGACTGGATCATTTTGCTGCTGCTCGAACTGCAAGGAGTGCGCTGAGATTGTCCCTAGCGTACGGCCTCGTGCAAGATCTGGCAGCGTCACTCCGAGGAAACCCACCAGCTTACGTCTCGTGGCTGAAGAGAAAAATTTCGGGGTGAGGACAGCCGACAGAGATCGGAATTCTCCAGAACAGCATCGGCAGAGAAGTTCGCCTCTTACCAGGAGACAAGCGACGCCCTCCATACCTACTTCCTGGTCACGGGCTGACCAGAGGCTATTGACGAACCACGATGAAAACCCTCGAGACCTTAGAAGCGCAGTCGATAAGAAATAGCTCAGCCGCTAAGTGACATTTGCCGACACCTAGCCTTGAATTTGGCTGAAGAGAATGTGACTAGTTTGGGATGAAGGGAATGTTACCGCCGGTTTACACGTAAAAACACGATCTCGCGGCATCGACGGGAGATAAATCACGTAAATGAACAGCGGGAGCTACAAAGGCACTTGAGCCAGAGCCTCAGATTCGCATCCACAGCACGGTTTGGGAAACAGGAAGGCAAATCTGGAGCAACCGTTCCAATCGAAAGCAGGGTGTGACAGCGGATGCAGGGCTGAAAGATTCTCTTTGACAGCCACTCACTGCAATCAAGAAATGTTCTGGACGTGTTCTAGTGGACGATGTGGCAGTTCCCGCTGGTACTGTACTGGTGCTGGGTACATATGCCCAGAAGACGCTCAGAGACCCTCTGGCGTCTCTATCTGGGCAAGGCCGATGGAGACGGAGTTCGCTGTTCCGGGCAGCGCCTATGCAGGTGTGGGCTTCGTTCATTTGGCTGTTTAGGCACGGTCAGTCCCTGAGCCCTGAAATTGCCAGCAGGAGACACATGCCCGTATGGTTGGATCGCTTAGGATTCTCAGCTTGGGTCCTTAAACGGTCTCAGTTGTCATCGGCAGGCTGATGGTAGCGATTGCGCCATAGGTCCCTGACCCTGTTGACGCATGTCGCTTTATCTCTCCACCGCGTTGCGTACTTTACATATATGTATCATGTTCTCTTCTTTTCTGATGCGGTGAGAGAAGTTCATGCTGGTTGCTAGGTGAGTACCTTCCCATCGGCCGTATCACCATCTTGCGATCTAGAGCAATAATAAATACGAAGCAATAATTTCGGAGTATTCTAAAGTGCAATCACGCCAAAGGCTAGTGGGCTAAAGAACAGGAGGGAAATGAACCCTGTTTCGGGCGTATTACATATGTAGACGAAGAGTTTGGGTGGCAGAGTGCTAATTTCCTTTACCCAAAACTTGTCTGTGGGCGGCGTCATGCAATCCTTCCATCTCTGTTCTCGAAACATTGTTCTAGCGGCCTTCTCCAGGATGGATATGCTGTTCCCCGCCACGGCAGCCACCCACAGTTCACCGCCCACCACCTTGGTGCATGCTGGCCTCGCTGGATAGACGGGACCCTGGTTTGACACTTGCGGGCTGCAGCTGCACGCCTCTGCTTCTTTGCCTTGCTCGCTTCTAACGCTGGATTCCTGAGGCCCTTCTTTGGATGCGGAAATTCCCTCCAGCGCTTTTTCCAAAGCATCCATATATGACTTCCTCCTGTGAGACCCAAGACCAGTGTTGAGCTTTGTTGAGCTTTGTTGACCTCAAGACTCCACCACGACCACCTCTATTCTGCGTTTGCCGACCCACCGCTTTCCCCAAAATCCGGCATCGATCCAAAGTCGTCACCGCGCGACTGCGAAAACCCTCGTTGAACCCTCGTCCCCGTCTACCCGTGCCGACCAGCTCGTGCCATTCCAGACCCTACCGTTACTAAGCCAAGGGACTCACAAACACTCCTACTGGCGCCCAACAGGAGACCTATCTGGCAGACCGACTCTTTATCTGAGACTTTGACTTGGTCTCCAATTTTCTGAAGGCGCAGTCACGGTCAAGAGGGGAGTCGCACCAGTATTTGTGAGAAACATGGGATGAGGGGCATTCCATCAAGAGCAGGAGTTCATTTCGCGTGGACACGCGCTCAGACTCAGTAACCCTCCAACAATCATGCGGCGACATCATGGACGAGCATTGTCGCCCTACCATGGCCGCACGGCCGCCCCTCCCTCCGCAGAAGTCTCCTTGGTCCGCAGTTTTGACTCCAAGATCAACCCGTCGAGACCTGCCAGACAATCCCCTCTAGCAACGTCTCAGATTCAGGGCATGCCATTAGACTTGATCGAACGTATTCGCTCTTTTCCTCTCTTCCAGTCCACCTCAGATGACTTCCTCGCTGACATTGGCCTCCTCCTCAAACCCCAGCTGCACAACACCAACGACTACATCATCACTGAGGGCGAAGATGCTAAAGCAATGTATTGGCTCGTCCGTGGCGCTGTCGCTGTCACGTCTCGGGATGGCGAGAGTACCTTTGCCGAACTAAAGCCCGGCGCCTTCTTTGGAGAAATCGGAATCCTCATGGAACGCCCTCGCACCGCAACAGTAGTCGCCCGAACAAGGTGTATGGTCCTGGTGCTGAAGAAGGAGGATCTGAAAAAGATACTGCCAAAATATCCAGACGTGGAACAGGCCATTCGAGACGAGGCATTGGAACGACTGACGCAACTAGAAAAGAAGAAGAGGCAGGTGCTGCTCGGCACGGAAGATGTCCCAAATCACGAAAGAAGAGGGTCCAAGAGAGCAAGAGCTACGGTTGGAGACGATGTCTACATGAGAGACAGTGACGGGAGCGTCACTAGCTCAAGCAAGCGGCGCAAATCGCCCAGCCCAGGAACGAACGAGGTGTCAACAGCCAGTGCCTTGGGACATGGTCTCGTCAACATCCGCGCTACCTTGAAGGAGCTGCCGTTGTTTGCTTCTCTGCCTCCCGATATTCTTCATTTCCTCGGCCTCAGTGCTCAGCCAAGAAGCTTCGCACCATTCACAGACATCGTCAAACAAGACACCCGAGGCCGAGAGGTCTATTTCATTGTCCGCGGCGAGGTTGAAGTGTTGGATGAGAGGCATGTGTCAATTCCTAAGCCACACAAAGCCGGCGAACCGAATGGCGTGCCGGGGACACCACGGGTAAAAGCCCGACTCAGGCCAGGGCAGTACTTCGGCGAGGTTGTGAGTCTGTCGTTAGCGGATCGTCGGACAGCTACTGTGCGATCGGTAACTCAAGTCGAATGCTTGATGATCTCTGAAAATGTGCTGGCGGATTTTTGGAACCGCTGTCCCCCGAGTATCCTACGGCAGATTGAGGACACGGCGAAGCACCGATTGCGACTTGCGTCAGATAATGACGTTGTCATGAACGACGCAGATGCAACGCCTGACATTCATGATCTTGAAATTGGAGACTCGAAAGAGAGGAGACAAAAGAAAGTTCACAATGGACCCCGAGTAACGTTTACAGACACAGAAATCAGTAGTTCCACACAGCCTGCTCAGACGGAAGAACCCAACAATACCCTTGAGCCTTCAGATCCCGATCCTTTCTTGAGTGAAGGTCTGGAAAAGGTCAGATCAAGATCAAGGAGGGGTTCACTTGCTCCGCCGCCTCCAGATGAACCATCAAAAGATCAGAGACGCCGGTCTCCTCGATCATCCCCTACTAACACGGCCAGCCCATCCCCCAAGAGTTCTGCATCTGGAACACCATCTCCCACCTCCGAGTACAAAGGCAGCAGCAGCTTTCCGTTTTCCGATCCCTTCTCTCCAGGCGGCCGACCCAAACCTCGACCAAGGTCCAGCCGCGGGTTGAATCGGGGAAGTATCCCTGATAAGCTGCTGCCGCAGATTCTTGAATACCTCGACTTGCATGAGTTGATGTGTTTACAGGGAGTTTCTCTCCATTGGCAGAACGTTCTCAATAATGCACCTAATTTATTACACTGCCTTGACCTATCACGTTATAATCGGAAAGTCACGGACGACATACTAATCAACCGCATCTGCCCTTTTGTAGGAGACAGACCTAGATTCATCGACATCAGCAACTGCTTTCATGTCACTGACGAAGGTTTCGCCGCTCTGGTGAACACATGCGGAGCCAATGTCCAGGGTTGGCGCATGAAGAGCGTCTGGGACGTCACTGCTCCAGCCATCCTGGAGATGGCAAACAAGGCTCGTGGACTCAAGGAAGTCGACTTGAGCAATTGCCGGAAAGTCAGCGACACGTTGCTGGCGAGAATAATTGGTTGGGTCGTGACCGCACAACCTCAGGCACCTAGCAGCCGCACAAAAGTCAACTCGCAGCGTCCTGTACTCAATACCAAGCTTAGCAACAACGCTCCTCCACACCAACCGCCCCCGGGAACAGTCATCGGATGTCCAGAATTGAACTCAATCACTTTGAGCTACTGCAAACACATCACTGATCGAACCATGGCGCATATCGCAACACACGCCCACAATCGGATTGTTTCAATAGACTTGACTCGCTGTACGACTATAACAGATGCCGGGTTTCAGTTCTGGGGCAATGTGAAGTTTGAACGGTTGAGGAGACTCTGTCTGGCCGACTGTACATACCTCAGCGATCAGAGCATCGTGTGGCTCGTCAACGGGGCAGGTAATGGTCTAAGACAGCTTGACCTGGTAAGTGTTGGCGTTTCCAACGAATGTCGTCAAGTCGCTCGCTGACTAGTGTCTTTCAGTCCTTCTGCTGCGCACTTTCCGACACGGCCACCGAGGTTCTTGCCCTGGGCTGTCCGAATCTCACCCACCTGAACCTCTCCTTCTGCGGCAGCGCTGTCTCCGATCCGAGCTTACGGTCAATCGGCCTCCACTTAACCTCCCTTCGCGAACTCGCTGTTCGAGGGTGTGTACGGGTAACTGGCCTTGGTGTCCAGAGCGTGGTCGAGGGATGTCAAAAACTGAACCTCTTCGATGTGAGTCAGTGTAAGAACTTGCAGCCCTGGTTGGTAAGCGGTGGAATCGAGCGGTGGCGGTCGATGGGCCGGGATGTTGAGTTTGTGGTGGTTAGTTCAGGAACGAAGTTGGTCCGGTAAAGAGATTTGTGACAATGTGCCATCCCTGGTCGCTGTATTACTGTTGCAACAAGTTCAAATTACGGCAAGCGATTCTGTCTGTATGTGTGAAAATATGGAGTCACGATTTGCCCGCAAAGAGATGCGGGAGTGCCGAGCCACGAGAAAGGAAAACTAAAGTCGACATTTTACGAGATTCTGGAACAAAGAGCCGAAGAATCTGACGAGCTACGATAATGAGGAGTCCAGAACGATACGGATCTATCTACTAACTATCTATCTATCCATGTATCGATCGATGAGGAGATGGGAGGAGAAGAGCGTGAGAGTGACCGGGAGAGACGAAGGCCCCTGAGAAGGGGGGATTCGAGATGTTGTGTTGGATGGTTGCTAGTTGCTTTCTTGCTGTTGTTGTTATCTGTTATTGTTGTTCTCGTTGTGAACTACGTACTAGCCAGCATTTACGGACAGATACCCCCCACCTACTACTGCTATATTCTTTTCGCAATCAAATCACCATTACTGCTGAATGGCCTTTTCTTCTTCGGTGTTTTCATGTTGTGAAGAGAGTTTGAGTTTTGAGGACCAGAGAGAGCCCTGGAGTCCTGTTGAGAGCTATGGGATCTGTCCCCTCCAGCCTTGCGCTATTTTGTATAAGAATAAGTGGGTAAGAGTGTAAGAGTCGTAGAAGACGGCTCTGTGTTCACACCTGGTTGTCTATACCTCTCTTTGTTCGAGACTCGGGTAGTTGTGCCTCGTCCTGCGTACCGTGATTTAGACCCTGGTTTTGCTGGAACCTCTGGTAGGTTTCCAGAAGTTTCACAACAGCCCAATGATTGTCAACCCTGGCGTACTCGGCGGCCTTCTCGCAGATACCCGAGAGCGATTCGCCATCCTTGAGCTGATAATGATCGAGCAATAGCTTGACCATGTCCAACCGACCCATTTCAGCCGCGCCATTGATCGCTGTTCTGCCGTCTTCCTCCGCTTCGGGGGCACCCACATCCGCTCCAGCTGCAAGAATCAGCTGCGCAATTGGCATGTAGCCCTCAATTGCGCCAGCTTGAAGAGCGGTAACTCCATAATATTTGCTAGCCGGGGCGTCAACATTTGCTCCATGGTCGAGGAGTAATTCCACAAATTGTACATCCCCGACTTCACTTGCCACTTTCAAAGCTGTACGCCCGCAGTTATGAGCAGCAGGCACATTGACGTCTGCTCCATGTCGCAGCAGCAACTTGACAATGTCACAGTTTCCTTTCCTGACCGCAAATTGAAGAGCCGTACTCCCCGAATCTGAAGCGTGAGGCCTGTTGGGGTCCGCACCTCCTAAGAGAAGATATTCAAGAGCCTCTGAACTCCCTTTTTGACACGCTTTTTGCAAGAATGATCTGTAATCTCGGAAAGGATCTTCTTCAACTTCTGTGTCAATACCCAACCTTCTATCTGCGAGTGTCCGAATGAAGCTTACGTCAACCCCATCCCACATATCCAGGAGTTTTCGACTCCCGCAACAGGAAAGTCGGATAGCAGAGCTGTGCTGGAGAATTGTGCGTACAATCTCCATCGCCCACTTCCCCTTGCGACGTATCGTATAGCTTTTCCAGCGAGAGAAAACCCAGAGTTTAGGCGGACGTCGATGTCGATTCCGAGATCGAAGAGCATTTGGACGGACTTCATGGAACCATATTGTGTTGCTTTGATAAAAGGGTAACAGTGACTTCCGTCTTCCATTTCGACAGGAGAAAGGTCTGCACCTGCTGCGATCAAACGCCCGAATATCAACTCTGAATCTGCTTCGACGGCCGCCCACTACTGCGGTTCGTCCATCTTCCCTGGCGATGTTCCCATTGACGTCCGCGCACCACCGTAGCAGGAGTTCTTCCAGCTCCTCTTCTTTACAGAGAACAGCTGCTTGCAAAGTTGAGAGGCAACCTGTCGGAGCACAGGGAGCGTTGACGTCCGCACCCATTTCCAGCAAGAAAGTCACAATCGCGATATTTCCACTCAGGGCCGCAGATTGTAGTGCCCTTCTACCCGCATACCCGCAGGCAGGGTCACTGATCCTGGCGCCAGCGTAAACTAAAATTGATATAATGTCAATGTCTCCATTGAAGCAAACCGCTTGTAGGGCAGTTTTGGATCCGTTAACTTTAGAATATTCGTGTATATGTGCCCCATGCCGAATAAGGATCTCGACAGCTTCACGAAGACCAGTGAATGCCGCAAAAGCAAGTGGTGCACAGCCATTCGAGCCGGATTGATTTGCGCCATGCTGTATGAGGTATTCTAAAACGCCTGTTTGGTTGGCGTATATAGCCGCCTGCACCAGATTTTCGCAGTCTCGGGCAACAATCAAATCATGGATACCAAGGGGAAAGGGTCGGAAAATTGGCTTGTATGTGTTCGAATCCACGTCGGCACCTTCCTGCAGCAACAGCTTACAGATGTCCGGGTTGCCCACTTTGGCGGCGAGCAACAATGGAGGCAAACATTTCACCCGTTCGCCATAGAATTCAGGGTAAGCGCCATTTCGCAGCAAAAACTGTGTTAACGAAAGATCGTCCCTATTAATGGCGTAGCCAATCGCATTCCAACATGCTTCGTATTTGCCATCTATGGCGTTGATGTTGGCCCCTTCAGCTAGAAGAGAACAAACATGTTCAATTGATACCCCGGCCTAAACAGCCCATGGCAGAACTTGGGTTTTCTCGCTCGCGGGCATCCGAGCAAGAAGTGGAAATACGCTTGGCAGATATTGCGCTGCTGGACCGCAGAAGTCCTTGACCAATAAGGTAATCGATGTGGATCGTTTGATCCTCGTCGTTCCAGATCTTTCCTTGCAAGAGTCTCAAGCAAAATGCTTCATTTCTGTGCTTGATTGCTCCCAAGAGCATTTTCAGTAGGAACGACTGAATTCTCCGAGAAGATATGCAGTGGCCAGCCCATAGATATTTCAGCAGGTCTACCAATTCATACCTATTTTCCTGGGCCGCGTAGATTAGCAGTCGGTCTTCGAAGCTCCAGATACATGGTGATTCCAAGTGAACCAGACGCTTGAGCGAATCCATCTTGCCCTCACGTAAAAGGTAGTCCACAGAGCGGTCAAAGTAGATGTCACCCACGTGATTGTTTGCACAAAGATATATGACAAGCTGACTAGTAAAAGCTGGTCGATGTTTCCAGCTTGATGTGCCAACACATTCAGGTTGTGGCGGACGTGATCAGGCTCCTGCAATGGAAAGTAATTGAGGAATTCTGTCGCAGTAACTTGCCTCGGCTTTCCGACTGCGTCTAGCTGCAACAGATGTTTGACGCCTGGTGGGACTTCGATTGCAGTGTCATGGGAAAGGGCATCTGGGGAATTTTGGGTTGAGTGTTGAAGGGATCCACAAAGTTGTTGTGCTTGTTGAAGAACCGAAAATCCGGGGAGCCGGATGCTTGAGAATGCCGAAGGGTTCAGAAAAGCTCTCTGGATAGAGATTCCTTCGGGAGTGGAAGGCTTTTGCGCTCTACCGAATTTTTGCTGCAAAGTTGGAATATGATGTCTTCTTAAAGCCCTTTGAAGTCTTGTAGGCTTAGAGTAACGCCGTTCACTTCTCCCCCAGATTAAATACCAATACATACGGCTGGTTAATTAATAAGGCTGAAGAAGGAGAAGTGACCACAGGCCGCGTGGGAGACGTGGAGGGCGCGACCGCCCCAAATGATGAAGCTGGTGCTGGGAGTGAATAGTCCAGCTCCGGAGCTGAAGACTCGAGCATGCAGCTCGACTGGATGCAGCGACCGCCATGGTTGAGAAGTGAGCAGTTATAATAGCATGCGGTAGAGCGTTGGAGCAAGGCCGGGAGAGGAGCGATGGCAACCAAGCAATGAGGAGTGGATAAAATCGGACTCGATTGGCTGATGCTGAAAGTTCGATGGGGCGGATTGACTCGCAATCATGTGTGCATAGATGCTGTAGGGGGAGAGGTGGGAGTTGGGTGGGAGTGAGGATGGTGACAGGAAGGCGGGAAGTGAGATCCTGGGGCCTCCTTTGCTGGCAATCGAATCCATCCTCCCGCCATCGTCCAGGTTTGGCCAATGGTGGCTACTCCTTCTTGTCCCAAATGACTGGCCAGCAACGAAAGTACGCCGGGCATATGGTCTGTGATGGCCCCTAGGCTATGTACTTTGGGCGTTCCCCAATCACAACATTCCCACAGCTCCTGTTTTGCGCCGAAACAGTGTGCAAGGATGCTCGTCGTCATTCTTATTGTCAAAGCCTCGTACGTCTGTCCTTGAGGGGTCTCAGTGAAGTTCTGGTCTTCTGCCAATCGACCTTCTTTGAAGGCGGAGCCTTGCGATCTCGGAAACATGCCTGTAGTCCTTCAACGCCGGAGCTCTGAGCTAATTGTGGCGTTGGTGAAGTCCAAACTTCCGGCGACAGCCAATATCTTCGTCCCTTAGCATGGATTTGGCTAGAAGAATATATCTCGTGGTCGAGGTTCACCCAACAGAGACGGCGAAAGAACCATATATATGCGTTCCCGCCTCACAGAGACGCATAGGTCTGTCATTTGCTTCTTAGATTCTGCGTAGACGAGCTTTCAGTGCTCCATTTGCAAGGCATCTTTCTGCAGAGACTGTTGTTGGCATCATCGCAGTTATCGTCGCACTTCCTCCTCTGATGTTGGCCACCGTGAAAGCATAGCGACGGCGTTCACGGCATGTTCACCTCCCAATATATGAATGTCGTTGGCTCGTCCCAGGGCAGGTTGGTCGATGTAAGGAGAGAATTTGTCGCAGAATAAAGATGGCTTGCTAACAATCCTCTTGACAGCAGCGGCTCAATGGAGTGGGCTTGTCCCTACCGTCATCCAGCCAAAACCAGCAGTTCTGCCTCATCCAAGATCCCTTCCATTACCCACCTCTCCCACAGAACGGGTAATACGCCATCCGACTTGGTGAGGACGAAATTCATGATTCGAAGCCTCAAAGCAGCATCCTATATAGTTGGCGTTGTCTCGGGCTGGGTTGAGACATTTCCAATGCACACAAAAACGGGTGATCTTCAGGGTATTGTATAGAGATTGTTGGTTAGGTTATAGAGCTTTTCTTCTTTGCAGACATCCCCCGAATGTGCGGGCTATCGGGGAAATGCTCTATGTTACTGAGGAGCCTCAATGCAGTCTAGGCACAGCAAACAGGCGGATTGATTGCGGGCAGCTTGAACCAGATGTTACTCTGAAATGTGGAATGTTCAAGGACCTTCATAAACGGCGATCACATTCAGGCTCGAGATACAGAGAAGTCTTGAGAAGTCAAAGTCCTCGAGAATTTTATGCCCCTGGACAAGATTTTATTGATCCATGGAGGCCTCACTAGCCCCAAAACTGTGGGGAAAGTTTGGACAGACGATCAGGTTCCTGCATATTCCGTAGTATTTCCATCTGCCTACTGTCACGGCTTCAGAAAGCAGTTCACCACACAAGGCCACTCTCTCTGTCCCTAAAAGCCTCCCGAAAATCACCCAACATGGACTTCAAATCCCTGATGTCAGCCCAGATCGCCAAATCAAAACCACCGCCTTCAAAATCTCCTTCCAGTCCCTCCCCAGTTCCCAACTCTCCCACTTCCACAACGTCCAGTAAATACGTCCGCCGCGCCGACCTTGAAGCGTCCAGACAAGCCGCCTACCTCGCTGAACAGGCCAAACTCTCAGCCGAACGGGAAGAACGCCTTGCAAAGAAACGAAAACTCGAGGAGGAGGAAGAGGAACGGAATGCGCGTAGGGAGGAGAAACTGCGGAAACTGGCCGACGAGTCAAGGCGAAGGAGAGAAGAAGAGGAGCAGCAAGAGGAGAGGAAACGAAGAAAACGCCTTGGGCTGCCTGAGATACCAGACCAACTAGCTCTTGGAGACGGGAAGACAGGCGAAGGGAAAGAAGGTACAGGTGAAGCCGGGGAGGATATCCCCGACGACGAGCTACGAAGCAAACTCCGCGAACTCGGTGAACCGGCTACTCTCTTCGACGAAGATCACTCTGCACGATTAAAACGCTACTACGCCCTCGCCCAAACCGCTCTGGCGAATTCACCAAAGCTGAGCAATGGACCCATCCCAACCACATTAGAACCCGTCGCGGAAAAAGACATGCTCCTCCCCTCAACCCTCCCTCTTCAACCGGGAACAAAAGAGTACGCATTCCTCTACCGCCAGCTTGCGTCCTACTTCACGCTCTTACTCACCGAATGGTCGCTTGCACTCTCCGAACGAGATGAGTTGATCAAGCAATCCTCCAGCGGCAAAGCCGCGTACAATAACTATCTCGTTGTGTTGAAAGACCTCACCCCTCTGTTCCGGCAGTTCGAGAAACAATCCCTCGACCCGAGCTTGCTTGAACCGATCTGCAAGATTGTGCGGTCCGCCCAGAAGAGACGGTACGTCGAGGCAAACGACGAGTATCTTACCTTGTCGATCGGCAAGGCGGCATGGCCGATCGGTGTGACCATGGTTGGTATCCACGAACGGTCCGCAAGGGAGAAGCTGCATGAGAGCTCGAGCGGGAAACAGGCGCATATCATGAGTGACGAGGTGACGCGGAAGTTTCTGCAGAGTATTAAGCGGTGCATTAGCTTTGCGCAGACGAGATGGCCGCCCGAAGATTTGGGCCAATTGATGGGGTGAACCAGACGGGGTGGTGGGAACGAATTTGAAGCAACATACTCGACTACCGGCCGTCAAAGCCAGAAACCTTGTCCTCCATTCAACGGATGTATCATGTGGAATACGACAGACAGATGTCCCCCGCATCCTATTGCCGGCCCATTCAGAGTCGCCACGGTCTATTCTGTCCAGAAGGCCTGACGTTATCTCCCCGACAGACGTCACATATCATGTCCCCACTATATCCTGATCAAGATGGACCCAGGCTATATCTGAGCGTTCCGGCAAGATCCTCACCAAAAGCCGGGCTATCACAACCAATTCCTCTGGTCTGGCATGCGAACATGTCTATTGGACAAAGGAGGTGTCCTTCTGCGCTTGCAGAAAGAGGTTCGAGACCTAGGATGAGTTGATGTTTGCATGCCTAACCCACTGGTAGGACAAGTTGAAATATGGCGACCAGGGCATCTCATCACGAGTCTCCAATCTCCTAACGCCTTTTCGGCGATGCGCAGTCGTTCGATTCGATCCGATGTGTTCTCCCAACAGGGCATCCATCCCCCCGATCATGCCCCAGTTTCGCGACAGCCGACTTCAGTCACCTCATTTCGCCCTCGATCGCCGCAGTCGCAAGCAGCTTCTTTCCAGTCAACCCTGTACTCGTACGAGCGTCCGTCGCCCATAAAGTGGTACCACGACTTGGGAATGGAAAGAAACAGGAAAGCCTGGGCCGGGAGCGATTCATCGAGAACACCCTCATCAGAAGGAAGTCCGTTGGAAGCGCTGACACATCACACATGCGCCCCAGGATGATTCCAAGTTGGAGGGGGGGATGGTCTATACTACTCCGCACGGTAGACGCGAGGCCGCGAGCCTGTCTTAACCAGGGAATCAGAGAGGATCAGAGAGGAATCATTTCTAGAACAGTCTTTGTCTTTGTTACTAGTATTGAGTACAGTAAAGTAAAAAAAATAGCTAATGCGCCTGTCTGGTATACCATATATAAAACGCATCAAATAACCGCCCCGCCCCATAATCTCTGTATCGAGGATGCCTGGTACTGATATCCCTAATAATATCCCTGATAGTCTAGAGCAGAAAAAACCCCCCCCTTCTCTTCCCGTTGGGAAGAATGCCATTGGGTATCGCAATCGTCAAGAAAAACCGGGCTCGCTAAGAGGTCGACCCCGCCGGGGCGTGCATGAGCACTCGTATTCCCCCCCCCCCCTCAAATGGGAAACTAGAGATCCTGCCCCCCCTTGTTTCTCTTGTCGTCTATACTTATCGCGCATGACTAGGTCGCGACAATCCCACATGTCAGACGTCTGTTCCGCTGCTCCGGGGTAGGATATTTTGCACCGAACCTTTTCCGTCTAGCGTCGTGTAGCCACACCGCTTTACGCAGGCATTGTATATGGCGCGTCGCATCGCCTGTCGGGTCCAGTTTCTTGTCGGCGTAGGCTGGTCACATCCATGGCTGCCTTCTGTCATTTCGCCTGGCAGTCGACGTGTGCGAGGACAATTTTCCGATCATATGATGATGTCGACCTAAGCTGACATATAGAAAGACTCACACCCTCGTGACTGGAAGACATCACAGCCATCTTGAGCGGCACTCCTTCAGCCTGACAGGCAACGGCTGATCAGGTACAGACTAGCCTCACCCGCAGATAACCGATCGAGTACGCCACCATTAGTCGCTGACTCTCGGAGCTGAGCCAAACGGCGATGGCGCCCCTCTAGGATGCGACGAAGGTTCCCGAGGTTCCAGCCTCGAGGGCTGTGTTTCCCTGCAAAGGAAGGCTTCCGGTAGGCGAGCGGTGGAGCCCGTGTCACGTGCATCGGATCGGTGGAGTACTCCGCTGGAGTCCCCAATGGCACCTGGATGGTGAGCAGCTGGGTGGCAAATTCGCTCAGAAAGTGCTCCAAGCCCAATCTTTGGGCACGCTGTTGGCGACGTCCTCGACGGGTTTGCCCGTGCGAATGCCGTTGGAAATCATCCTTCGGTGGCCTGTCGGTCCCGCCAGAGGCGTCGGAGGGCCGCTCTCGTTGCTGCAGTCATCCTTGCTATTCTGGCTGTTTTTGCGACGGATGGACCGGGCAGTATCCCAGCGTTGATACTGCCGATGGCATACTTCGCACGCTCTGGAGGGTACGCCATCGGGATGGAACTGGGCATACTGGTTGAGGGGAATCGTGAACGGGGTGTGTGAGGAGCAGAAGATATGCCCACAGTGGCGACAATGATGTTTGCGGACAAACAGACTGAACGAGGAGCGACATTGGGGCGAGTCACAAGTCGGTGAAGCTTCGTCGGGCTGGAGTAGAATATACGTGTTAGCATCCATCTGCATGTCTCAATGCACGTCGTAGGTGGCATTGGCTTGACGCAGCCGTGCCGAGAATTGAGGTTGGCCATCGCCAAATCGACTGAGTGACACTGAACCTTGACGTACCTTCCAATGTTCTCTGGTTGGCGGACCTGTAACTTCACCCAGTTCCTCCTCCTGAACCCAATCAGGGTCAAAGGCCTCCAGGCCCAACTCGTATTGATGGTCTGGACTCGCCGTCCGACCTTGGTCTTCCTGCAGACTGTCCAACGATCCATGCAGACTCTTGGGTGGGGTCATGGGGGAGGGAGTGCAGAAATGTTCGGTTGGTCGTAGAGCGGCAGGTACGTAGAGGGGAGACTTGAGCGGTCGCAGTTGCTTGTAGGGATTGGGCGCATGTTGTTGAATGTAGTCGTGCATGCGAGGCGAGGTGGGCGACGTCGAACTAGCGGGGGACGGTTGTTGACTCATGTAGTCGGGGATCGCATACGGCTGGGTCGTGTAGTTGGTAGCCATTTGCTCAAACTCAGACTTGTCGGTTGTTCTTTGGGAGCGGACTGGAGCAGAGTAGAGAAGAGAGCCTCGGGAACGGTCTTTAGGCCAGGTCGATGAAGTATATTAAGCCGGTGGGTAACAGTTGTACAATGGCCCCCGAGATATCTCTGCGCCACAATGTTGGTGCAATTGATCGTGAATGCGCTTAATATCGGTGTCGACAATGGAATGGAATGGCGGCTGATGACAAGGCAATTAGTTGCCCGCGGAACGCTCCAACCGCGTTTTCGGTACCGAGGATGATCTCAGAGGCGCAAGGAGAGGTCTCTGATAGGCACTGGGTGATCTTTCAGATCGAAAGGCAGCCAGATGGGCCTTTTGAATTGAGGCTGTTGAGAACGTGGGAGGTGGGGTGGGAGGTGAGTGGTAGACGAGAGAGAGAGATAGTTTGTGAAGAGTGGGATGATCGCGGGAGGACGATAACAGATAAAAAGGGAGGGATAAGACACCGCGGGATCAAGCTAGAGAGGTGTGCGCCGGCCCTTTTTTCGGTCTAGAAAGACGAAGTTCTACCAAAGGAGTCGAACAGCGGCACCGTGAGGGAATTTCTGGGGGAAGCATCGAAGTCGAGAGTACAAGTACATAGCAGGTACAGAATCGTATGTGAGAGCAAAGGGCAAGAAGCATTCGCCCGCGGAAGGCTGTGTGAGGAAGTCTGTCGTCTGGTCGCAAGACCAGAAACCCTGATGGTTGATGGTATGGATATCCATGTCATCACCGCCGTCACACATTGGCTGGGTTCAAAGGCCCCAGGGACTAGGTCGCCCCAAGCTGATAAGGACCCCCGATGACCCAATCACAGCTGCAGTATATTCAACACAGGATGGACCACTCGGAAATGCGCTGCGGTCTGACATGGCGTCCCCCTCTATGGGGTATCGCTCAGGTATGTAAACCGCGGCACGGAAATAGGCACACGTACCAGGTACCTAGGTAGGCGTACCGACCGTTTGCCCAAGACTTACCCAGTAGACACCTTCTAGACGTACTGCGTGCTTGTTAGGTACTGCAGGTGTCCAACCCTCTGGAGAAGACGGTTTCCGTACCCTCGGAGGTACTGAATCAAGGTGGCGAGAGCTATCAAGGTGAGTGTGCTCGGCACGCGGCGGCCTTGATGTCAGACACACAGGCTCTTATTTTGGGCACCGCGCGCCATTGGACTCCCTGGACTCCCTGGACTCCCTCCAACCAACCATGCTTTAACTTTTGATCTCTTGCCACCAAGGCGACTTGTTGTGTCAAGTCTGTCGTAGTCTTGGACGGCGACAACCGCCGCATCGGGTTGGTTGAGCAGCACGCGTAGCCGGGTCCCCCTAAGAGGGTTAACCAGGAAGACGCCGACTTTCGATAGCAAGCAGGGAAAGGGCCCGGCGGGGGCGTCAATTGGTCCCAATATGTCGGTATAAGTCGAGGATACCTGGTTGCCTTCCCGATTTCCTGCAGCGCCCACTGGCTGGGTTAGACACGGCAGTTACCTTCTGCTGGTCGAGTAACCCAACTCACAGTCAGATACGAGATGGGCGAAGGGATGCCGAACCTTTTGACATGTGCTGCTTCCTGTTCGCTCACTGTCGGAGCAGCCGCTGATCAGCCGCGCGAGGTCAAGTGTTTTTATCGACGAGGGCCGACAATCTTTGATGATGTCGGCGCCATGGGTATCATCAGGGAAACCTGATCCGAGCCAGTGGTGCCAGTGCGTTTCGGTGAATAATAGCAATGTCCTGCAATGCCCTCAAGACCCAGCGGGTTGTTTGGGTGGGCTTTTGGTGGATCTCATGATGAAATTGCAACTCCATCTCTCAGAGACCCAAGTGGGGGGAAGGGAGAAGATGCGAGACACTGGAAGAGAGATACCTATTATTGTTTGTCTCCAGAGGATGATGTGCATTTCATTAGGGCATCATGCAGCGATCCGAGAACAGTTGAGCAAGCTGATTCTCTCAGAGTGGGTGGAGAGAAGGAGCGAAAGATCCGTGAGCCGTGAGCCGTCCAGGCCGTCTGGTTATTTTCCTGCTTGGGCTTCAGTTGGTGGGCGGCTTCGCGGCCGGGCTCCGCGCTGGCTTGTCAGTGGTCTCGCCAGGCCCCGTCAGGTGGTTGCTGGAGCTGCTGGTGCTGGTGTTGGGCCTCCCTTGGCTTCCCCAAATCCCCTACTTGTTAGGTAGGTACGGGCTGTTGGTGCTGCCAGGCGGGAAAATTCTCCATGGTTGCAGCCCTGGTGAACCTGCCACCACTACCGTCCACACTGGTCCACCTGTAGCGTGCCTAGAAGTAACAGGTAGGTACAGGGAGTTCCCTCCGTAGCAGCTGCACCCACCCTTGCTGCACCCACCTGCAGCTGCCTCGCCTAGACGGTAGCTTGGTAGCCAATTGGGCGATGTTCCTTCCCCCGGATCCCCCCATGTTCCAGTTAAGGTTTTACCCAACTTCAAACTCGGTGAAAGACCTTTTGTTCCCACGGGATCGTCCACGTTTCCAACCCTCAGCTTCCCCTCCTCTCAAATCAGGGCGAGAGAGTGTGTGAGAGAGAGAGCGAGAGCGAGAGCGCGAGAGAGAGAGACAGTGAGAGAGAGGAAAATACCCTTCTCAGACACTTCGTCTGTGAACCGCCCTTCGTCCTTCTAACGGCCATCCGCCCCAGGCCTCTCTTTCCCCGTCTCACCCACTCTCATCGCACATTTACCCGCTCTCCCCGTTACCTCAAGCCACTGTGATCGTCATCATCGTCATCGTCATCGTCATCATCAATCATCATTTCTCTCTTTGCAGAGACGGGGAAAGGAAACCGCGGAAAGCGATGACCAAAAGGCGCGCCGACCACCTTCGCGATATTTCACCGAGAGATCCCAACCACCCATGGGTTGCACGAGGCTATCGACCAGACGTGGCTTATGCCAACAGGTCTGCTCCCATAGAAGATCCCTACGGTGAGATCGCGTATCAACGCGCCTTTGCCGAGGCCGCCGAGTCCAACTCAATTCGAGTGCCTGAGCCGATCCTGTATCACAATTCTCCTTCGGCACGGGACTATATAAGAAGAAGGGACGAACTCTTCTTCTCTATCAAGCCTGTAAAGCCCAACAACAAATCCGGCAGTCAGCCCGCAACACCCACTTCTGCCAATACATCGGCTTCCTCGCCAGGAAAGCCTCCTTCACCCAAGTACAGTTCAGAGTCGAGTTTTCCTCATGGGAGAACAGATACCAATTCCAAGGTTGAGCCTGGTCCTCCGAGGCCAAATGCATCTCCGAGCCATAAGAATGTCCAGCAGCAGTCGCCGCGCACAATAAGGCCCGCCGCCGAACAAATACCACTTGTCAATGGTCTGCCTTGGACCTTAGAACCCAAAATTCATCCCTCTGGCCCTTCTCGGATGCTACGATGACCCAAGGACGTTGGATCAAATTCCACCAGCCTTCCATTTGGCGAGCCAGCAGACAGCTAGCGCCATCCCAGCACCGCGAGCTATGGATCTTGGGGCGGTGTGGGCGATCATTTTGCGCGTTGACCACATTCCACAAGGCCATTGAATCTACTAATCACAAGCTACGACTTCACGACTCGATACCAGCAATCTTGTTCAGTCCTTTTCTTCGGTAAGACCTTGGTATGCTTCTGGCGATCAACTCCACCATCGGCGCATAATGAATTGTATAATGATCTGAGAAAGAGATTGCATGCCATCGGAGTTCTCCAGTCTTGCGGCCATGGGTCAGCATGACTTGTTTGACGAAGTGACGGCCTGCTCAGAGAAATTGAAAAGACGCGATGAGGAATGAGAGACGGATATTGAGCGAGGAAATCACATTATGTCAGTTTTGCATTGATCGCAGCGGTTTCGCTTTGGGATATTCTGCACGCCTCAGCCTCTACGTACCTGGCGGGAGCTGGACATGCTTGGTGATTCGCAGTGCTTGCTTCGACGGAAATGGATGCATCAACAAGAAAGCGGCTACGAAATTGACCAATCGAAGTGATGGAACCCGTGTGCGCTATTTTTGACTAGTTGGGAAGGCATTGTCTTCCTTCCAATCTCCCCTTCCCACCCAGCCCCATTCCCAACTGTGTTGTGCATCCCTTACGCAGGCTTTTTTCGTTGTGTTGCACGGACAGCAAGGATTTCTTGCATCTCATGTTCACTTTTCTGGGGTTCGGGCATGGGGAAGGAAATTCCATCAAGCGTTATCTTGCATAGAGCCAGCCGTGGGCGATGCAAGCGTTTTCAATTCTGACCAGGAATCGCCTCAGGCCGCTGGACCAGAAGCGAGATCATGGGAGAAAATAATGTGCGGGCGACGCCGTCAGCTGCAGAACCATCCGTTTCCACACCTGTTTGGCTCTTCTCCTCTGCCGAATGGGTGCTCTGTCGATTTCCTGCTTCTCCCTCCCCTCTCGATCGTGGCTTTGCTCGTTCTGCGGTGATCTCTTCACAGTCGAGCTTCGCAAGCTGTGGTCTCGCCCATTGCTCCAAGTCGTCCCATGACACCCAATGCCACCCAGCACATTTCTCTGGCTCGAGCAGTTTCGCATCCGGCATCGCCTTGCTCTCTGTCTGATCGTCGTTGGCCTTGACTCGCGCAGTCATGAAGATGGTCACATAATGCTTCCCCGTGACGCTTCCTTCCTTCCCTTGGTCTGTTGTCGGGGACGATTCAAACGGCATCAGATCATTCGTCGCGGTGAGAAATTGGACCTCTTCCACTTCGAGCCCTGTCTCCTCACGTACTTCGCGAGCAGCGCACTCCTCAAAGGACTCGCCAAATTCCAGATGGCCACCAGGCAACGCCCAGGTCCCTGCGCCGTGCGAGCCCAGACGCTGACCCAGCAGGAATTTAGGTCGTTGGGACCGCCGGGAGTCGGATGGGACGGTGGAAGCATCCACCGTGGAGGAGGTGTCGTCGCTGGGATCGGCGTGGAGGACGAACACGGCAACACCAACGCAGGGAACGCAGGAGGCGAGCAGGCCGGATGGGGAGGGCATGGTCACCCACTGGTTGTCGCGGTATGATATAATATTTTTCTGTCCCGTATGGCGAATGCGTGCGCCGGTGCTGAGATAGGCTGAAAATCTCCCGCGCCTGTTGTCGTTGTCGTTGAATGAAGAGATGGATCTGTGTGATCGCAGATCTGAGAAAGTCCTCTTTTTCCTTTTCCCGTTCCCTTTGCGCTTTTTTCTCGTATCCTCGTTTCCAAGAAAGAACAAAGGTCCAAAGGCGTTTACTTGAATGCAACTTGTGATTAAGGTCTTAAAAGAGGAGGAGAGAGAGAAGAAAAGAAAGAGGAAGTATAAAATGGAGACAGGAAAGAACTATTCCTCTCCTAGAAAAAAAGAACCAGCGAATAAGTGAATGAGAGAGTACGTGAGTGAGTGGAATAAGGGATTCTGTCACCCGGTGAGCGACTCAGTGTGTCCGCGGAAAGGCAACAGTGAAAAGCTGACAGAATCCTCCTCTCTCAAGAGGTTCCTTCGTCAGATTGATCGTTGTTGGTTTGTTTGTTCGTGTGACGGTCCGATTATTTGCCCCTTTGTCTGCGTGTCTGCTTTTTCTTGTGTGTGATCGTTCACTCGCTGGCTTAGTGACTTGATGACCCTCTAACGTTCTGAGTCTCCTCGCCTTCGTTTTTTTTTGACAGTGGACGGGGTTTTCGACGTCGTGGAAACGAGCTTGCCTTTGCGCTTTTGAACCTTTGCTCTCCGCACTGCTCACTCTGTCTAGCCTCCCCGGTCTGCAAGAAACTCACAGCCAGAGTTCAGCCAGACTTGGTCGGAGCGCTCTCACGATCTACCTTCCCCAGCCCAACTGACCTCAGCGCAGGGCAGGGCAGAATTGCCCAAACTCAAAACACTCGAAACTCAAAGGCCCAAAGTCAAAAGCTCGCCCTTTCGTTTCTATCGTCGTGGTGGTGGTGGTGGTGGTGGTGGTGGTGGTGGTGGTGGTGGTGTAGATCATAGACGAGGCAATCCGGTAGATCGTTACACATAATACATGGTGCCACCCATGGTCAGCTCTGATCCCTCCAAGTAGTGATACTAATCGGTGGCGGTGCTCATCCTGAGCGACCTAGCGGATCAAGCCCCGTATTTTCTTCTGTCGTCTGGTCGCTCTGATTGGGCGGCGTCCGCCTAAGTGTACATTGGTAAGCCACGGTGCCAACGTACATGTCAGTCAGCCTTGTGAGGCTATCTCAAGCCCTTTAGTAGTACAAAGTACGAGGTGCTTGATTAATCCTGCCTACCCGCAGCACGACAGTGGACATCCGGTAGGCACAGAGTAGGAAGGAAAACAAGGCGGGATTTAGACTCGGATTCAGCCTCACGGTCTGTCTGACTCTGTCCTTGGTACTCGGTAGTCACTTGAACGATGTTTACCGACTGCGAGTGCGTCCGGCGGCTAGAAAAGGATTCAGTTCCTTACCAAGAAAGAGTCTAGCAAGGACACGGTAGTAGCAAAGGCCGCTCATGTGAGACGAAGTATATGGCGAATTGGTGGTTTCAATGACCCCAAGCTATTATATCGCCCCAGAATCGTTATTACTTATACGTATAGCAAGGTGTTTTCCTCTTGTCGACCACCGCCCGCTCATGGACGTGTCATCACCTCACTACCTTTCGGTTGGATCAAAGCAATCCCTCAAAGTACTTCCAGTCCCGCGTGGCTGATAAAGTACAGTCCCGTGTCTGTCGCATTTGTGATATTTGTCTGCTTGGTGTGTCCAAACTTGACAAAGCCGTTCTCCACAGGACCGGACACCACTGTCCCATTGAAGCGATGAAGCCTGTTCTCGCCGTTGACGACGGTAAAATTGGCCAGAGAGATCTCGTTCGGGTTGCGGGTGACCACCGTGGGCATGCCAAAGTAGTATGCGTTAACCTGCTCTTGCGTGATGTGCAGTTCATAGTAACCTCGGTAGTAGATCTCTTGCCATTGCAGTTCGCGGTTGGCATCTACGAGCCACTGGCTGGCTTGGACGCTGCGCGCAATGGAGATGTTTGCGCCATAAGGCGAAGGGGACGAAACGGCTGTGCCGCCAAACTCAACACCGATGGCCCCTGCGCCGGTCGCGGGGTCATAAGGATGAGTGTCCAACCAAACAAGGTCGGAAACCCAGTTTGCGTGACTGTCTCCTGAGATCATGATATTGTTGGTGATGTTGTTGCTATACAACGTCTGCAAAGTACGGTTACGGTTCCCGAGATACCCGTCCCACGCATCATAGTCGAGGGGATTGACATTTCCGTACGCGACGGATTCGTTCACGCGACTGAAGACCGTCTGGGATCCAATCACGCGCCACGTGGCACCGCGGTTCTTTGAGTTGATAAGGGATTGGTAGAACCAATTTTCCTGGCGAGATCCCATCATGGAGCGACCGGCATCGTTGGATATTTCGTGGACATAGTCTGTGTTCCAATACAGGTCGGTTATGGAGCGATCATACTGGCGAGTATCGAGCATAATGAGGTCGAAGAGGTTGCCAATGGAAAACGATCGCCAAATTCGAAGCTAAATCGAGTGTCAGAACGAACTTCTCCTGGGCCATGTTTTCTTACGTCATCACCCATCTCGACTTGTCTGATAGGCATCCATTCAAAATATGCTCGAACAGCGTTCATCTTTCTTTGGTCCACAGAGACGCCTCCATCTTCAATAAAGGACGCCTCGGTGTTGTTGAGCTCCGAGGAGCCATCACGGTAGGTGTTGTCGGCAACCTCATGGTCATCCCAAACGGCGATCCAGGGAAAGTTCGCGTGACTGGCAATCAGATCCAGATCAGTCTTGTAGGTGGCATGACTAAAGCACGAGCAGTGTCAGTACCATCGATTGCATCACAGAGTTCGACAGATGAAGGGGACAAGATCTACTCACCGCTTGCGGTAATCGTAGAGAGTAAATATCTGTCTATCCGGTAAGGGGACACGACCAATGGTCTGACCCCAACCATACTCACCGTTGGCATACTCGTAGATATAGTCGCCGAGATGGAGAACATAGTCTACAGAATCTTTGCGGACAGGGTTACCGTATGCGTTGAAGAAACCGAAGGGGAAATTGCTGCAGGAGTAGACGGCCAGGTTAACTCCAGTCACATTGTCAGCGGCCATGGGAGTAGTCTTGGTCCTGCCGACCATGCTAGAAACACTGCTGTTGCAGATGGTGAATTGATAGTAGTATTGGGTGAAAGGCTGCAGGTTTGAAGCCTCGACTTTAACAGTGTAGTCGACGTCTGAGCTTGTGTATACGGTTCCCCGGTCGACCACAGATGACAACGCCTTGTCACTAGCAATCTTCCAGGTCAGGCAGACGGGAGAGGTGGATGGCGGTTTTCCCTCATCGGTATCGTTGTAGATCGGGACTGGATTGTAAAGCGGCACGACACCGCTGGTAGAGCTATTGCTCTTGACGTCGTCCGAGCTAGGAGCACATCGTGTCCACAGAATCACGCTGTTTGGGTAGGGGTCACCAGACGCAACTCCATGGGTGAAGTTGAGCTGGGAGGCTGGCGTAGCCTGTCTCTCAATATGGCGCTTCACGACCTTCCGCACCGAGATTCCAAGAGCAGGGTGATGAAGAGAAGGGGAGCGGTAGTTCAGATTCGCTCCGTAGCTAGCTAACGTAGCACCAATGAATGTGGCAAACACAAGTAGTTGCAACATTTTGCAGTAGAGCTCTTGGAAGAGAGACAGAGAATTGCAGCTCACCTTTTTTTCCCTTCTGTCTTACCTGGGGGGATGGCAAGCTCTTTTGAAGGGAGCTCAGAGCTTGCAAGCTCTGGGATCTCCAATTCCCACTGACGAAAGGCGTCGACCCTGGCATCCCACGCTTCCTCAATACTGGTGATCCTCGAAGATGCTATTTGTCAGGCAACCATGGAGAATCAGGCTCAAGGACAAGCTTCCGGGTGCATATTTGGCAGGAGAAATGAACCAATCGATGACGAGGCTGCGGACATGAGCTGGCCGGGAAAACCACGCTCGAGGCAGATTCTGGGTCGGCTGCACACGGATTTGCCTTGGCTCTGTGCTAAGACTGCCTATCTGATCGTAGTCAGGTCGGACAGAAGCATGTTGGAGTAATGACGGCACTGGTTGACACTTTGGAGCTTTGCGTGGAACAAGGATCGGAAGAGGTAAGTCGCAGGAAGGAAAGAAAGTTGGATCGAAGGAAGCATGCAGTAGTTACTACTACTTACTAGCTGCAGCACAAGCCAGATATTGCCGGGCAGCCACACTTTGACAAGCCTGGCAGCACGTGTATGAGGTCGGCCATCGAATGGAGACCGAGACATTTGAAAGCCCGCCAGTTAACCAAAACTGGCACAATATCCATGTCTCGATTACTGACCGACGTGGACATCGGCCAGAACCTGTATTACGACGGCTAGCAGATGTGCGATGAGCGAGCGGAGCTTGAGGGCTGCCTGAATGGGCAAAGGCTGCTCTGCCGTGAAGCCCGTTTGCGGCTATGTACTCTGTACCACCTTTCCCTCTTTCCGTGTGAGACTATCCATAACCCTCAGTATGTCACTCGGGCACGATAGATCCTAAACTCCTCCACATATCACAGCGATACCCTCGGCCAGCTTCCCACGTATACGCATCGACCAGGGTGAAGTTGTTCACCAGCCCCGGTTCCCCATATTCGGTCAAGTTGGCTTTAATGTAGGACAAGTTGAACGGGAACGGCGTGCCCCCGGTCACGTTGAGGTTGATCTGATATGGTGAGTACATCTTGAACGGAGGCCAGTCGGAAGCCGGGTTGCTGAAGGTACTATTGGACGAGAGCCCGTTTGCAACAGCATTGGGAATAGACGGATTGTCTGAGGTGATGAAGTTACCCCAAATCTTCATAGCTGCACTGACGAAGTCGGGGCTCTGATTCGGCGTTGGAGGTCCAAAGTAAGCAGTCAAGTCGGTCCCGTGAACAGCAATAGGCACAGAATATTGATACTTGAATGAATTGCGTCCGTGATCGCTGTAGGCCTCTGCCATCCAATACGAGGGGCATACAAAGGTTGTCTCAGAATAAATGGCCTGACTTCAAATCAGTGGCCGCCATAATGCTCGGATTCCACTTTGGACACTCACAAAGGCTCTTTGCTGCTGCCCCGTCGCAACACTACTCTGGTTGATGAAACTGGGTGAGCCGGTACCTGACGAAGCATACAACGGGGCAGTGGGCTTCGTCGAGTCGTTCGCACTGGGATAATAAAGGAGCACTTTGGCAATATCATCGGTTGTGAAAAGTGGAAACGTCAACTGTAGCCACGCCACCAGGTCGTCTTCTGTCGTAATGTTGGGCTGCGTATATGCCGGTCCTTCAAGGGCGTTATTGCTCACCAGTAGATTTAGTCCATTAAGCTCTTTGCGCAAGAGTTGGCGGCTGGGAAGATCTTGGACAAAGATGCCGTCCGTTACCGGTAAGAACGCCCACGTCCCATATTTGCCAGACTCGGATAGGGTAGCACTAGCATTTTGCAATGTAGCCGAATCTTGGCTAACCAGACATTCAAAGATTGTATTTGGATGAGCACCATAGGGCAAGGTCGGTGCACAACCGACCATCGAAGCGAAGGCGTAGTATGCTTGAGAAGGCTGCCAGTCCTTGTATCCGTACTGCATGGGTAGGTATGGCGAGGAGGCGATCGTCTGACTCTGTCAGATCGTGTACGACGCAAAATGTAGCAAGGCTCTTACATTTCTGAAAAGGGATTGGCCCTGGGAGCCACCATAGGCCATGTCTTGCAACTAAAAGTCCTGTATCAGCTGATCTCCCCAAATACAACTGGTCCTTTGTCGAAGGAAGCGCAGCAGCTGTCTTCCTCATCTGAGCGAATAACTTACCATGACAGATCCAGCTCCTGCGAAATCCGTTAGCATGTATTTCCATTAAGACAAGGAGGCAACCGGGCATTCCTCGTGTGGGAAATATCAAACCACGGACAATGGGAACCTACCTGCTGATTGCCCAGCGATTGTCACGTGGTTGGGATCGCCTCCGAACAAAGAGATGTATCTTTGTGCCCACTGAAGCGCAAGATACTGGTCTAGCAAGCCAGCGTTGACCACTCCATTTCGAAAGACTTCGTCCCCGGCAAGAAACCCAAAGGCACCAAGCTGAGGCAGGTCAGCGTTTGGACTCCACGGGAACAGGTTGAACGAGCTACCCTGTACTGGATGGTCACACCAACGAACGAGTTATTGTTAGCATTAATGATAGCCGACAGGTCCTGCTGACCGTTACCTCTCCCATACCCTCCGCCGTGAATGTAGAAAAGCACTGGGAGCGGACTGGGAGGGTTGGGTGGTGCATATACGTTGAGAAACAGACAGTCCTCGCTCGATCCTGTACTGTTAAGGGCCACCAACGTATTCGTTGTATCCTGGTTTTGCGGGCATATGGGTCCAAAATGGTTTGCTTGGATCACAGCATCGCGGTTTGTTTGAGGAGCTTGAGGAGCTTGCCATCTGTTTGAGCCAGTTGGAGGAGCTGCGAACCGGATGCTAAGGTTATGACCAGTTTGGTATGATCAGTCTGGGATTCTCTGAGAAGGGAAGCAGCTTAGGTGTACCCTTTCCACACGTTCAATCCCGTTGTCGAGTTAGTATAGCCCTCGTAGACCTCATAGCCAAGGTCAATTTGGAGAGAGGAGCTGTTCCCAGGGGACGCTTGACGAGGACGGACGACAGGTGGATACGGTTGTGGATTGTACCGAGGGTGGGCAGAGCAGTTTGCTAAAAGCCGGGCGACAATGAAGAATAGGAAACGCATTTTACCTCGAGTTTCCCTGGCAGAGGGTGTGTGTGGGATTCGCGAGGTTGAAGAAGCCAAAAGTGGTTTTTTGAAGACATATAGTTTTTTCCATCATCAGAGTAAAGTCGGTCTGCTCTGTTCCGGTCGCACGAGGCACCGCGAATGCCGTGGCCATCGGACAGTGACCGGCATTGAGTTGCAAACGGCATTGTGGGCGTGACCCCAAGTTGCCCAAGCTGCAGTTGATATTAGCCGTATATCAAAACAGAAGCCACATAAAAATGGAGATCAAGGGAAAATGGATAGACGTCATTGGCTTCCCCACACTCTTAGACTTTGATCTCCTCATTCTCGGATCAGCCACCCCCGTCATTGAGGATTCAAAAAAAGCAGGGCAAGGCCGTGCAGCCCCGTATGAGGCTGGGCAACTGGGCCGCTTTGGCCACTCCGCTCGGCAGATGTTCTTTGACGGACCGCTTGCTCCGATGGCCACTCTCGAAAACAACTCGAAAACAACCTAGAAGATTGAATCGAGAAGCATCCTGCTTGAGCTGATGGAACCCAAAGCGCCATGAGTGTGCTGGCCGCGTACGCATCAAACAGTTAAATCTATTTTCCTATGACCACCTTCAGCAGATAATAATCCAACCCAACCTTCTCACCTGTCAGGTCCGGTGAAATGCCCCGTCCATGGTTTGTCTTCCTTTGCCGCCTTCCAGCAATTTTTACTCAGTACTTTCCCTACAACCATTCGAGTTCGAGACCTGCATCCGCAAGCAAACGCTTTAGCTTCCAAGCACAACACCGGAATATCTTCGTGCTAGGGTCGAGCTTGACAGATGGGTGGTGCATTGGCTGGTGCTTCAGTTGCTCTTCTTGTCGCCACCGCTAGGGTTCAGTTGGTTGTACTTGACGCTCAGTTCGTCATATTCCCTTTGCAGACCCTGCGCTTGGCTTTTCATTGCCTCCAGTTCTTTATCCTTCTTGTTGAGCTGCTTCTTGAGTTCACCAATCTGATCGGCCCGGTACTCTTCGCTGAGTTTCTCTCCTTCTTTGCCACCGGCGCGCTTGTCTCCTTCGTACATCTTGACCTTCTCCTCGAGGCGAAGGACATCAAGGATCATGCCGTAGGTGCGGTTGAGGATCAGGGACAGGAAAAGGGTGAAGCCGGTCAGGTACATGTTGCGTTGAGAATAGAACTTGCGGGCTTGGACCTCCATCCGCTCCGAACCCATTGCAGCCGCTCGCCTGTTTTTGATCAGTCATGATCGTCGAGGAGGCCGACGTGCGGTCATGTGACATACCCTGCACCAGAGGTGTCCTTCGAAAAAGCTGCCATTTCAACCTGGACACGGTAGACTCTGTTGACACTGTCGAGGAACAAGATGAGAATGAAGATGAAGGTGATCTTGCGGACTGTCAGTCAAATAAAGTCGTTTCTGCTGAACTCGCAGCATACCTTCATTCCATATTGGATCTTAGCCACAATTGGACTTTCAGAGATGAAGTTGAACATTTTTCGCTTGATTGTGAATGGCATGGGGACGATGAGGGCCAGAAACAAGACCATCTCCGCCACCAGGAGCACGAAAACCTACATTAGAAGGTCAGCATCAGTGGTCACAGGTCGCAGCCATCCGGTATCACAGGTAGGATAGAAGAACGAGGGCTGACCAACCAGGCTGTAGTAGAGCGTCATGTTTGCGGTTTAGGTCCGATCCAGGGAGGTCTGCCTTCAATGGCAAGAGAATCAGGGAGATTGGAAGGACAATGTCAAGGAGCAGAGGGTGCAGACACAGATTAAAGTCACAGGCAATTTAGATGCAGTGCTTGGGGAACAGAGAGGACATGAATTCAAGTTGGCCCAGACAATAAATAAAGGCCAGAGTCTGCAGGCGACAATCTGTGGGCCGATTTTGTTGCGTCACTGAGTGACCTTGGTTGACCCAAGGCGCAGGTGGTCGTCAGCTGCTATTACAGCGACAACTCAAGAACTGTTCCTGTCACGCGTCATAACTGCACAACCCGAGCTGCATGTTCCGACGAGGAAATGGCCACGGTGGTCGGTTTTCTACGTTAGCGCAGTTTTGCCCTCAATGCAAACAGAGAGGCACTACGGTGATCATTTTACAAAGTCAAATCCAGGTTCGCATTCCTTTCAGCTTGACGATCAAACTTGTGCCAGGAACTAGGCATGAATATCACAAGTTAGTGGAATTGCATAGTCTTAAACAGATTGAGACTTTTTTTGTTCCTAAATCGTGAAAAATGGAATCGGCTCTCTGTGCTTTGCAGAAACTAGCAATCCTGTAGCTCTACGTCCGAGGCCATTATGCCAGCTGTCACTGCCAGACGAGACTTTTGGCTTTCACTACCCATCCCTCGTAATATGTGCAGATAGGCTCATTCATCTTCGGACTCCTTAGCTTCATTTTAGTAAAAGCCATCCTTCCGGCCCAACCTGTCAAAATGAGAAACAAATCTTCAAAGCGCCCAGCAGAGCACTGCACAGCCAATACTCCGACGAGCAGCAGAAACAAGAAATGGTAACGGTGTCCATCAGCCACTTGCCCATCCCGCTGAACTTGGGCCCATTTCGTTCCGCATCGCGTCGATCTCGATTTCCAGGTATGCCAGCAAGACTCGGGAGAACGCCGTGCGTCATCAGAAAATTGACAAAAATGTGGCTGACATGACCCATAGTCGGATTGATATGGTGCTTTGTTGTCCGATCTGGATTGTGCAGCCATTATTTCATATTCACATTGCCATTGTATGATGAAAGAGGATTTGTTTGCGTTTTAGAGGCTTTGGCAAGCAGTAAGGTGTCTTAATGCTTGATTGCATTCGACTCGGCGGGGTGCTCACGGAGCAATGCTTCAAGTCGTCCGCTCTGTCCTTACCATTCGAATTCGCCTTGGCCCTTGTGGAAAACGTACCTGTTTCCGAAACAAGTCAGCATCGCAACACCGCCTCACCCCGAAAGCTAGGAATGAAATGAAGAACAGGGGGGAACTGGCAGGACTTACTCATTACCCTCGACGCGCAAAATACCGTCTTTGAGGGTACACTTCCACTTATTCTTAACACGCTGGACCTTATCGTAGGTACACAGCATGACTTGATCCGTATTCTCGCCATTCTCCTCGTTTGCGGCCAGGTCATCAGGATCGTCCAGATCGGAGTTGATGGCATCCTCATCGTCATCCCCATCATCATCACCTGTCGCGTCGCCTTGTGCGCGGCCGATGCTTGTGTTGTTGGTGCTGCCCTCTGATGCGAAAAGGGTCTTTAGGTTTCGAGCCATGGCTCTGTTTGGGGTATTGCGTTCATCGAGTGCCATCAGAAGACCACCACCTTCGAGTTCTTGCTGCTTGGTCTGGAAATGGGCACGCATCAGACCATCCCCTTCAGCACCACGTGCAGCGGCGAATGCTTTTCGTCGAGCATATTCGGTTTCCCAACCATCACGAGTATCGCACGATCCATCGGTTTGACTTGCATTAACGGCAGCTTGGGGTTGAGGTTTGATGTCAGCGGTATAGTCCTGAATGTCGGCGAACCCAGAGTTAGCCTCTTCCTGCTTGATGTAGTTGCTTGAAGGAGCGGTGGATTGTTGCATGGGTGCACGAGGTGGGTTGCCGGATTGAAGTTGCGCAATCTGAGGGCCTGCTCGTTGACCAAAACTCTGGTGAAGATTCATGATCGCTCGATCGCGAGCTGTCAAGGGTTGGCCCTGTTGGAATGAAGGAGCCTGATAAGGCTGAGGAGGAGGGGGGGCTTGCTGAGCCGGAAAGGAGGGAGCACTATTTTCGGCCTTGATCTGAGGCGCTGGAGGAGCGGCCTGTTGAGATGGTGGAGTGCTGACAGTGGTTCCATTACTCGGGAGAGTTTGAGGGGTCGGCTTCGCGCTGCTGGGAACGACGCTCTGCTCCTTGATGGCAGGGGCTGGAGGAGGATCCCATGGAAGCTGCGCGACCTTGAGACCAGAGAGCTTCTTCTGCCATTCCTGCAGAGGGACTTCGTCAGTATACCAACCACAGCGCCGCGCTAAAATAGAGACGGGCGTTGTGGCGAAAACCAAAAGTGGAATAGTGGAAAACAAGTGGGTGGGCTGATGGTGGTTCGCAGGCGCAGCGGTGGCGTTCAGGGCGTATAAAAAGAGGCTATGAGTCAGGGAAGGGGGTGCCCTCAAGAACCTTCCGATCCCCGCCTCGCCCGCCGCCTTCGCCCTCGCTCGCCCTCACTCGCCCTCACTCGCCCTCAGTGCCCTGCCGTCTGCCTGCGACAATCCCGCAGTCCCTTGCCAACGCGAATGGATTCCTTATCTTCGTCTTCGCCGATGTATCTCTTCTTTGGCACAATATGCTGAGGTCGATGAGGACAATCTTTGGCAATGGATGCAATACATGATCATGCGCATTTGATGGTAGGAAATGGACTTACCGATTTCAGCAGTTCAAGAGTCGCCAGCTCAACACCGCCTTCCTCGAAGTCTTGCCGTGACGCCTCGCAGACATCATTTATGACTTTCGCATAGACATCGCCCTGGTTCAGGTGACATGGTTAGCCTGTGATGGAGACAACAGGGACTGCGCTTGACAAAGTGAGGTTCTTTGTCCAGGCAAGTAGAGAGGCTGAGCCCGGCAGGGAAGATCACTAGATACGTACTACCGAAGTTTTGGACATGATGCGGCGGCGATGAGCGTGATACCGTTCGAGCTTTGTCTGGCCTTCAAGCCTATCAATGCGCCGGTCCCTGAAACTTGAAGGTGTCGAACGTAGATGTCGGAGTAATGAGGACGAAGTGTCGACAACCGTGAAGTTAAGCAAGAGTGACAGAGCCGCTAGGCTGACGAGGTCGGATTCTCAGTGCAGTTCACCTGTCACTAGACATTTGCAGGACGTCTAAGGAATCCCAGAATCTTCTTCAAGTAAATTCCAAGAACTGCAAAACAATGTGAGGCTGATCTAATGTGATGGAATGTGAGGTGGTGAATAAGGCATGATGGCAAGTTCACAAGAGCAAGTGAAGAGATGACCCCGTCGCCCGCAAACTAAGGCTTGGCTTGACCTGGTGAGCCACTAGGTGGTGGGCGGTGGCACCCTGCTTGGGGTGGCGCCAGGGCAGTAGGCTAAGGGGCGAGGGGGCCCAGGGCGAGAGGACTCACACTTAACCATCGTGCCTCCTGTAGTCATTGGCTCCCTTGTTCAGCGGCTCTGCCCCAGTGATGAACTTCCCTCCGAGTTCCAGCGACTTAACCCTCAACTGCCCCCAACTGCCTCAACTCTGAATACCTTCAACCTGTCAAACAGGCATTTCATCCAAAAAACCTTCCCTGTGAGAGAGCTTCGCTGGGCACTTTAGAACCACTTCATCTTTCTTCCTTAAGAGATAGTTCTTGCAAGCCTCTCGCACATTGAGACACCCTTATCTACATCGTTGATCTGCCTCCGTTTGCCTACCACCATGGCTTTTAGACCCGCCCTCATTGTAGTTGATATGCAAAACGACTTTTGTCCTCCTGTACGGACAGCCTCTGCGATACCTCTGTACTCATCCTTAACGCTAACAAGCATAGGATGGTTCGCTTGCGGTCTCAGGAGGCCGGGACATTGTGTCACTGATCAACAGGCTCCTTGATTCACCACACTTCGTCTTGAAAGTGGCAACCCAAGACTGGCATCCAGCTAACCATATTTCTTTTGCGGCGAATCATCCTGCTCCAAACAACACACCCTTTGAGTCTTTTGTCACAGTGCGCAACCTCGTTGGCAACAACCCGAACGAGACAATGCAGCAAAGATTGTGGCCCATCCACTGTGTTCAGGGTACCAAAGGGGCGGAGATCATTCCAGAACTTGACGTCTCCAATGTACGCTTCACCGTCCAAAAGGGCCAGGACTCCCGGGTGGAAATGTACTCTGCCTTCTCGGACTCCTTTGGTAACCTGACCTTTGGTGCTGGAGGTGTAAGTCATGACCTTGCCCAAGAACTGGCTGCTGAGCATGTATCCCACGTCTATGTTGTTGGCCTGGCTGGAGACTATTGTGTCAAAGACACCGCTCTTGGATCGGCAAAGGCCGGCTTCACCACATATGTGATAGAAGAAGCCCAAAGATGTGTGGACCCCAGCACGTGGTCCGATGTCAAGGGTGCTTTAGCACAAGGCTCTGTGGATGTGGTCAGCATTGACAGTGACGAGGTTCGGCGTGTTCTCGGCCCTTGAAGTCCATCAAGTCACATCAATCCCAAGACGACAGTGTGAAAACAGTATGATGCTCAGTTCTGATGTCTTCACATGCTAATCTGGTCAGATAACGAGCTGCATTCGGAATGAATCAATCTCTTCAACGTGTGCTGGCGTTTGCTAGTCTCCTCGGTATATAAATTTATTGATTTGACGACATTCTCAAGCACTCGGGCTAGCGTCAAGGCTCAGGAGAATAACCCGTCAGTATCACAACTTGCCCGCCTCGCGGGCCTCCGTGTCTTCACCCAGGCACGGAACTCGTATACCTGCTAATCCCCGAGGCAATCCGTGGCCAAGATATACATGGTATGACTCGCAGAAGCCAACTATCTCCTGCCGTTCGTATGTGCCAGGGGGAGCGGGTCTAAGGGCTTGAAGGACGTCGTCCAGCACATGAGAGAGCACAATCCACAAGAGTCTCCGGGGTGGACGAACTGGGATGTTATCTGATGGAGGCGGGGACGCAAAAACCGACATCTGGATGATTCCACTCTTGTGTTGTCCTATTGAAAAGAGGAGGTCGTGTCCCTCACGAGTCATTCGATTGCAAACATGCTCTTCCCATTAAGCGCATAGGTGCACCGCAATTACAATAACTGGCATCCATGATTCGGCCATGGTCGACATCCATAATCGAATAGATTCAAACCACCGGTTGGGGACGATCTGAGGACGGAGAGATCTTTTAAAACGATGTAAGTCGGCCAATCATGCGCAGCCATTAGTCCCGCGATCAATGTTACACTCTTCCGTAGCATTTTCTTGTCTACGCCTCGTGTCCCAGATCCAACTTTGCATATTTGCAAAAGAATACACGTTACCAAGTACATTTTTGAAGAGTGGTGGATCAGATTCAGATTGTGGAGGAAATGCCGCATTCAGTCCATCCCACGCCACGGGAGAATACGCCAGCCCCGGGAAAAGTGCTCGATCTATCAAAACTTTGGTGGAATATCAATGTTCCGAAGGAGCAATGGACGGAGGAGTGTCCGCCTTATTTGCTCGGCCAGAGCGAGAAGAACATTGGGATCCTGAGCCGCAAAGACGAAGATTTTAAGAGATATACTTGGCAACAGGTCGAGGAACTAGTTCGTAAGTCTGCCCTGTCATGAGCACGGAAGCGGTTATGATTACAGTGGGAAGACGGCCGTGAAGTTCCAACCACGGCAAACATATTGGATGGAGGGGTTTATAAAGCTGGATGAAGACAGGCCCGGCTACGATCATGACATCTAACACTTCCTGTTGCGTAAGGGACAAACAATATCCACCACTTCCATCGGCCCTCAAGCCAACTCCGTGGTTACCTTGCTTACACGTACCATCTCAAGAAGACTTACGGCTCTGTTCTCTCATACATCCAACAACATCGTCTCGGTTGGCCCACCATCACCCCTAGCGGGGACGCACCGTTCAGCAACCCTTCCGATTATAAGATTTTATACAACGACTGGCCTTACTTTGTCGAGGAGGGGATCAAACATCTTGTTGTATGGACGAAATTTCAGATCGACGAGGACGAAGAGACGGGAGAGGTGACTCGGGAGGCGGAGAGGCAGATTGACGAGTTCATCCGAAGGACGTTTTGTGAGGGGGAAGCTGGGAAGAAGATGGAGAGGGAGAAGATTGTATGGTTTAAGAACTGGAAGAGCTTGAAGAGTGTGCATGCGTTAGGTAAGTTGAAATTATCCCGAGAGCGAGGGTGAGGAAACAGTCGAGAATGAGGTGATGATTATGAGTGATTGTGCCTAATTCATGAGTCCCACAGAACACTTCCATGTCATGCTTTATAAACCCCCAGAGGTACTTGTTGATGTTGTTACGCAGGGAGATCGGCCTACATGCGAAAGCTGGATGGCAACGACGAGCTAAATCAACGAGAGCGGACTCTGTGTAGCTTGGCTGTTCAGTCCATCGCATTCCGTTGGCTGCGAGGAACCCATTCGCGAACATAGAATAAAGTAGTGGGAAAGGATAGAATACCGGGAGCCCAGCCTGTTCATTATTAGAAGCCATAGATATGAGGTCCCAACCCGAAGTTTTGCTCAAGACGGGAACTCGGAAATATTTGTGGCCGGATCGCGGTGTGCGAAATGTGCGCTGTTCCCTTTTTCTGCAGCACGCGGGATGACGCAGCATTTTTGCTTTTGTCCAGGTCACTCTTGGTCACTCACAGGTCACCAGTGTCTCCACTTGTGCTCACCAACCCGCTGCACCAAGCGGTGCCTTGTCCAGTGGTGAATGGTTCGCATGCGCAGTTAGAAACTAGAAACTGCAAATTCCCATCGGAACGGAAAACAAGGCTTCTTTTTCAGATCCTCTGCTCATTCTGCCAGCTGTGCCACCGAAATCCCTGGCCCGGTTGTCACTGACCTCTTCACTCTGTCTCCTCCACTGCCTCAGTTTAGCATTGGACTGTGTGGCTTCCAAAGCTATTCGTATCTGTCAAGCAAGAGACCGACTGCCCTCTCGCCCCGCCAGATCCGACCCCCCGACGACGTCATATAACAACCCAACCAATTCCTCGCTCTACCAACCGCACCCCTTCCACAGACAGAGACCTCGCTGGTGAATGAGGGTGCACAATGGACAAAATGAAGCACTCGTTGGGAGGAGCGCTGCGGAATCGCAGCGAGTCGAAAAGTATACTGAGCCCCTCGATGTGCGGGCATTTTGTTAGGCTGACTCGAAAATCTAGGCGCTCGCTCTTCCTCAGAGGATCAACGAGAAGCCACCGATGAGGATACTATGGTGATCGAGCCCGAGCAGGGAAACAGTAGGGTCTACCCTTCAAGACCTGAACGGAAGCCGGTGCTGACCACCCAAAATAGTCCTTTTACACATCATTGCACAATTGCGCCCCGGGGCCGATCTGTCCAGAATTACCCTCCCGACCTTTATCCTCGAAGAAAGATCGATGCTGGAAAGAATAACGAAGTAAGATGTTCTCTGAAGAAATAGACATGGCCGGTTCAGAGCTCACGGGTGCCCACAGTTTCATGGCCCATCCTGATACACTGCTCGGGATGCCCTTAATTGACGACCCGATCGAACGATTTGTCTCGGTGGTCAGATTTTACCTTAGTGGGTGGCACATCAGACCTGCGTACGATACCGCCCAATGCCAAATTAGACAGAGGATGCTGATTATTTCCTAGTGGTGTCAAGAAGCCCTTGAATCCAATTCTTGGGGAGACATTTACTTGCTGGTGGGAATATCCGGACAAGACACGAGGCTACTACATCGCTGAGCAGACGTCGCACCATCCGCCCAAGTCGTCGTATTTCTTCATGGCACCGCACCACCATATTCGCGTTGATGGTACTTTGAAACCACGTAGCAAGTTCCTGGGCAATTCGGCCGCTAGCATGATGGAAGGCATATCGTATTTGAGATTTACAAACAGAGGAAAGACCAAGGGTGGTGAAAAGTAGTATGTTTGAACTGTCCAATCGCGCCAGAGGCGCTTCTAACTGCTGCAGCATCCTAACACAACCCAATATGTATGCCCGGGGAATTCTTTTCGGCAAGATGAAGTACGAATTGGGCGACCATTCCTACGTCCGATGTCCAGAAACTGGGCTGGCGGCGGACATCGAATTCAAAACCAAGGGCTGGGTCGGAGGTACCTACAATGCCATTGGAGGGTCCATCAGAAACGAGCGGACGGGGGAAGTTCTTTATGAACTGTCAGGATTTTGGTCCGGAGAGATGATCATCAAGGACACCAAGACTGGACAAAAAAAGACGCTTTTTGATGCCACCCATGCCAAACACGCTCCACCTTTGACACGGCCACTCGAAGAACAGGGAGAACGCGAATCCCAAAAGCTTTGGAAGTCGACAGTACAGGCAGTGCATGTGAGAGACCATGAAGCTGCTACAACCGAAAAAGCAAAAATCGAAGATCGCCAGAGAGAAGAGGCTAAACGGAGAGAAGAATTGGGTGTTGAGTGGAAACCCAAACTGTTCCGAAGAGTGGATTCTCGACCCGGAGGCTGCGAAGAAGGCGAGGAAGATCTGGAGTGGATTATAAATGCTCACCTGTGAGACTTCACCCTGCTCTGCTCTTGTTATTGACTAACAGATCTCGTCAGGGATCCAAAGATCGGTCCACAAGAACTAGTGGAGCGGATTCTCTCGATAGCTCCTATACTTCCTGGCCAAGTTGAAATTTCTGAACAAGACACGAGGCGTTACTCTCATCATCATCATCCTCATCACACAGACGAATCTCACGCAGCAGCGGGGCATTCTGACCATGTTCACCTGCACGCCTCGGACAACCTGATCGATTTCGATTCACGGCCACCAAGCACAGCACCGCCGGAGAACCATGCCACACAGCACATCTCACAACCGCAACAGACCGCACAACAAAAGACGGCAAATTTGATGGATGATGACAATGACTTGTCACACATGAACAATCAAATCTCGAAAATGAACATCCATGCAGCAATGGTGCCGGAGGGCAAGAAGCCGCTGAGGAGGGCCGACACTGACACTAGCGAAGTCGATGTGTTTGTTGATGCAGAAGGCTGAGGACCAAAATTGGAAGATGTTGAGCGAGAGATATGCTTTGGCCGGACCGTGTCTTTCAACAAACTCGGAGGGAGGAGCTAGATAACCCTCCTCACTTCCACTGGCACACAATCTCCATGACGACAGGGATATAGAGAGACAATGGTCAGAACTGTACAAGGCTGGCGGGCGTTAACAGCGTGTGCTAGAGCGCATCCTCAGAAGAAGCACAAGACCCCTAATGCATTTTATGAAGGTTGTTTTGGTCTGCAGGTAGCTTTATGAGCTCTTGACCTCCGACTTTGGGAGCTCTGCGACGTACCTGCATCCACAAAGTCCGAATATTGCCGAAGCCCGAAGGGCGACTTAGCAAATCAAATGAGGGGAATTAGCTCGTGCCAATGCTAGCCGTGGCGCCTAAGCCTCTCTAGGCCAAGCGGCTTGTGGAGGATAAGGACCTTGGGGGGACTTGGGGACAATCAGCAGGTGCGGGGAAGCCCAGGGGCCCTTGGTGACCCTGGCACTCGCCAACCTCGCTGCCTGCCGCCCAAAACAAAGTCTCCGGCACACCGGTAACTGCAAAACGTTTCATGTGAAGGCCCTTGGACAGGAGGGAAGGTGCCATTTGCTGGTGGCAATGGGGGACAATGCAGTTACTTGGTACGAGTATAATAACCGGCGCACCAACTCCGGTTCAATTCCATCTTCACCTCCTTCCCATCACCCATCGCCGAGACAACATCTTCTTTTCTCCCCTATATGCTACTCTCTAACTCTCCACTCTTCATTTAGTCTGCAAAACCCGCCCTTTGATTAGGCGTTCCGGCGATTGATACTTCACCGCACCAACTCGTCGCCCTCGCCTCTACCAGAGTTTGAGCGAAGACATTGCCGAGTTCTCACCCCGACTTGCTTTACAACTGTGCACGACGAGCCTTGACTTCTACCAGACGTGCACACTTGCACGGGCCGCAGTCAAACCCATCTACGCTCCTGCAACCAAAAACGACAGACTCCCGCCTACCAGCCCATCAACGCCTATAACAACCCCTGGGATAGCTCTTCGACCCCACCTCATAAAACAACAACAAGCCGCAATAATGCAGACCCGCACAATTCTCGGCGTCGGCGCCATTCTGGGTGTCGGCGCATTGGCTGTGACCCAACTGTCCTTCCAATCCCAGGACCGCCAGTACAAGAGAACTCTCCAGTACATGCATGATGGCAGGGAGAAGATCCAGGAGCGCATGAATCAGATGGCGAATACCGTGACAGGGAAGAAGTAGAATTAAGGAAGAAGGAAGAAGGGGCAGGGATACAAGACTAGCGGAATGTCGGAATGTGATGATTGAGGGGGCATCTATCCCATAGCAAATACAACCAAGTCGGGGATGGGGGGCCGAGTATGTTGTGTATGTACCAGGAAGCTGGAGAGCGTTCGACCCGAGTGTTAGGACTGTTATCGAGTCGGAGGAGCTGCTGCTACGTCCATAGAACATTCATCAGCAATGTAGCATAATTTTGAACCGCGAAGTTCAAGTCAATTCAAGACAAGGTCACATCAAAAACGTCGACAATATGGGGCCTGTCACGAATTGAACAGGGCTTGGTCGCTGAGTGATTGCTTGTTTGCTCGTTTGCTTGCTCACCCGCCCGCTTCACTCTATCACGCCCTCATACGGCGCGTTACATACCCCGGTAGACACGGACCCAGACCCAAAAAGATACAGGAACTCGACTAATGTCTCATTCGCCCTCCCGCGTTGTATGAATGGATTCATTCATACCGGACCGATCGAAGACAACGAACGCCGCGTGCCCCCTTGTCCTCGGGCTTTCCAGGATGCCAAAGGACAAGTAGGCAGGCAAGTAAGCTAAGTTGTCACACAGGCATACAAGCAAGTCGTCCCGAGTGTTCGACTTCCCTTAGGGGGTCTGAGGAATGGCATGTCGAGTAGAGCAATGCAACGCAATCGCAACATAGAATTCCCATGAACAATTTTGATTGTGTTTCCCCTGTTCATGAATCCTCATCCTCTGTCTCGGTGTCGGTCTCGGAGGAGTCACTGTCATCGTCGCCCTCGGTGTCGCTGTCATCGTCATCGCTTGCCTCTTCAAACTCATTGCCCTGTGTTTGGGCCACGGGGACCGCTTTCGCATCGGCCGTCGTCGCCAACGTCTTCTTTTTCTTCCTCGATTTCACAGGGGAGCCCGTCAGACCGCCAGATTTCATGGCTTGGAGTTGGCCCGCCAAAGAATCTGTGGTCAAAAAAAAATTGTTAGTATCGACCTTTGTGTGTTCCGTTGTGATGTGGACAGGTTGTTATTGAGATATAAGTTCAGTTTGTGTGTGTGTGGGGGGGGGGGGGGGGGTTGGATGCATACCTTCTTCAGGCTCACTGATATCTTCATCACTCTCCACCACCTCGGCTTCCTTGACGTCTCTCACATCTAATACCACGTCTACCTTCTCGTCTAGACCTATATAACTATCACACACTAAGTGCATGACAAACGGAAAGGCATGGACCTGTGGGGGTGCCTGGAATGAGAACTTCAGCGTGACGACGTTAAAAGTTGGTTTGCCACTGTCGGAATGGAAGATGGGTCGATCGAAACTGGTAAATGTGAAGGGGGGTACAGATATGCGGCCGGTACGTGCTTCTGCGAGGAAGACATGCCATCTGGGAGCATGATCCGCTGCGAAATAGGGCGCATGTGCCAAAGGTGGTTGTACACTCCCTTCTTTGGCATCATCTTCAACGTACGAGCCATCTGGAAGTTTCCTTCTCTTCGACTTCGCTGGTTTTCGACCGCGCAGGGCGTCTACATCCCCTTCATCCGGGTCAATGTCCTCAAGATCCAGGGGGTTAATTGGTGGGATATCCTTTGCTGGTGTACCGGGAGGGATAACGCGGGCTTTGATGACAAGTTGCACGAGTGAGCCGGGCGTCACAACTCGTTCGCCGACCACTTTGAAGAACGCTTTTGCGATGACAAGGTGGGGGATTTGAGCGGAGACCGCCATTGCTTGCTTATACTGCTCGTCCGAGAGGTCCGAGCACAATTGTCTTCGCGCTACAGGTGGGAGGGACATGAACTTCTGAAATGTCATTGGTGTCTTGGAAGATTTCGCAATCCTCTCGGCGATTGCAGGAGTGAAGTTCGGGAGCTGGAGGATGGCTGATGCAGATGGCGGAACAGCTTGAATGATATTCTGAGAGGTGTGGTAGGTTGCTAGGAGTGGCTTCACCACGCCAAATGGTAGGGTGATTGAAGTGAAGGAATTGTTCATTAGGAGAGCTGTAGGCGCGACGTCGAATTTCTCTTTCTCAAGTTCTTGGTCCTCCAGGTCGATCCGAGCCAGGTATGCCCAGAGCAGGGCTAGCGTTTTCCGCCGCACAGGGTCGTCGATGGACTTCAATCGTTCCTTGTCCGTTTCGGTGAGAGCGGAGCTATTGAGGACTTTGCTTTCCACCTTTGCGGCTCCCGCATCACTTCGAGGGCCTTTCAGGTTTTCCTTGAATTCTTGGCCGATACTGGTGGCAGCCACAACGTCGCCTTCCGATAAGTCTTCTTTCCACTCTCGGAATAAATCGCCAGCACTGGCATGGAGGACTTTATCTTTTGTAAGCGCCTGCGTTCCGTACCACCACTTCCCTAGCGTGTAAGGCAGGATGATTCCAAGAAGGATGCCATAGAAGGCCACCACAAACCAGCGATTGCCCTCCTCCACCATCCACTTGGGCAATGCAATGCCGATACTCGTGGACTGCTTCCCATCAGGATTGCCATACTGCAGATAGTTGTTTCTGATCTCTTCGTCTGTTAATGCCTTGTAGGCCTTTGTCATTTCTACCCATCGATTGTTGACATCGTCCATGGTCTCATTCTTGGAGGTATCGGGTTTTGCTTTGTCAGGGTGGAATTTGAGCGACAGTCTCTTGTAAAATTTGTCGATGTCCCGCTCCGATGCGCTCTGCCCAATCGTTAGCATCTAGTGTAGAACCGTGTCCATTCACAAACCCTCGACACGCCCAAGATATCGTACGGATCCCACATCTTAGGCACCGTTCTCTGAGTGACAATGATCAGGTATATCATGTAAGCCATGAAGGCATATCCCGCAACAACCGCTATCATTCTTTTTGTCTTGCGATTCTGCCTCTTACGTCTTCTCCTCTGCATGTCGATAAGATCAACATTTTTGGGTTTGAAGTCTGATTTCACTCGGGATGCGGTCTGCTCGAGATCTGTAGATGGTTTGAGGACGTTGTAAGTGAGAGGTACGGTGATCAAGCCGGCCATGGTCAGCATAAAGAATGGGAAAAATTGACCCTGATCATCGTAGTTGTATTCGGAGGACATGGTGACTTGATCTGAGTGCGCAAGCCGCTTTGGGCTGCGCTGTCAACTGTCCGAGTTGTCGATTCTCGACTAGTGCAGAAGCCCTATTGATCAACGACAATAATCCAGAGGGAAAAGCGCTCAAGGGCAACGAGCGACGAGTGAATAAGGAAAGGAACAATTGGCGCAGAGTGGGAGTGGCTCGCGCATGCCTCTTGACTCCGCAAAAAGTCGAGGCGAGAGGTGGCTTCAACTTTTCTCCAAATCGGGGCTAGCGAGGCTAAGGAATATATTAGACTCAGCCTCGTCTAAAAGGGGGAAAGGGGGAAGGACGACGATCCGGGCCAACTTGCCCAATCGCCCGTCCGCCACATCCATCACTACCCAGTACCAACCAGGCACCCGCATTTTGAAGGTGGCGTCCAACCAGCCCAGTCAACTGTTTTGCTTCATTCAGGCACCAACCCTGTGCGCAGATAAATAACAGCCCCTGGTACTCCGATATCAAGCGCTGGCCTTAGGACTGTTGACAACCTTGTGATTTGCATGTCCGCACTATTCAAGTTGAAGAGACAATGATCGACCATGTTCGCACCCTCGCGATTGAAACACTGTGCGATATCTCTCTCCACAGATCATTCATTCTGCCTGCCTCTGTATTTCCCAATGCTGGGCGGGATCTACGCATCACCTACTCAGACCTTGGATATCATCCAGAAAACCCCCGCAATCTCTCGGCTGACGGCAGTGATGGAGAAGACGAATCAGATCACTGTGTCGTCTTTTTCATCGGTGGTCTCCTAGGTGGCCGTTATACGCTCTGTCGCTCAGCCAACATTGCTCGACGTCTCAAAATCCGCATCCTCGCCATGGATAGACCAGGTCTTGGTGGCTCGACGCCGGTTCCTATAGACCAGCGTGTAGCAGCGCAGGTCGCCGCTGTCCCCGCTCTACTAAGTCACTTGGGTGTCAGACATGTCACGCTAGCATCCCATTCTGGAGGCGCACCCTATCTGTTGGCCACGCTTCTGGCGCATCGCGGCTTGCTGCATCCAAAAAGACCTCATATCGTCTTACTTGCCCCATGGGTTCCACCCAAAGATGGAGGTGCTCCTTTGATGCGGGCGGCTGCGATACTACCGCTTGGGGCAATTGGCAGCTTTCCTTCTTGCGCGAAAGCCATTAATCGTACATTTGCATTCAGCTCAGGAGTGCGCCGGGGACCTTCCAGCAAATTTGCCACTGTTGCGGTGTCCAAGACTGGGGAGAGTGATGAACGACAGAACAGCGAGCAATCCGTGGAGAAAGCTCTTCTGACGGAAATGGGGGAGTTGGTCCAAAAATACATGTTCGCTGAAAATATCGAAGGCTCTTCAGACGATGCACTTCTATTTCTGCGAAAGCACATACAGCCAACAACTGCGGCCGGAGATATGGGGACTGTACAAGGCAAGGACTGGCTTGACCATCGAACTCTTGCCGCTGCGATCGTCGATCAGGAAAACCGCCTACACAGCACTGTCGACTCTGGGAAGCTTCAGATCGACGTGCTGCATTCCGAAAAGGACATCATGATTGGCACCAGTGGATCAAAGCACTTTGATGACTGTTGGGCAAGTGCAATTTCGCCATCTACAGTTACATTCAACCCGAAAATAATGAAGGGCGTTAATCACGACTCTATCCTGGATCCAACCCTCGGAGTCAGTGATATATGGCTCCAAAATGTGGCCCAGCGATGGTACAATTGAATGAACACTTGGAAACCCGTCATACTCGAGGCAGATACAATCAAAATTCCGTTCTGATTCTGACACGCCACAAAAGCCTTTGGGTGTTACCTTTGAGCAGAGGGTGGACGCCGATCCGTTCCATGGTACATTTACCCTCAACCACCATCAAAGTCGAGTTCTGGGACGCTTCAACCCCCTGATCTGACCTGCGCTAGGAACAAGCGGTGAAAATATATTTGATATGAGTCTTACTAGGTCTTCAGTCACGGGTTCAATGGTTAGTGGCGGTGTGAGCATCTCCTTCAGTACAAACAAACTTTACCCTGTTCCATACAGTCAACATTGGTTATAGCCAGCAACGTGAGTTCCGACGCAGGACTAACCGAGAGCCTGAAAGCGTGGCGGGTTCAAACTCATGTGGCACGTCATCACCGAGAAGCTCGTTTTCACGGCAAATTCTAACTTTATCTTCGCATGCAACCTCAATCCAGAATAGGCAAAAGCATACTTGATGTCCAACTAGGCGGCGTTATTTATCCTCTCGCTATATGCTCTGTATAGCTGCCTTGTGTTGAACGTCCCATGGAAACAGGCATATTTAGAAACGAGGCGGATGAGTGTATCAGGTATACTCTTATCCTCGATCGCCCAAGTCTCGAGGTGTTAGAGAACTCCGTTCTTTCACGCGGTTGGGTGTGATGCCGCCAAAGGTGGCACCTCATCTACATTTTTACAACACCACACTATGGGCGCGGACACTATCTAACTCATGCCAATGAGGCCGCGATTTGTATTCTGGGTTGTGGTAGGAAAGGGATCACGATGATCTTGCTACCAGTACATCCTCTGCATCTACAGCTTTTGGTGGTCCGAATTGCCCTGGTCTTCATCTCAATGTAAATGCCGGTCGTGGTGCTAACAATTTTTCCTGTTGCTCCTTCATCAGTCTCAGCCGCTTTCAGTCTCTCGCATCTGAAACGGACAGGATGGCCCAATGATTGTCACTTGGTAAGCAGTAGGCGACCGGTCCGCGACCAATGGAAGCCCGTTGAGAATGCCGGTTGACTCCTTGTCCAAAATATCCTTGCGGGACTCACCGGTTATGAAGTGACGGAAGAGTCTCTCTTTCTGGATTGGTAGCTATGCACAAATGTCAACTAACCCCTGCAAGAACCATGCATAGTCCATGATGAACCCCTTGACGACAAAAATCAAAAAGTCGACTTCCATTGTTCTTGCCTTCTTCTTCTTCTTCTTCTTCTTCTTCTTCTTCTTCTTCTTCTTCTTCTTCTTCTTCTTCTCTCTTCTCTGCGACGGCTCAATAATACCATCCTGACCGACTCATTGCTACTATGGAGATCGTTGGTGCGATTTCCGCTGTTTTAGCTATCGCGGTGGAGTTCGTTCACATTTCCAGAAGGCTTCGTCGCTGCATCCGGTTCCTTGAGTACGCCAAGCGTGATATCAAGGTTATCCACAACGAAGTCGAAGCATTTAGCACCCTTCTCAGCCTGTTTCACAGTACTGTGACGGACGACCGTTTGGCTGACGAAGGCCTGTCCACAAAAATCAAAACGTCCAAAATGACGCAACATATCGTCACGTCAGGGAGGGCAGCCTTGGACAAGATCGAACAAATTTTGCTTCAAGTCGAGCCAATGAGAACCGACAAGGTCTACCCAGCTCACAAGCGATGGATCGCTCGCTGGAAATGGTCCGGGCGGAAGGAAGAATGGATCCCTGTTCAAATTGAACTCAACTCTATCAAGCTGAGCGCCGATCTACTCATATCGATTGTATTTTGCCAGCACCTTGTTCAAAAGCTCGACCAACTACATGCCGAGCAGAAAAATATCCCGAACGAGCTGCTTCAGCAATTGTCTGTCGCCCAACCTCATTAAATCTTTGAGTAAATGGTGAATGCTGACTGCCAACAGATTTCTGTATACAAGCCAGGTCAAAACTTTGGATTCGAGGTGCAGAAGGGCCGTGAAAGAGAGCAGACGAGTGCAATCCCAGCAGGCTCATATGTTGCAAATTGGTCAAGAAATCCTCGCGCTGGCATCTCGTTTAGCCAAATCTCACATTGCGTCGCACCCTGAGCTCGAAACCGTCTTAGATCACAACGGAGTTCCCTCCTTTGCGTCCGGCAAGTCGATAACATCAAGGGATTCTGGTTCGTCTGGTAGCCCCCAGGCACGTCCTTCCACCCGCAGCACCCCAAGGGGCCCTTGTTCGGGACCTTCTTCGGGCCATGTACCAGTTCCTGAAATATCTTCAGATGCCACAGATCGCGCACCTGTCACTGAAATCCCTGCGAATCTTTCGGCTCTTCCATCAGTGGTTGAAATACCGAATCCCGGACAACATGGATCTGGAAGACCTCCAGACCAAGTACTTGCATCGGGAAGATCTAGCATGGGCTCTGAGCTTCTGGGCTCTGAGCTACCATTATCGAGACCGATCCCAGCCGGCGGCGTTCCAACAGCATTGTTTGGGCCACCGGAACCAAGCACACGCCCGTCTAATTTCCGACAGTTAGAGGCAAACTTGGCAGAGCGTCCGGTCATTGTGGATGATGACCGGGGCCTTCGCGAGGAATTCCGTCGCCCAAGGAGGTTGTCAGGATCATCCTATACCAGCTGAGGATTGTGGACTCCGCCGTCATCACAATGCCGCTGAGAATTTGTGCGAGGTAAACTATTCCAACAGCTCTATGCTCATGGCCCCGTGCAAGGGAGGGCCCGCTTGGTCATAAAGTGCTGGCTGGCGTCCAGTTGGGAAATGCGCTGCCTCCGCTTTTCAATTATCTCAATAAATAGGGTGCACCTGTACTGGTCCATATATGTCGTACAACTGCTCGAAATTTGTATTCGAGTATTCCCTGGAAGTTGAATTAGGGGAATTGGGGCTCACCTGCCTGGTTGGCCCAGCACCCCACAAAGCGTTACGCATCACAACCCGCCAAGACCTGAGGGCTGTGTCCAATTTGCAGCAACTGACATCGGTCGGACGTTGTATCCATCAACAAAAGTCATGACCTAAGTCTGTCTTGGTCTGTCATCATGACTTCCCTCCCTGGCCACGTGTCAAATGTATATAGTGGCTGACGATCAGACACGAGACCTTGCAGGACTCATCGACATGCGTCGTCTCAATTCTCAAGTTTACATTCGATCACCTGGATGAAGGCATCCTGTAGAATTGCCTGGAACACGAAAATCAATCCTGTACTTCTTGCTCGCAAACAACGAAGCCGCAGAATGTCATCTCTCCTAGGAAGCAACAAGTTCAATCCAGACACGGATATCCCTGATTTGTATGGCAAGGTAGATATTGCCCCAACTCTCTGAGCAAGAATGAAACACATCCGTGACACCACCGGTCCAGAACTATATTGTCACTGGGGGTAGTGCTGGCGTTGGGTTTGGTATTGCTGCCCATCTGCTGCAGCATCATGCTGGAAGTGCCACAATCCTATCGAACAAGGAGGAACATGCTCAATCCGCACTCGAAGCGCTAAAGGATTATGGGGACGCCAGCAAGGCTCATTGGGTGAAATGCGACCTCGAAGATCTCAAGTTCACGGAGAAGGTTGCCAATGAGTTGGCGAGTTCCTCAGAGAAGCTCGACGGGGTAAGTTTACAGTCACTCGACCGAGATATTTCAGGATGCGTGTGCTAACTCAACTGCTGGCAGCTCGTTCTCAACGCCGGCCTTGGTGTGGGAGTCTACAACGAGACCAAAGACAAACTCGATTCGCATTTCCAAGTTAATCATCTTTCGCAGTTTCTGCTGTTGCTGAAACTTGTTCCCCGATTGCAAAACGCTCCAGGATCCCGTGTGATTTTCGAGTCATCAGAGCTACACCGTGGTGCTGACGCCGATGTGCAATTCGAGAACGAAGCCGAGATCAATCGGGACATTGGGCCCACCAAACTCTACAATCGAACTAAACTTGCTTAGACCGTGACCATGCGGGCCCTCCAGCGCCGAATTGATGCCGGCCAGCTCGGCTTCGAACTAGGTCAAAAAATCTATTGTTAGACACAGCCTTGAGGAAACCCGGTTACGAGTTGCATTGGCGCGACT